>NW_018743197.1:4341529-4941529 GCF_001683475.1 Chenopodium quinoa | reverse complement strand
TGTATATACAAATATGTCTCTAATAAATGAATCAATCAGGCAAAGTCCTATACAAGTCAAAATAAAATAACACAGGTATAAACTACGGTGCTTGAGGACGCAGGTGATGAGGGACGCCCATCATATCAAAGAACTGCGCAGAACGAGGAGTATGCTCCCCACCACGTCCAGCTCCAGTCTCTCCAGGAGGAGGAAAACTCAGCTCAAGACCCTTCTACTCAAGGTCGCCCTGATGAACTGACAGGGTAAAGTCGTATCCCCTAATAAAAAGTATTACCTAAGTCCTCTAACTAATGCAAATAGGGAAGTAGGTTTGAATCCACAGGGAAACAAGTCTTTCTACTCCTAATTAATTATTATAATCTAAATTATCAAGGTAACCAATGTTGTTGTAATTAAAGACTATACTACAAAGAATATGATCAAGGAAAATGAAGTAGGGAGAAATTAAATATTAAAAGGCCTAGGGCATAGGTTCACTAAACAATATTTCAAGGCAAATCATAATAAGCAATCATCAAGCATCGATTAATCATACTATAAAGGGCTTTCGCTACGTATTATAACCACAGAGTTAATTTACTGGTATTAAATCTCATCTGTCGAATCTTGACTTAACCATTTATAAATTAGTCCGCCTATTGAAACTAAGCCTAAACATCAATTCTCATCTGTCGAATCTCGAATTAATATTGCTAAACTCATACAATTAAATCTGGCCAAATCTAATTGCATAGCATTAAATCAATCAATAGGAAATTAACCAAGCATTGATAATCAACAATCACAAATTTACCCCTTCATATTATTTATTAGATCCCCATCAACCCTAGAAATAAAACTACTCAAGCATAATTAAATCTAAACTAATCAAATTAATAAAGCAAGACATAATGAAAGAATTAAATAAAATAACTGAAATTAAAAGAGAAGAAATTGTTACCAAAAGATATCTGGATTAATGAATATAATTAAGAACAATGTTGGGAGAGATTAAGAGAGAGAAAATATTCTAATTAGAAAGAGAAAATCTAAATGAGAAGGTAATCCAAAATTACGTACAAAAATCGTACTTAAACATCCCTAAAACAAATCCTTACATGAAAACTAATCAGGTCCCTAAAAAACACGCGCCCGATCGGGCCCGCCTTTTTTTTTCTACGCCCTTGCTGCCTACGCTCACCCGATCGGGCGCGACTTCTTTCTTGATGCTGCTTTGCGCGTGCCCGCCCGATTGGGCGTATGCTTGCCCGATTGGGCCCGACTTCTTTTTCGAGGCTTGGATTTTGATTGGGCTCGATTCCTCGGCCCAATCCGGATTTCCTCATCGGTTCTTGATTACTTGATCCAATCGCCCTAGTATCACATACCAAGCCCTTAATCACCGGCTCTCATCGGTCTCGCTTCGAGGGTGGTTGCGTACTCCTAACGCTCGTAGTTGCTTAGTGAAAAACCCGAAAAACGCTTCAAGTGTGCAATTTCCTACAAAACTCAAGTAAACCTACAAAAACACTAGAAAACACAAATTAGTAATAAAAGTGGCCCTAAAGAGCCAAAAACACTACTAATTATGACCATGGGACGGGGGTAAAACACTATATAAATTGGACATATCATGAACCGACAGAGGCTGAGGCTGCTGCAATGACGAGCCGACCTCGTACATCCCACCACCTCTCGGAGCCGAGGTGGTCTCTCCCAGGCCTACCGGCCCGGCCTGTGCACCCTCAGATGAAGAGCCCGAGCCTTCCACCGCCTCGGCCCGGGTAGCGTCAGATCGACCACCCCAACATCCAGAACTAGTGCGGCGACGCCTCGAGCTAGACCTCGCCGGCTCTCTCCGGACTTCAGGTCTTGTCCGGGATACGAGAAGGAATGGGCTGACCCTGCAAAGAAAAAATCGAGTCAGAAGAAATCAAAATAGAAATATAAATAATGCAGAAATAAAAAAAAGCTACCTCCTGAACAGCGTCGTCGCGACAACAGGTAGCCACGTTCCTCATCCAAACGAGCTAGCTCTAGAAGGCGTCTATGCACCTCGCCATCGCCGTAACCACCTCGCGCGAGCACTGTTAAAGAAATGAAATCAGTAACAATACAAGACAAATATGAACAAATAGCAAGTAAATAAACTCACCCGAGTCTGGTGGTGAGGAATGGATCGCTCCACGAAGCGCTCATCCTTGGGAGCTGGAAGAATCATTTCCTCGATAGGCCCGTATGTCCCCTGGTAATGGATGGACATACGAGGGGGCACGAACTCAGTAGGCCTATCCTAATAAAAAGCAAACCGAAGTGAGTAGAATATCACTTGGGGGATATTTAGCGAAAGGTAAAAGATAAAAATAATACCGCCGCCTCCGTAGTCAAAACAAGGGCCGGAGCTAACAACGGCAGCAACTCATTCTCGTAGCACTGCCCTAGGATCGCATGAGATTGCCAAGGGGTACCAGCAGTTGACCTCTTTGACATGCTGAGCAGCCTCACGTCATTAAACACGTGATGTGGCGGAGAAGTAGGAACGACAAAAATATCCGAGGAGTGCTGAATAACGACTCTCTCTCCTAGGTACGCCACCGCCCTATATGTCCCTAGGAAGTTACGACGCTCAAAAGTGTACTACAAGGCTAGTCTAGGGACAACCAAACCACCCCATGGCTGGTACAGCACATCTATGACTCTCTAGAAGACGAACAGAGCGATGTCTCTTGTGTAAGACCGGTGTCGATACGAGTCTCGCAGGGCACGCAAAAAATCGGCATAGGCCAAGCTGGCCCAGTCATAAGTCCCGATCAGATAAAGGTCGCGGATAGCAGGAAGGTAGTAAAGTAATGCCCTACTACCCTTGTTAGGGGAAAAAATCCGTGACAAAAAAATAAGCGCAAAGATGCGTACCTGCTGCTTTTGGGTGGTCGCATCATCCTCGAAAGCTGCCGCCACAGTCGACCGCGAATACACTTGGCACTGAACTGTGATGACTCCACCTCAGCACGAGCTTGAACAGCAATCGGACCCAGCAACTCATCAACCTCAAGAGAGTAGACGCTAATGTTGCTGTCGAATGGCAGCGCAATAGAACTGAACTCCAACCCCGAGATGAGACTGAAGTCGGCTAGGGTGACCATCATCTCACCCCAAGGAAAGGTAAAAGTGTTGGTGGTGTCCCAGAAGAACTCCACCAAAGCACGGACCACGCGATGACCTCCGTCGAAAGAGCTCATGGCCTGCGAGGCCTCAAACAGGGCAGTCGGCCCACAAGACTCCCAGAGAAGTATCAACTCCCCATCGACTTTGAAGAATGTACGGTATAGCTTTCTAGGGTATCGATCGTTGCCCGAGCCGTGGCAACGCGTCCTACCAACAGTGATCCCACGATGCACACTTTCAGAAATGCGGTGGTCGAGGGCAAAGTAAAAAGTTTGCTCATTCCAGTCAAGGTAGGGACCAATAGAAGTGGACGGGTTGGCGTCCTCCTCTACGGGCTCATGCTCCCGTCATTTATCTCGGGAGCGTAAACCCGAACCTCGCCACATTGTTTTCCTGACCTGAAGAGGTCCAACAATGGTGAATTGTTCGTTTCTTCACCAAATTGAGTCAAAGAAGTCTCAAAACACTCCCAAGGTAATATACAAACATAATCAAGCAATTTCAAGGCATAAAATTTGACAACAAAGCGAATTAAGCAAAATAAGTTTCGAATTTTTCAAAAATTCGTAAACAAAAACGCAAAAATTCATCAAAAACCGGGGTGAGTTTGAAGAAAACTTACATAGATTAGGAAAGTAGATGAATAAAGCTATGATTTGAAACAAATTTGAGAAAAATTGGTTGAGAAACGAACAAGTTAGAGCAAACTGAATTTTCGCGGTGATTTTCGAAGGCAGAGAGCAGTAATAGCAAAAATGAAGAAGAAAAGGGAATTTTACAGAATCCAGATCCTGGCACCAAACGACATCTCTGTTGCCAAGCGACAGAGTGCAGCGTCTGGCGATAGAGAAAAATCTTGGCGCCAGCGACGTTTCAGCGGCAACACAACCCTAAGCCACTCAGAATGATCATTTCGACCTCGTACAACAATTTTGGATTCCTTGGTACGCTAGTTAGCCCTTATAAGAAATTTGACATGATTTAGTAATCGGCTCAGCTACAATCGTATTAAGTGATCGACTTGATAAATAATCGTCTCACTTAGCTTAAAGCGCCTACACATTGGCTCATTGCAAAGGCACCGACATAATGGTTCATAACGCAAAAGCACCGACATAAAGGTTCAATACAGCAAAGGCACCTTCATACTGGTTCACAATTCAGAAGCACCGACATACTGGTTCAAAAGCAGCAAAGCGCCGACGCACAAGCATAGCAAAGCAAAGGATCGATAGGCGTTGGTCTTCGGTGATACTCTTCAGGGTATTATCGCAACAAATGAGGATAGTTTTAGGCGAAGCAATCTTGGATTATGTTCCCTGGCTTGCGGAAGATGGTCACAAAGCGCTAGAAGGTCGTTTCAGGCGAAGCAATCTTCGATGGGGTTCTCTAGCTTGTAAAAGTCTATCACGGCGAAATTGGAGGCAGTTACAGGCGTAGCAGTCTTCAGGCGGTATTCTCTAGCTTGAGGAAGATCGTCAAAACAAACAGCAGGATGGCGTTCCCTAGCTTGTGGAAGGTTGTCACAACAACATCAAATGCAGCAACAAATCGGTTACCTTCAAAGACGTATGCTCGACGGTGCAAGATACGCGTTTCTTAACTATTTTATATATTTAAATAATACTAGTTTTGCAGGTATTAGCGTTACAAGAATGATTTAGGATCGCCAAAACGTGCTGAATCATTCTCCGTCCCTATCGATACTTTGACTTTTGTTTTCGAAACTTGCGTTTCTCCAAACTTAGTTAAAGTGGGGGCTTCTGTTGACACCTATTTGTGTCTCCCCAAAACCAAACCCAGTGATGAGTACCTTTCACGTCAAATCATAATTGAATGAAGTGATAGTGTGGAAAGTCTAGTGTTGCGGTTAGTTTTTATTTATTTTCTTTCTCTCTATTTTTGTAAACTTATTTTAAGAAAACATCCAATTCAGTTTGGTTTGGTCCATATCAAGGGTCCAATAATATTTTAGTTGGGTCGGGTTTGTAAATAGCTTTCAAACGATATATTATAACCACAATTCCGATGAATAATGAGGAAGTTATGGCCAAATTACTAAACTAGGCCCGGTTTTATCTTCATATGCGGCCCAATGATCTAGAGGAGGGCCTAATATGCTCTATCATTCCTAATGCCATTAGGATTGATTATAGTCTTCTAGATTCTTCTAGAAGGTTCTTTTGAATCCTAATTTAATTAGCATTGATAAGTTGACTTTTAAGAGTTTTAATCAGAATAAAAGAAGTGTTTTTAAGGAAAATACAAATTTTCCCTCTTGTACGGTTAAATTTTATCAAAATAAGAAAACGCGCAGAAAAATATTTCCAGCGCCATACGACAGCTCTGTCGCCTGGCAACAGGCGCGTGTTTGGCGCTGCAGTCGTGTTTTATTCTTTTCGAAACTTTGATTTGTTTTTTATCATATGCGGCTGATTTTCTCTATAAATAGCCTCATAAAACCTTCGTTTTTAATCAACAATTCTCATCAAGAATCTCTTGATTAATCTCTCTCTTTCTCTTTTCTAAACTAGCATTTTATATACAAAATTCCGCATTCACAAGATCTAGACACTCCTAGCCAAATTCGAAGTTGCCTTCTCCCTAGACGTGAAAGGTTTTAATTTCTGAGGGTTTGATCCCAAATCTCTATTTCAATTATTTAATTTAATTGTTTGTTTTATATTTTCCTTGAAGTTACTAACGCGTGTATTTTTTTTATTAGTAAGAGGTACGAGACATCCAAGTAAGTGCTTTAATTGTTTGCATTGTTGTTATGATTCCTAGAAATCATGTCTAGGTTGTTTTTATGATTCCTAGTGTCATGTTAGGGCGTTTTGATCTTCCTAGTATCATGTTTAGGGTAACCATTAAAATTTCTAATATCAAATATGACAATTGTGATTCCTGCAATGCTTCCTATTCTTTTCCTAATATTCATGTTAGTATCATGCTAGGGTTAAAGCTTTAATTTTTATTGCTCAGTGACATGCTAGGGTTTGTTATTAATCTTGTTAGTATCATGCCTAGGGCCTTGCTATTATTATGCTTTAACATATTTATTTTGATTATTATCACTATTATTATGATTATTTTTATTATCATGTTGCTTGATTAGATATTTATTGTTATTGCTTGATCACGCCTTTTATGCATGTTTAAAGGGAATTTGTACTTGAAATCACACTTAATAAGATTATTAATAATCTTTTTTAGGGTTAATTTGATTATAATTCAAGTGATCTCCAATAATAGTTTTATTTGTGCATTAATATTCAACTAACATAGATACAAAGGTTTAGGGTAAACCTATTGATTGCATGTTAGTCAGAAAGCGCACATGAATACGATCAGAATAAAGTAGAGGCCTATTATTAGGGCAGGTTCAGTCACTTATAGGTTGGATTTGTACCTTCATCCCCAAACTACAAGTCATGGTTCCAGACCTATTGGAGTTAACGAACTTTAGTGTATGATCACAGTGGGATTCCAGTTTGGGGTAATGCTTGAAATAGTCCCTACGGTATGTTTATATGATTACGTGACTATATGCGACGTATTAGAATAGCTTTCTTTTTTTTTCTTTTTTTTTGGTTAGGTTCCCATTACAAAGTTGTCTCGTCGTAATTTTGACTCATATTCGAAGGGTAACATAAAAAAAGTCGAAAAAATGATGGGTAATATAAAAAAAAGCTCGAATAAATAAAAAACTTTACGAGCACGTGTCGCGCGCAACTCAATGAGTTGCCCGACCGCAGCCAGCGCAATTGATTCGGACGTGTGGGCCAGCCCTACGCAGCTAAGTCATTTGCGCGTGCCTACTGTTACGAGCCTTTTTGATTTTTGCGAAAACAAATTGGCTCGTTCAAACAATATCTTCATTGAGAACTGTTTAAAGGTGATGTTATCCATTCGAATATATTATGCGTTCTTTCTCCTTTTTCTAAAACAAGCGTATCGATTTACTTATCATTTCGTACTTCTTTAAGGGCCGATTTTCAAGCTTGGGAACGAAGACTCCCGAGCGCTCGCATTCTACGTTTACCATCAAACAATCCACCCCTTTCAAACCACTTTCCCTCGACAACTAGTCCTAGTCCAACAACAATGTCAACCATCGAGCAATTACAAGAAGAGATTGCTCGCTTGAGAGAAGAAAAGGCTTAAGAGGCCGAGGAAAGAACAATTCAGAAACTTGAAAAGGCTGAAAAGAAAAATGCCGAGAGTCTAGCCTTGCAAAAAAATATTTAACAATTATCAGTCAAAGAAAAGTCGTTGGAGAAGCTTGTTCTTTAACCACCATGGGGAACAAGTACTTCGATGCTGAAAAGTTTGCTTCTCCCCAAGGATTTGCTTTACTGGAAAAGTTCATAGCTACGGACTTGCCAATATTTAAGGTGACTAATAATCCACAAAACCACTTAATGTGTTTTACAGGAACCATGTCATTAAAGGGAGTTGATCCTACATTTATCTCTAGACCCAATCACGAGAGAGTGGTACTATAGGCTAGGTCCGAAACTCAAAACAATATGTGAAAATGTAGTTTTGGCTTTCATTACCAATATGAGAGCATCGTAGAGTTCAAACCGACTCTACGTGAACTTGAAAAGCTTAAGCAAGGCAAAGATGAAGGTTTCCTTGCTTTCTATGGTAGATGGTGAGAAAAGGCAGCTCATCTTGCCCAAAGACCACTTGAACTCGAGTTAGTACAAGTTCATTGATTATTGTCATGAAATGTACAACAAGCATCTATGTTACCTTGATTTGGACACTTTTTAAAAGGTCTATTATGTGTCTACTAGGATTGAAGATGATCTTGATAAAGAAAAAGCAAAAAAACCTTATCTTCATCAACCTAGGAATAACTACAAAAGAGGAATGATAATACTTCATCCTCTATTGATGTATTTGCGACTTCCACGCAATATAATAATAGTAATGATCCACAAAGAAGATGGACAAAAGAAAGAAAATTTACACCATTTCTTGTGAGCTATAAAGAATTATTAGAAAAATTGAGCGAAAAAGGTCTACTTACACCAACAGGGCCAATACCACCCACTCCACCAGAAAAAAGGTACGCTCAATGGGATGGTAGTGCTTATTGTGCTTATCATAGGGGCGTTGGGCATGATACCGAACGTTGGTATGTCTTGAAGCACAAAGTAAAATATCTAGTAGATGATGGGAGAATTCCCATGCCTAAACCTAACAACAGTATCTCCCCACTAGGGGTACTTCACATTGATGAGGACCATTTGGGAAATGATACGTTCAATCCTTTGGACTATATCACACCTATAGGGAAACCTATAACCAAAACATTCATAGGGGCAAATAATGAAGTGTGTGGGTTATGAGACAACTAATTTCAAGACTTATATGTCTCTAAGTATGTCGTCGTCCCACCTCCCTGTTGTCTAAAAAATGAGACAAATGGAGATCTTGATTGGGATCATTTCTTGGGGAAGTCACAAGACTTATCAAATATCTCCTTGGATGAATAACGGAATCAAGCACAACTCATTGAACATCTTGAAATGGAGGCACATTCAAAGCCTTTAGAAGAAAGTTGGTTCACGATTCCTACAACTAATCCAAATGAAATCGATCATCTAACTCGTTCTGGGCGAATTTACCAAGCACCGCCAATTGGATCTTCGACCACACAAAATCAAACTCAAGGTCAAGTAAAAAACCTAATACCACCTCCAATTGAGGTGGAAGATCCATTGGTCAAACAACTTTGCCAATCCAAGGCGAATATTAGCATTTGGGAACTCCTAAGTACTTTCAAAGAACATAGGAATTCTATTATGAACGCTCTAATGGCTTTGTCAATAAGTACAGACACAACCCCCCAAGATCTCGTTAGCTTTCTTACTAGCGAGAAATCCAACAAATCAATAATTTTTACTAATGATGTTTTGCCTTCAAAAGACACTACCCACAACAATGCATTATACTTAACTGTGGGGTGAAAAATGTACAATATCCCTTTCACTTTAGTAGACAATGGGTCGGTTGTAAACGTGTGCCCATTAAGAACAGAAAAATATCTAGGCAATAATCCAGAAAAAGATTTTCATTCAACAACACAAAGCATTAGGGCCTATGACAACTCGAGGAGATCAGTGCGTGGAACTGTTAAGCTACCAGTCACCAAAGGCCTAATTCAAAATATGGTTGAATTCCATGTCATGGATATGAAACCCACATTCAACCTTATACTTAGACGTCCTTGGATACATGAGCTTGGTGCAATACCATCCTCACTTCATCAAATGATTAGGTTGAACTATCAAGGGCTTCCTATGACTATACATGCCTCTCCTCTAAAAATAACTATAAATGACCAATCACTTCTAGAAATAAACCATGATAATGATGAAGGGGACATGTGGGGATTAGCCGCCGAGCCAATCTGCAAAATCAAAATAGAACAGAGCCTTGAAGAATCATTTAAGCTTGATCCATACTCCACCCGGATAGTAAACAACATCTTGTTTAAGAGTAGTTACTTTCATGGGATGCCTTTGGGAATAGGAATGAAGAAATCTCTTTTAATCCATATCCTAAAGAAAAGTCTCTCTTTTGGATTGGGATACAAACCAACCAAGGAAAAACTAGATTCTCACGATGCTAAAAACAAAGTACGTTGAGACAACAATAAAAAGGGGATAATCACTTTGCTCGCATCTAACAAACAAACCCTTAATGGACAATTCATTAGGGAGGGAGAAGATTACCCTTGCTATGACTTTCCAGAACCATTAAATCTGGGAGGAAGCAAGAAGCCTGGATTTGAGATATTTCATGATTTCTACTTCTTGAATGATGATCTCGAAATCATTGAATCAAAACACCCAACCTTTGGGTGCTATGATAGGCAAGCATTCAACTTGCTATTTGGACTAGAGAAAAACCATGTTGCTACCATGACTAATCAATATGCTATCAAAGATGAAGCTTTTGACCTAACCTCGTTGATCACCCTTTCTAATTAAACCTTCGAGCATGGATGGAGGAAATCTTTCAAGTGGACTAATCATCAAGGTGATAAGCCGGAGATCGTCACGGGAGAAGGGATGATGTTCGAAGAATCAGATGATGAGTTTAGCTTAGACTTTAAGGAAGCTGAAAAATTTGAGCCATATGGCCATTATTGAATCTTTATTTTCTAATTCTAAGGACGAAGACCCCAAAAAGGATTCTTCTCTTGATGTACTCTCTTTTGAATTCAATAATTTGAGCTCTATTTCCGAGTATATGCCTTCTCTTGAATCTTTTAAATGCTATAACAATCAATCTAATGAAGATGATAATATTAATAAATTGGTTGAACTAATTAATGAACGAAAACAAAAGAACCTTATAATTGAAGAAACTGAAATAGTCAATATAGGAACTAATAAAAACAAAAGGGAAGTCAAAATTGGCTTAACTTTAAATCCGGAAGAGCGATCGATTCTTGTATCGACGCTCAAACAATTCGAAGACGTGTTCGCTTGGTCATATAAGGACATGCCTAGAATAGATAGGGAAATTGCAGAACATACCATTCCCTTGAACCGTAACTCTAAACTAGTAAAACAAAAACTCCAACGAATGAAAGCTGATGTCGCTTTGAAAATAAAAGAAGAAGTACAAAAGCAATTAGACGCAGGTTTCATTCGCGTATGTAATTACCCAGAATGGGTAGCGAACATTGTCCTAGCCCCTAAAAACGATGGACGAGTTTGCATGTGTGTCGACTTTAGAGATCTTAACAAGGCTAGCCCTAAAGACAATTTTTATCTACCTCATATTGGTATATTGGTAGATAACACGGCTGAACATGCGATGTTATCCTTTATGGATGGATACGCAGGTTAAAACCAATTCCTAATTGCAAAAGAAGATAAAGAAAAGACATGCTTTATCACCCCTAGGGTTACATAGTGCTACACAGTCATGCCATTTGGTCTAAAAAATGCAAGAGTTACGTACCAAAGAATGGCTACGACTCTCTTGCATGATATGATGCATAAAGAAATAGAAGTGTATGTGGATGATATGATTGTAAAGTCCAAAGATAGATTAGGATACATATAATCTTTACGCAAATTTTTCACTTGCATACAAGAATATAAAATGCGATTGAATCCACAAAAATCCGCCTTCGGAGTAACTTCTGGTAAGTTACTCGGATACGTAGTCAGCGCACGTGGTATTGAGATCGATCCCTCTAAAATAAAGGCAATCGTTGATATGCCTCCTCCTCAAATAGAAAAAGAAATAAGGGGATTTCTTGGCAAACTACAATACATTAGTCGGTTTATCAACAAATTGACTATGACTTGTGAGCCAATTTTCAAAAAATTGAAAAAAGAAGAAAAACATGAATGGGACGATCAATGCCAAAGGGCCTGTGAGAAAATAAAAGATTATCTCAAAATTCCACCAATACCCAAACTACCTCTTAGGCTACATCACAGTTACAGACACGGCCACAGGTGCCATGCTAGCACAAGAGGAAGGAAAAGTCGAGCGTGCAACTTAAAAACAAAATATAGCACCTTGGAAAAAACAAGTTTAACATTAGTGTGGGCAACTTAAAAATTACAACATTATATATTACCACAAACTACTCATGTGATTTCTCAAAAAAATCCGATAAAGTATTTATTTGAACAACCACATATATAAGGAAGAATATCCAAGTGGTTAGTGATGTTGTCCGAATTTAAATTAAAATATATTCCTAAAAAATCAATAAAAGGAAAAGTAATTTCCGATAGTCTGGCCCAACATCCTATTCAAACAAGTCATGCAGAAACTACTCACCTTCTGGATGAAGAGATACTCATGATGCAAGATGACAAATGGGTAATGTACTTTGACGATGCATTCAATCAAAAAGGATGCAGCGGAATGTGAAGCGTGCATTATTGGATTAGAAGCAGAAGCTAGCATAAGTGTGCAAAAATTAGAGGTATATGGAAATTCTAGTTTAATTATAAATCAAATACTAAAACAAAGGAAAATAAAGAATTCCACAATGATATTATACCAAGCACACCTAGAGAAAATCATCGAGCATTTTGAACATATTGATTTTAAATACCTCCCAAGGGACGATAATCAATTTGCCGATGCGCTAGCAAAAATAGCCTAAATGATCAACATTCCAGATCATTTAAATATGATGCCATTACGCGTTGATAGAAGGGAAGAACCAGCATATTGTAACGTAATAGAGGAAATAAATGACATTGAAGGACACAATTCTTGGTATGATCATATCCTGAAATAACCCATGGAAAATATCCTTAAAATACTTCATCGAAAGACCAACGAGCCCTAAGAACACTTGCGGCCCAATATGGTCTATTAAATGGTTACTTATGCAAAAAGGGGCCTAACAGTCAAAGCTTATTGTGTATAGACCAACTTGAATCCACACGTCTTATGGAGAATACTCACAAAGGCGTTTGTGGTCCTCACATGAATGGTAAAATGCTTGCTAAAATAATATCACGACAAGGGTACTATTGGTCCACCATGGAACATGATTGCATACAATATGTTAAAAAATGTCCAAAGTGTCAAATGTTCGCTAACTTACAACACCTTCCTACATCCAAACTATATAATCTCACTTCCCCTTGGCTTTTTTCGACTTGGGGAATTGACATAATTGGAAAAATATCTCCAATAGGAGCAGGAGGGCACGATTACGTATTAGTAGCCATCGATTAATTTACTAAGTGGATCAAGGCCACTTATTACGTGAATATCACTTCTAAACATGTCGCAAAGTTTCTCGAAACAACATATTTTGTAGATATGGAATTCCACACGAACTAATTAGTGATTAGGGATCTCAATTCAAAGTTGAAATTGAGACCCTCTTAACTTGTTATAATGTAAAACACCATCATTTATCCCCATATAGACCTCAAATGAATTGAGCTGTAGAATCGAAAAATAAAACTATAACAGTCATCATTAAGAAAACGACAGAAAATTATAAAGACTGGCCGAATAAACTACACTTCCCTTTATGGGGTTATAGAACGTTCATACGCACATCAATAGGAGTAACTCCATACTCGTTAGTTTTTGGAATGGACGCAGTTCAACTAGTCGAATTGGAAATACCATTGCTACGCATCGTACTAGAAAGTAAGCTACCGGAATCTGAATGGGTAAGAGCGAGGTATGAAGAGCTGTTATTACTCGATGAACGACAATTAAGAGCTTTGAATCATCTACAAGTCTACCAATGACGCATTGTGTAAGGAGGGTGCTCCCATAGTAATGGGTACTCTCCTTAAATGCCCTTGGTCACTTAAAAGCCTAGGAGTTTACACTTGTTAGGGTGTAGTAGGATTAGAATTCCTAACTGTTTGGGGGACCTTAAATTAGAATTGATTCCATCATCACGCTTTTTTATAAGGAACAAGTAGGAGTTGCCAATGAGTTTTAAGAAAAACTCATAAACCTCGTTCATGCCTTTCTTCCATGTGGAGTTCCTGGAATAATTAGCACAAATCATAAGTTTACCCATGCCCAAATTGGTCTATAAACCAGAAATGAGTTCGGGAGCGAGGGTACTAAGATAACGTTCCTTTTAGAAGGGAATCGTCATCCTAGCCTTAGTATGGCCTCTACTAGCTCTTCCTTTTTCACAATTTCATCACCAAACAATATATACAACGCGATTCCTAAAACTATGTTAGTAGATTTTATTTACAAGCATTAATTCACGTAGGAATTACTTTGCAAAGTCGTTATTCTTATTTAATAACATTCGTGAAATAACAATAAATAAACAAGATTCGCCTTGGCTTAGGTGATCAACCAACAATTATTTAATTCAATTCTAGTCTTTATTTAACGCAAGATACTATGTGGAATTGATTAATTAATTATTTTAAAAGTGATCAAACAACACTAATTAATTAATTAAAGTCCCTTTAAACAAGAAAAATAAAGGTGATTTAACTAAGTGCTCGAGAATTTACCACTTCTCTTTGCTAGATCTCCGTTTAGAACACTTATGGACACCTTCTTTTTGGGGAACCTCCACCATAGTAACAAAGTATCGAAAGGGTGAGTGTTTAGGACAAGAGGGCTAGGTTGCACAAATTCACAAGTTTTTTCGCCAAAGATGTAGGTTAATTTCTATATGTTGAAGCCTCGGTTTAAGCTCGTATTTATAGAGAAGGATTAGGTTTAGGGTTTTGAGCTTTCTGCAGTTGAAGGTGTTGCGCGCACAAGATGAAGTTGCGTGCGGCATCCCAGCGCAAGTTATAGAGTTGCGCTGCTATGTGCAGCGCGACTTTTTGTCTAACACGTAGCTTTATGGTAAGATTTGATTTTACATTTTCCGTATTATTTCTGAATAATTACAAATCTTCCACAGCTCAACTCTGAAAGTTGCGTTGGATGTCATGCGCAACTAAATTGGTTGCGCGCGGCAACCCAGCGCGACTTGGTGAGATGCGAGCGGCTTTTTCTGCGGCAGCACTAAGTCTTTACCTAGGCGCTCCTAAATCCGTCATTGTTTTGGTTTAAGCACGGGCTTAAGCGTAATTAAGATCGGGTTTAGTTAATTGGACCTTTGTTTTGGCTTTTCTTTAATTTGAGCTAGTCTTTTGTGTTTTGTGGCTTAACAAGTTATCCGTAAGTATTTTTCACTTTGATCCAACACGAAGATGGCTTTATTTATCGTCATTGCACTTCCTGTCGGGACAAGAGGGCAAAAGCAGTTAGCCCCAACTTTGATCGAGTCTAGAATAGGCGATGATCAAAGTACTCAAGGAAATAAATCCAAGACTCATTCTGTGAAGTTCTCTAAGGATAGAGAATCTTTCAGTTGTGTTTAAGGATGTCGAAACAATCCTTGGTTCGCTAAGTGTTTAAAACAAGTAGCTATTAAGGCTAGAAAAAGTCCTTCCTAGTCTTAAAGCGCTAAAGAATCTAGATTGATCCTTTGTATTTGTAGAACGCTCTTACAAGTAAAAGTATTCAGGGTGATGTCAGGTCATGAGAAGAGATCGGTTTTAAAAGAATGAAAGGGGAGGATTTCCTCTCAATCGTGTCATCGTTGGTCTAAAGTCCCTCGATATGTCAATGAAACTTTAGCCTGACTTTAACAAAGTAAAAGATGAAAAAGTGGTTTTCTGTATTCGAGCCGAAATGGTCCGGTATTCGAGCGGGGTCCGGTATTCGAGCCGGACGTCCAGAAGATAGAAATACATGTCTGAGTACTGGAGGCATATATCAAAATTCAGTGAGAGGGAAGAAGTCAGCAACTCTCTCATCAGTTTTGTCCACAAGATGAGTACACGTGTCTCAAGACTGGGGGCATGTGACTACATAGGCGGCACATCGTCTCGTTGCTTCTTTATACAAGGGATGGATTCGACACCCTAACTTTCCGGTAAGTCAGTAAGAGCACTAACTACCGTATTTTCTCTTATTCAAGAAGTGCCTGTTCCTGAAGGTTCGGCGCGCTTGTCGACTCTTTGAGCTAATGCATACAGTAATTCTCTACCTATTAGTTCCGGGAGGTAGATCTCGTAAAGCTTGGGCTGAGTAAAATTTTACGCATCACCTACATTGTACAATTTTGCGCCGTACGATATGCCATTTTCATTTTAACGGTGCATGAAAATGCCTTCCTTTTTTCTTCTGACGTGAAAAAAGAAGAAAACCCGGACATTTGTAACGTCAGTACAGTAAAATGACAAACCTGTCTATGGGTGCTTTTACGTAAAGCACCACCAAAGAACGTCTTAAGGAACTCTTACGAAAACATTCAAAACGTATGCTTGGGGAAGGCACAAAGCACGGTGTGCATGCAATATGATGCAAAAAACTAACAAAAAATAAAATAATCTACAATATGCAAAGCAATTAAAAAGAACTTGATAATTTGCACGCCATTACGTCTTATAACGAGCTAAAACCGTTCAAAAAATGATCTAACTGATCAAAATAAAAAATCCATGCGCAACTCAGAAGGTTGCGCTGGCCAGGCGCGCGCATCTTTCTGAGTTGCGCATGTATGTCACGTGCAACATCTAAAGTTGCGCGCGACATTTATGTCAGTTAAATGAAAATCGCAGGCGCGATTTTTAATTTCACCATATTCCTTCCTTCGCCATTTTCAACCCTTTCTCTCTCTAAAAAGCCCGGTTTTTTGTGATTTTTGAAGCTAAAGGAAGCTTTTACATGCGATTTATTTTATTTTGTCCTTTTCTTTATATAGTGTACGACCTTCTTTATTCTTTTTTCATAAAATACTTTAGACTAGAATAGTCTCTCTCTAAATTATGGTTAGAATAGGAGGTTCTCTCTCTAGATTAAGAGTAGTTTTAGAGAGAGAAAGTGAAGGATTTCAATGGTGATTGAGAGATTGAAGATACAAGGGTGAAAATTGTGTTAAATATCTCCTCCATGATCAATGAGCATTCTTAACTCTTTCTCACCTTATTGCTTTTTTTAATTCCATGTTTGTTTGGTTTAATTTTGATGTTTGATGCTTAATTAGTGTAATTGTTCTTGATATATTGTTGATTCATAGTTCCTTTAGTTGATTGTTGATAGATGATGATGTTTGAGTAGCTGCTGGCGAGAAATTGGGTGAAACTTGTATGAGTGATTAATTGTGATTAATTTGGGAATTGTGTGGATTGATTGTTGAGATTAAAGTGATTAATGAAGGTTTGCATGTGTGTAATTCGATTAAGCCTTGAGAATTATGCTAGATTGCATTGTAATTGCTAATGACACAAACAATTGATTTAGTAATTGCAATTATCGATTGGTTTTGATTGTGATTCTCTTAGTTTGTTATTCATAGTGAACCCTAGCTTAATAATTAGAAGGTAGTTCTTAATTCCAATTGATAGCTCTTATAATTAGTCTTCACAACCTTTGATTGGCCTACTCTTTCCAAGTTTTGCAATTGACATGATTATTTGTTGATCCCTGTTCCTAGTGTTTTACCTCCTTGGTTACTTGTTTTGTTAGTTGTTAGTATTCTCTCTTACCTTAGCTTAGGCGCTTAATTGAAAGTGCTTGAACGTTACCGTTCCTTTGGGTTCGACCCTTGACTTGCCTCTATACTCGTATTTAGGGTTGTTAAGTGTTTATAAATTTAGTTTGACCGAGGAAAGAATAGAGAACGACCTAGTTTTCCCCTCGTCAAAATGGCGCCATTTTGACAAGGGTTGGAACTTGGTCGTCATCTAATTCGTCCTTGGTCAAACCAAATTTGTAAACGCCTAACAAACCTTATACGAGGATGGAGGCAAGCTAAGGGTCGAACCCATAGGAATGAATCGAAACTATGCTATAGTCTAATGTTAAGCTAAATTGAAAAATTATCAATGGTTGAGTTTTGTAACTAAGATAATAAGAATCAAGACAATTCAAAGAAATCAATCCATTCGCTAAACACTAGGGATATAGGTTCCACATGCTAGCTCAACAATCATGCTAATTGATAGATCACCCAATTGAATCAAACATCGCAAGGGACAAACATTAGTTGCAATCAAAAGAATTCAAAGGTATCTCCTATAAACCAAGGAAAAGTTCACTATTAATGGCTAACAAGGAGAACCGCAATCAAATTCAATCAATCAAAGCAATTCTCAAATCAATTACTCGTGTCATTGAAATTTTCAATGCAATCTAGATTAATCTTATAGGGTGATCACTCATAGTCTAATTAATCACATGCACAACTATGTCAACTAATTTAATTGCAAAATTCAATCAATCAAGGATCACCAACTAGCAAAAATCATCAATTAAGCATGCTTCCCCTTCTCCCTAGCAACTAATCTACTCACTAATCATGGTGAAATCTAGCCGCAGGCGCGGGTGGCTACTGCACACTTTTCCTCGATTTGATGCAGGAACTTTCCAAGGCAGGCCGCGGGAACCCCGAAGGCGCGGGCCTGGACCTGCGGGCGCGGGTTCTAGCCACGGGCACGGGTATAGGGGTTTTCTCCTCTGCAGGCGTGACCGATTTCTCCGCGAGCGCGGATTTATTGGTTCTACTTGCGATTTCTTTTATTTTCTCCTTTTGTATATATAGTGTACGGCGTTCTTTATTCTTCATTCATGAAATACTTTAGATTATAATAGTCTCTCTCTAAATTAAGGTTAGATTAGGAGGTTCTCTCTCTAGATTAGGAGTAGTTTTAGAGAGAGAAAGTGAAGGATTTCAATGGTGATTGAGAGATTAAAGATACAAGGGTGACAATTGTGTTGAATATCTCCTTTGTTATCAATGAGCATTCTTAACTCTATCTCACCTTATGGATTTGTTTAATTCCATGTTTTTTTGGTTTAATTTTGATGTTTGATGCTTGATTAGTGTAATTGTTCTTAATATATTGTTGATTATTAATTCCTTTAGTTGATTGTTGATAGATGATGATGTTTGAGTAGGTGTTGGCTAGGAATTGGGTGGAAATTTTATGAGTGATTAATTGTTATTAATTTGGGAATTGTGTTGATTGATTGTTGAGATTAAAGTGATTAATTAAGGTTTCCATGTGTGTAATTCGATTAGGCCTTGAGAATTATGCTAGATTGCATTGTAGTTGCTAATGACACGAACAATTGATTTAGTTATTGCAATTATTGATTGGTTTTGATTGTGATTCTCTTAGTTTGTTATTCATAGTGAACACTAGCTTAACAATTAGGAGGTAGCTCTTGATTCCAATTGATCGCTCTTATCATTAGTCTTCACAAACTTTGATTGGCATGCTCTTTCCAAGTTGTTGCAATTGCCATGATTATTTGTTGATCCCCGTTCCTAGTGTTTTACCTCCTTGGTTACTTGTTTTGTTAGTTGTTAGTATTATCTCTTACCTTAGCTTAGGTGCATAATTGAAAGTGCTTGAACATTATCGTTCCTTTGGGTTCGACCCTTGACTTGCCTTTATACTCCTATTTATGTTTGTTAAGTGTTTATAAATTTAGTTTGTTCGGGGGAAGATTAGATAACGACCTAGTTTTCCCCTCATCAAAATGGCGGCCAACACAAGAAAGGGATCAAGATGGAGCGGTCCCAATTCGGCCAAGAGTGGTTTTCCAAATGGTTTTGTAGAAGTCTCAATGAAATATTCTCTTTCTCTCTCCAAGGTCTAAAGCAATCGTCTCAAGAAGTATTTTGACGATGTTTTTGTTGGTTTTGTTGACTCGTTTCTCCGACAACCACCTTAATTGGTGGAGGACGTCGAGCTAACAACGTTAAACAAAAGTGCTTATGAAAGGCAACCTGGTTTTCTAACAATTTTTTTTGCTTTTACAATTTCCTATACTTCCTTCTTTGAGATCTTTTCTTATTTCTCTTTGTTTTTGTTTATTGTTTTTATCCTAGGTACCATGAGTTTGGATCGGAGAAAATTTCCAACAATTTTGGTGCTACTTCAAGATTTCATGAGGTTTGGTTAAGCTTAGAGGAAAGGGTTCGTTGAGTTTATATGTTCTCGTGATTGCATTTCCATCAATTTTTATTCATGTTAAAACATATTTTGGATTGTTTCTTAAGAAATTTTTGAGTCCTTGATCATGACATTCGATAGGGACAATGAGAATGCAAACACAAAATCATCATTAAGGGGTGTTTCTCTTTTTAGAGCCTTCACGAGATCATGGACGCACCACAAAGATTACCCGCGGGCGCGAGTCTACAAGCCGCAGGCGGGGGTGTCTGCACATCAAAAATCACCAAATCCGACCAGGAATTCGTCGCGGGCTAGCCGTAGACTACCCACGGGCGCGACATTATTGGGAGCGGGCGCGGCCTTCTGTTGCGCGCACGCACCTGTTGGCAGCCCTTATAAACCCTAAATGCACCCTACTCTTTTAAGTCTCTCATTATCCCTCCTAAAACCCTATACCCTCTCTTGCAATATCAAACCTACTTTACCTCTTTTCCTATCATTTCAACATCAATTACAATTTCCTACATCAAATTTTCAAATCTAAAACCTAAAAATTTCAGATTTTCTTCCCCAATTCAATAAAAAATTGGGACTTGGAGCTTGTGTTGAGGTTTGGAGCTTGTTTTTGGGAGTTCTATTTTACATCTTCATTTTGAGCATTTTACAAGCATTTCAAGGCCTCATTGAGGTATGGTTTCTTATTTTCTATTCATCTTCTTCCTCATTGATTTAAGCTTGAACTCTTGTTATGCTTTCATGGTGAAGCTCTATGGTTAGTTCTTTTCACTTGAAATTCATGTTGAATGATATCATTGGGTGTTGAATTGAAGTTTCTTTATGATAAATGTCTAAACTTTGATTGAATTCTTGAATAACCATTGTTGGCTATTTTCTCTCTCATGGGTTTTCCTTATGATTGTTTCATATCTTTGATAATTCAATATTTGGGATTTATTTTGCTCAATTTGACTCATGATTTGGTTTCTTATGTTCAATTTTGCCTTTAAGCCATGTTTATTTGCTTAATATTCATGATGTTATTAATGTCATTGTTCATTTGTTACCATTTCTTGATTCTATTGTGAGATAATTCAATTTTGTGCTTGTTCTTGAACAACTACTTATGCTAAGTCTTGATACTTTGTAGATAGCCACACTTTGTCATAAGAAGCGAGCTAGAGCAAGTTCAAGCAAGCCTAGGTATGTTGTTCCACCTCCAACTGAGGTTGAAGAAACTTATGGCATTGAATTTTAAAAAGAAGCACATTGGGATTGTTTCAAGCGTCTATCCAACAGGAAGCTTAGGCCAACGAGATTCTACGATCAAGCAACAACAAAGTTTATAGGGATTGATGATGATGTTCGTCTTCTTGCGGAGGGCCTTGTTCTTTTAAACTTTTTGGATTTGAGTGCCCCTACTTATGCTTGGGTGACTTATGAATTCCTTTCTTCTCTTGAATTTGTCCATGAACCAGGTGCAAATTACTCAAAGATTTTTACTTTCCAACTCTTCAACAATGATCACTGTATCTATCCGACTCATATTAGAATGGCAAGTGATCATGGATATGATGAGAAACGTTAGTGGAGGATTAGCTTGGAGGAAGGAAAGTATGACCCTCAAACTTCAAAGTCCGCTTCCATGATTCATCCGGCTATGCGGTATTTCAACCGAATCCTCACATACGCTCTTTGCTCCAAGGACTCTTTGGGAGCTATCTCCCGTGAGGAGCTTTGTTGGTTGTGGATAGCCAACCAAAACAACTTTGGGATTGAGTCGGTGGATTTCACAGAGCATTTGATCTCTCGATTCTTGGATATTCGTGATGGAGTTTGCCTATCGGGGTGCATCCAATTGGGTGGGATGAATTCTATCCTAGCTCTTTGCATCAATGATGACTACAAGACTTTGTTAGATGAGCTTCCCTCGATTATTGATCCTCAAGAAAAGTCTCCCTCTCATTTCCTCAACATCTCCGCCCTTGTGAATCAAAAGTTTCTTGATCGAACTAGGAAGGATGATGTTTTCATTTGGAAAGTTTCTTGGTATAAGGAATGGTTCCTCATCCCTTGCAAGGAGGCAATTACTCGACCCTAGGAGAAATATTCCTTATCTTGGAGGCCCCCGGTGTGAGATATTAATCCTTATATCCGATGAAGGACAAATTGTACAAGAGGTCGTTCAACCAATGCGTACTCATTCTATTCCCCTGGTTGATCCGGGAGGTACACCTACTCTTTCCCCCTTTGCCACTCCTTCTACTTTTGATGTGTCAACCATTCATGCCAAGCTTGATTCTATTGTTAAAATGTTGCATTCCATGCCTTCTGTGCAACCCCCTTCCCTTGGTTAAGATTACCATACGTATCAATTATATGATTTGCATGTTTGGAGGGGGAAGATAAAACCTTTCGTCTACTATCCGTACCTCCCGGTCCAATAAGGACCTGTCCCTCAATGGGAGCCTTTTGATCCCACTATGGGTCATAGACTTTGTTACTTATTTGTAGGGCCCCTATATTAACCCTAGTTATATCATAGGCACTACCCCGGGAACTTACGACAATAGGCGGCCCGGTGGTTGTGATTATGCATATGATCCAGCTAATCCTTCGCCTTTTTCCGACCCCGAGACTTTTGGTAGGTAGGGTAGGCCGAGTGAGCTGGTCTTAGATGATTGGTCTCATTATTTTGAGGTTGATAAAATTAGGAGGGAAAGTCGGGTAAGGGGTAAGGCTCCCATGGAGATTAGCGAGATGGCAAGCTCTAGTCATTTGATGGAGACAGGTGAGGGGAGTTCCCATTCTACCCCTTACTGATCCGTGCCATTTATGGAACCTTTATTCTATGTTTTTATTTATATTTTTATGCTCGTTTTTAGTCATTATGTCGTGTTTTTAGAGAATAAATCTCTATTTGCGTGTTTTTGTGTTAGTTTAGAGAAATGAGTGCTTTTAATGGTTCTTTTTTATTTAATTTTCATTTCTCGGCTATTTCTCTCGCTTCTCCGCTTCTTTGTCTTGTTTTGTAGGTACGTCGAGTTCTCGCGGATTTAATTATCAAGGAGGGAGCTCAATTGCATTCAAGGAATTTAACAGAGCTAAGTTAGGGAAGGCAAGCACGCAAGTCAAGCCAATCCAAGAAACAAAGGAAAATGAAGGCTTGCAAAGTATCAAAAAGGACCTTTGTGCATTGTTTCAGCCATATCTCGAGTTCTACAGATCGGATTGAGGTGATTAAATTTGGGTTGTAAACTAGACTTGAAGAGCATTCCAATAATAGATCGCACGCCTTCATACAATTCTTATATTGTGAGTTACAGAATTCCAAAGTTAGCCCTGCAAATCAGCCGCGGGTTGTTCGCGGGCGCGGGCTACAGTACCTGCGGGCGTGGGGCTGCCGCAACCTATTTCTGCCCATTTTCAACAAGGAACTTTGAGAGGGCTAGCCACAGGCACCACGCGGGCGTGGGCCTAGCCCCGCGGACGCAGTTGATTTCTCCGCGGGCGCGACTTTCTTGGTTTACTTGCGATTTCATTTATTTCCTCCTTTTGTATATATAGTGTATGGCCTTCTTTATTCTTCATTCATGAAATACTTTAGATTTGGATACTCTCTCTGTAGATTAGCTTAGATTAGGAGTTTCTCTCTCTAGATTAGGAGTAGTTTTAGAGAGAGAAAGTGAAAGATTTCAATGGTGATTGAGAGATTGAAGATACAAGTGTGACAATTGTGTTTAAGATCTTCTCTATTATCAATGAGCATTCTTAACTCTATCTCACCTTATTTCTTTGTTTAATTTCATGTTTGTTTTGATTGATTTTGATGTTTGATGCTTGATTAGTGTAGTTGTTCTTGATATATTGTTGATTCTTTATTTCGATAGTTGTTAGTTGAGTTGATGATGATGTTTCTTGAGTAGTTTACTTTCTACGGTTTGGGTAGACATGTGTGATTGATGAATTAAGATTGATTTGGGAATTTTAGTAGTTCTTGTGTTGTGATTAAATTGATTCATAGAGGTTTGCATGTTGCTTAGTTAATTGGAATAGCTAACCATGACTGCTAGCATTGATTGCATGATTGAATTGATTGACATGACCACTTGATATCGATTTGATCATAATTGGTTGAGTGTTTGATTATGTTTCTTCTTATTGTTTAGCACTAGAGAAATCTATGTTAGAGAGTATGAGGATGATTAGTTCAATGCTCCTAATTGCTCTTACTATTTGTCTTTGCATTGCTTGGATGGCTTGATTCCCTAGTTAGCTTGGTTATCATGAATGCATGTTGATCCCCATTCCCTAGTGCTTTATTTGTTTGGTTCTTTGCTTAGTTAGTTGGTTAGTGTTTACCTTTTACCCTTAGACTTCGACCTAGATTAGGCACATAATTGAGAGCACTTGAACATAACCGTTCCTAGTGGTTCGACCCTTGAATTACCTCTATATATACTTGTATTTAGGTTAGTTGAGTGATTATAAATTTGTTTGACCGTAGGGGGGATTAGTTCAACGACCTAGTTTTTCCCTCGTCAAAATGGCGCCGTTGTAGGGGAACGGTGTCTATGTTTGAGTATTTTTGATTGTTTGAGTCTTAGTCATTCTATATACCTTTCTTTTAATTTGATTTTTGTTTGTTTTGTATAAAAATGGCAAGTATCTCATTTCCTCACTATGATAATGAGCCTTTTTGTGAATATTTCAATAGACTTGAGGGATATTTGGACTATAATTTTTGTAGTATTTTGGAGGCTTGTGAGATTTGTTATTTTGGTTTGAATGAGCAAACTAGGGATGAAGTTGAATGCATGCATAATGGTGAATTTAGAGCATTTTCAATTGATGATGCTTGAGATTTTTATGTTTGGTTTTCTTAGGATGTTTATAATAGGGGTAGTCATGATTCTAATGTTGATGTGCAATGTCTTTCTTCTTCTAATGTTAGCATGATTTCCCAAGATCTGTCACATGATCCCATAGTTGAACCTAGAACAAATGCTTTCAATTCTATTTCCTCTTTTTCTTATGATGATGAAGTACATCCTCAAGTTGATGCTAATGGTGTGTTTCAATTTTCTTCATTATTCACCATGCCTTCTTGTGATGTAGTTCATTCCCTAATAACGGATCTCATATGCTTGATTATTCCCCCTCTCCCCTATTTAATGAAAATGCTCATGTTTATAATGATGATGATCCTACCTTTGGTTGTTTCTCTTCTTTTACTCTTGGTCCTCAAACCTCTTCACCTTCTCATACTCCAAATTTTTGTGATGAGTATATAATCCCCTATTGTGAAATTCATGAATCTTTGAGGGAGTTGGATATGAATCCTAACCTAAAGCCCTTGGAGAGACAAATGATGGAAATTTTAAGGAGCCAATTGGAGATGATTAGAGAGCGCGAGGATATTTGTAATGAAGAATTGAAAAGAAAACAAGAGTTAGAAAGCCAATTGCCATCCTTGATTCTTGTTTGTGATAAATTCAAATTTAATGTGTGTGTTGAGTATAATGATGATGATTTAGAGCAACAAAGAGAGTGTCAGGATCCCATTGGTGAGCATTTGAGTGATAGTGAAGGAGTTGAGAATGAAGAGAGTGTTGATATTGAAATTTCTAACCGTCTTACCCATCTTGATGACTCTCAGTGTTTGTGATCTTCTATCCATGAGTATTTGGATTCATTTGAGGTTATGTCAAATATGTTCTTTGAGTGTCAAATTAGTGCCCATAGCCTTTTGAGTATGTCCACAGAGAATGCTTCATGGGAGAGAGATGATTTTGAAACAAATTTACATCCATTCATGCATGGTTTTGAGACTTTGGGCTTTAAGGAAGTTGAGGGAGTTGTTGTCCATGAATGTAGTGGAGGAGATTATGTGGTTCCTCTTGAGAGTTGGATGTTTAAGGGAGATGGTGATCATGAGTGTTCTTCATTTGAGGATTCTATGATTGATTTCCATTCTCTTATTAGTGATTTGAGGTATGGTGGTGAGAAAGAGTTCATTTGTGAGACCATTGCACCTATTCCCTCTTCTCATGTCCCTTTTTCAAGGAGTTTCAACCATATCCCCTACGCTACTATATCCCTCCCTTCCTTTGTTAATGAGCCTATTAGGGACCCTCTTGTCTATGATGATTTTTTTGTGACTCATTTGTCCCCGATAAAGGATAAGGGTGATGTTGGCACCCAAAAATATTTTGAGGAGCGTTTGCCTTTTTCTTCTTCTTTTTCTTCTTCTTCTTCTTCTTTTTCTTATTTTGTTGAGTTTTCTTCTGATTCTTTTTCCTTCTTTTGGCATGTCTCTCCTCATAGGTGTGCATTAAGCTTGTTGCATGCCTTATTTTTGTCATGTGCACACTTACTTTCTTATGAAATGTGTAGTAGTGCATTTGATAAGCTCTGGCGTGCGTTGAATTATTATTTTCTAGAGCGGTCAAGCTTGGACCTTAAGCAAGCCTTTCTCGGGAAGTAACCCGTGTTTTATTGCTTTTATTTTATTTTCATTTTAGAATAGATTTTTTCAAATGGAAATGTTTGTGTGCCTTTTTCTAGGTACATGACTTGATATACTTTGGTGCTCCTATTTGGATCAAGAATCAAGGAATATTGGCACCACATTTGCTAGCATATAGAAGGCAAGATTCAATATTAGAGGTTGTTAGCTTTGAAAGGTTAAAATTGGGTCATTTGCGGGTATTTACACCCACCTAATATCCGGTAATATCCTTTTTTGCTCTTTCTTTAGTGGATGATGACTTGTTGGACATATGTTGGTTTGTTCGATTGATCTCCTTGTTTCCCCCTCCCATGGTTTCTATGACTTATGATTGAGCATGTTGTCTCATTTAAGCTTGGGGTGGGGTATTCTATCATCTTTGGTGGGATGTTGATTCATATATTCCATGTACATTTGTATATGCATTTCCATGTTCTTTTTTTTGAAAAATCCCAAAAAGATTTTTGTTTCTATCAAGGCAAAATTGCATTGTGTTTTGTTTTGTTATTGCTTTGGACATAATACTTTTGGACTTGTATAGTTGAATGCTTTTCTTCTTAAATGGTAATGGTGTGCACGAGAGTACGCTTGGTTGATTCTAGGATAAAGCATGCTAAGGTAGTTGGTTAGAACTAGTGGGACCATGAAACCGGATTCTACTTGTTTGTGGCATGATGGTAGTTGCTTCCTATAGTCGAATTGACACCAATAGTGAGTTGTTGTTACATCCATGTGAGGTTCATTATTTTTCAATCCTTCAACATATATTTGCATGAGCGGCATAGATCCTTGACTATTGCGGACCTATTCTAGAATCTTGACTCATAATTCTCAAACTCGAGACCGAGCCATCTTGGGAGGGCAAAGACATCTTTTCAGGGTGGTAATTTTTGTTTTCTAGATTAATTTTCTTTCTTTTTAGTTCATTCGGTTTACATTTGCCTTCTTGCTGACCATTTGAGCATTTTCCCTTCTTTTCAAGCCACATCTTTAGAAATTTGAGCCTTTTGTTTCATTTTGCTCCATTTTTGGTTTTTGTGAAGCAAATGGTCATATTTTGGAGATTGTGGTATATAAGTTTTGTTTTTAGTTCAAAATGAAAGTAAGATCGTGTTTTGTGTATACTTTGTGAATAATGGCAAGTGAATAAATGAAAAAGCCATCCAAAGTAAAAAAAGGAAAGGACAAAGCAAGTGCAAAGTTGAAAAAGCCGTCCAAAGTTAAAAGAGGCAAGGAAAAAGCACTAATGAAGAAAAATGAAAAAAAAAAGTGAAAAATGCAAAAATATTTTTATGTGAGTATTCTTACTTTTTGAGCATTGAGGACAATGCTCCATTTAAGCTTAGGGGGAAGCGTTCTCACGCTTTTAATGTATATGTTTGTGATCTTAGCTTTGAATAAGCTTGGGGGTGTTGGTATTTTTGTTTGCTGATTACTTTGTTATGGTGTAAAGAAATGCGCAATCTTTGCTTCACAATTTAGGTTAAACACCAAATTTTAAATTTAGCCTACCTTAACCCTTTTTGCCTTAAGTTACAACCTTTGGAAGACCTTTTGACCTAGGGGTCGAGTCATTCATCGGTGGAGGGAATCATGGGTTATAGCCTAAGGAAAGGGGATGCGTAGTCAAGACGTCGAGTAGCCATAAATTATCTATTTTTTCGGTTCCTTCATGGAACTTTTGAGATGCTCACTAGGGGAAGATATGAGATTAGTAGGGAGAACGCGGTAACACCGTTTGGGATTAAAGTGAATTGCGTTTCTCTAGTTCCTATGCTTAGAATATTTATGTTTTAATCAACCTCAGGTATCTTGGAGCGTGCACTCCCTTACTTGTTTAGAAAGATTTTCATTCATTTATGCTTGTACATTTGAAAAATTCCTTTCATGAAAATTTGTTTGCTTTTCTTGTATTTTTTTTGTTTCTTTTTTCATGCTTTGCCTTGTTTGTATTATTACGAGAGTTATAGGTTAATCACCTAGGAAACCTTTACAAGAGCATCACTCGTCCTCTGGGGTGACCTGGGGGTTTAAATGGCTTGTCTTTAGTTGCTAAAATTTACCGTGATTCCTACGAATGTGAAATAGTGTATATTCCCATCTTCTCTAGTTTTCTTGATTCTTTCATTGCTTGAATAATGTCTTCATTTTCCCCTTGGGTTGGATTTTGTTTTGCTCGAGGACGAGCAAAAGTTTAGCTTGGGGGAATTTGATCTGTGCCATTTATGGAACCTTTAGGCTATGTTTTCTTTATATTTCTATCCTCGTTTTAAGTCGTTTATCTCATGGTTTTAGTGAATAATGTTCGATTTGCGTGTTTTGTGTTATTTTAGAGAAATGCGTGCTTTTAATGGTTTTTCTTATCATTTTATTCATTTATCGGCTATTTCTCTCGCTTCTTCGTTTCTTTGTCTTGTTTTGTAGGTACGTCGAGTTCCCGCGGATTTAATAATGAAGGACAGATCTCAAGTGATTCAAGGAATTTAACGGAGCCAAGTTAGGGAAGCCAAGCACGCAAGACAAGCTAATCCAAGAAACAAAGGAAAACGAAGGCTTGCAAAGTATCAAAAAGGACCTTTGTGCATTGTTTCGGCCATATCTCCAGTTCTAGAGATCGGATTGAGGTGATTCAAGTTGGGTTGAAGACTAGACTTGAACAGATTTCCAATGATAGGCTGAACGCCTTCATTAAATTCCTAGATTGTGAGTTACAGCCTTCCAAAGTTGGCCCTGCAAATCTGCCGCGGGCAACAGTGCCCGCGGGCGCGGGTGTAGACACCGAAAACTGTCTTCCCAAAACCAAACTCGATGATGAACAACCTTTCACCGCCACTATTGGTCGGGTTCAGTATTTAATCCAGAGAGTGCTTAAAAAATCGTATTTATTTAAATTTAATTTTTGAATAGTCCATGGATCAAACATGATGTTTAGTCAAAGCATAGTTTTTTAATTTCAGCCCAAACCATTTATTTTATTTTTTTATTATTTATTTTTTCCCAAACCTTTTAATTTGTTATTTATTTTAGCCTAAATAATAATACTAAATCAAAAATGGCCCGAAATTATTAATCGACATTTATAATGCTGAACGATATTAGGGTTAAAAATGAATTTAGACGGAAAAAAGGACTACAGACTCCCGCGTCACGACATTTGTCCACCGTGTCACGGGTAAATGCCCCGTCTGACGGTGGGATTCCCCGTGACACGGGGCACCTGCTATGACACGGGGGTTTCCGTGTCCTTTCCACGTAAACCCTTAACGCGCTTTGTTCCCCGTTCACTAAATATTTCCCGCGTCACGTAGCAGTCCACCGTGTCACGGGAATGTTCCCCATCTAACAGTGGGATTTCCCGTGTCACGGTGCACGTTTCCGTGTCGTGGTGCATTATTTATATAAATACCCCCTTATTTCTAATGTACGGGGCATTAATTAATTCTCTATTTTTTTCTCTCCTCTATGCTCTAGCCTAAAAACTAGCCTACCCTTCCTCTTTCAAAATTCCTTCTTCAAGCACTCCAAGGAGTCCATACTTTACTAGTGGTTATGTCCTTAAGCCAAGGCGTGAAAGGTAGAACTGTTTGACGGTTTTGCCCCAAATCAACTATATTTAATTTAATTTAATTTAATTATTGTTTTATTATTATTTCCTTGAAGTTACTAACTCGTTTATTATTTTATAGTTGCAAGAAAACAGAATAAAAGTAAGAATTATGTTCCTTTTATTTCTATTATTTTTTCTAATGATTTTGTGTTGTTGGAATTATTGTTAAATTGCTTCCAACATTAATGTTGATTCTATTATATTTTTTTTATGATCACCATATTGCATGTTTAAAAGGAATATGTAATTGAAAATCACGCCTAATTAGATAATTTAGACAACCGGTTTAGGATCCTTTGAAATCTTGTTATTTAATTAAGTGATCACAAATATTTTAGAATTATATGTTGCATTAATATTAAACCAATTTAGCTTAATAATAGTTTGGAGAAAATTGAATCTCTGTTTGTATGCCTTAGAGATCGCAGGAATCATTTTTTACGCTATAAGAATCGAGTAGAGGTCAATACAGGCGAATGTGACTCCATGACTCACTTTGTACCATCATCCCCGATCCTCCTTTCGTGGTTCCGAACCATATGAAGTTAGTAATCTCATGGATTATGAATGGGGTGTAACCTTCACGGGTTAATCATTGTTGCAAATCGTTGTCCCGTGGTTGCCTTTTATGATCCGTGAACGGTTTACACGTTCCTTAAAAACTTGTTGGCGGCTCCTTAATTTCCTTGTCCCTAATCGTATTATGTCAATTCCCACTTCTTATGAGTGCCAAGTGCATTCACAACATGCTTTTACGTAGGCGCACTTCAAACGACGCCTATAATTTTGCGACTCCATTGGGGAGGATTCTTGGTTATATATTGATTTGAGTGATCGATATTTAATTAAGATGAGTTGATGAGACTTGAAAGATTCTTGAAAAATATTCCTCTGATTAATATGGCATTTTTCATAAGCATAGACGTTTTAACGTTGCATTAAGGTCTGTCCCGTAGGAAAAATTTAATAACTTGATTGCGTACGAAGGAAAACAGGGCAACAATCAGATCTTCGGACTGTCGTGCTATGGCAGAATCTACCGTGTCACGGTGCAATTCACCGTTTGACGGTGAGCTGCACAGTGGCACGGTGCTATCTGCCGTGTCACGACAGTCTTAAAATCACTTTGGTGGCTTGTTTTCCCTTCTCACAGTCAACTTCCTTTGATTTTTCTGAAAAAACGTGTGTGTTCTACATGCGTCTTAGCCCCGAGGGATTTAAGCTCTATCAGCCCAAAAACGCTCATGGCAATAAGGGTTCATCCGAGTTATTAAATCCACCCAAACCATGGAGTCGTGTTCGATTTCATCATGAACTCACAGAGCCGCCCGTTAACATACACCCTCAAGGGAGGCTGCCTTGCTAATGCGTCCAAGCTCTTAACCATGGTACCCTTTTAACACCCAAAGCTTGACCAATAGTTGAACATAGATCTTGACCTTAGGTTGCAAACTCTTTTTACATCATCGTGACTAAATGCTACATGGTTTGTTTGGTGCTAACCCTCATGTGTTTTCTCTTATTGTTTAACCCATGACCGAGGGTTTTCATTTCCACATAGTAATTAGTACGGACTAAAACTGATTCAAATTTGGAAAATACGCAAATTTAGGCCTGGAATTGCGCACCGTGTCATGGCAGGTTTGCCGCGCCACGGTGTGCAATGCCGTGGCACGGTGAATTGCCCTGTCTGACGGTGCTTTGTACCGTGTCACGACAGTCAGCACCGTGACACGGTGCCCTGGAGGTTTGTGCAGTCATCTTTTTTGGACTTCGTGCATGCTTATGTGGTTCGTATGTCTGGTTTGGTGTCCCGTCTTGCTGTAAGGTCATAACACGTGTCCATAACCTTCACTTAATCAGTCACATGTTGTGTTCACACACTTTTTCCGTTAGTCGTGCACCATTTCATGACCGTATTTTAGGGTAGTCTTGTGTCGTTTTTTTTTTCGGAGTAAGTCGGATGGTATCCTCTCATATATTTTAAAAAAAAAAAAAATAAAGAGAACTTAAAATTTCGAAATAAATTTTTTTTTTCCGGATGGGTTAAGGTTAAGTTTGGTCATTAAAGGTGTGTTTGTTTCGGTGTCACAACACTTGGTTAAGAAGCAGAGGTAGATTGGTACGGTTCGATTCAATACCTCAACAACCTCTTATACCAAAGAGGCATACAAGGAAACCACCACAATCATCTCCACAAGATCCATCTCTAGTCTACTTTCAACCAATGGCTACAAAGGAAGATATCGAGAACATCAAAAAGACAATTGAGATGTTTTCTAACATGATGCAAACACTCACCACTAGAGTCAACACAGTAGAGCAAGACAATCAGAACAATGTCACTGTCGCTGCAATGGACAAGATTAAGGAACAGATGAGTAAGATCTCTTAAGAGTTCACTTATGTGGACCAACCTGTCACCTCTTCAATTCGTCCATAAGGGACAAGATTCCTGAGAAGTTTTCCACTACTGACATTCCCAAGTCAAGCCTACTGATAATCCGATTTTCCACTTGAAGGCCTTTTCTGCGACCATGGCTCTTAAGGGGGTAGATGTGACACTCTTCCCTAGTGTGTTCCCTCTTTCCTTGGAGCATGCCTGTCAACAGTGGTTCTACTCTCTAGAATCCAAACATGTTGCGACCTGGGAGGACGTTGCTGAAAGCTTCATGAATCATTACAAGTGTAACATCCAGCCCAAGACTTCTGAACGTGAACTCTCCATTCTCAAACAGAAGGAGAATGAAGGTTTCATTACTTATTTAAGCAGGTGGAGGGAAACAGTTGCGCTCTTGGTGGTTCCTCCCACAGAAAAAGAGATGGTTCGCTTGTTTATTGCTAATTTGACTCTTAAGTACAAGAAACACTTGAAGTTTCTACCTTTGAGTACCTTCAAAGCTGTATACGATATTGGAATCAATATCGAAGATGAACTGATGAAGACAGTTGGTAGCAACAATAATAACAACAATACTTGGAAAAACAAGAAGAACGACACTCCTTCTTCTTCGTCTTCCAAGCCCAATAATGCTACCAAAAATGTCAATATCAATGATGTGCTTGCCCTTAATGATCCTCCTTAAAGATTCCAAAGGCAAAAGAGGGTTTACACGCCTTTGGGAATGACTTATGATGCTGCTTTTGATCGCTTGCATAATCAAGGACTGATCATGCAAATTTAACCCTTTCCAGAACCTCGGCCAGAGAATAGGACTGCTAGCTATGACCCCAATGATCATTGCAAGTTTCATCAAGGCAAGGGTCATAATACTGAGAAGTGTTGGCGGTTGAAAGATGCGATCCAAGACTTGATTGACGCTAATCTACTTCATGTCCCTCCTGGGGGCAAGAAGCCTAACATCCAAACAGGTCCTGTTTCTGATGCTTTGGCTATCATGGGAAATGAAGTCTCCTTTGATCCGTCAATACTCGTTCAACCTCTGAATGAACCTTTGTCGGAAGTTGTATTTGTCTCGAGCTATGAAGAAGTAAATGTAATTTGGGATAGTGACGATGAAGACGTCTATCTCAAAGATATATCTTGTTCGTCTCTCGGCACAAGTGAAGATGTTTGGGGAGACCTTGAGGTCAAGGTTCTCACCAGAAGTGGACGGTTGCAACAGCCTAGTCCATCTCCACCTCCACCGCAATCAGAACCAATAGTTGATCCCATCAACCTAGTGAACAATTAAAAAAGACCAAGGTGGAAATGAATGTATGGAAACTTTTGGCCACCTCTCACAAGCATAGAAAGGCTGTGATGAATGCTTTGGTGAAAATAGGAGTTGATGATGATATGACTCCTTAAGGACTGGTAAACTTTCTTACTACTCAATTGCCAAGTACTAGCAACTTGATTTCCTTCTCTAATAAAGATCTTCCCCCGGAAGGGGACCAACATAACAAGGCCTTACACCTCACTGTGGTGTGTAGGCAGATGAATGTTCCTATGAGCCTGGTTGATAATGGCTCTGCAATCAATGTATGCCCACTCCGCACTTCAAAGAAGTAGGGCATAAAAAATGAAGAATTGACTCCCTCTACTCAAGGGATTCGTGCTTATGATAATACTCGCTGTCAAGCCGGGGGTACTATCATGCTAAGCATAACTAATGGAGCCATTGAACGTCGCATCAAGTTTCAAGTAGTGGACATTAAGGATTCTTTCAATATGTTGTTAGGACGTCCTTGGCTTCATGAGCTAAAGGCGATCCCATCGTCGTTGCACCAAAAATTGAAAGCCATAGTTACAGGGCTTCCAATTACCATTGATGCCTCCCCCATGAGCATTCAAGTTATCGATACTCCCATCGTCCATGTCGAACATGACGAAGAAGATGAAGATCTCTGGGGGGTTTCGCTCGATAATGTTCTCATGATCGAAGAAGAGGAGAAGTGTCATCTTGATTTCGATCCTTATTCAAATACCAATGTCAATGCCATTATGAAGAAGAAAGGGAATTTCCCTGGAATGACCCTTGGACTCAAAAAGAAAATGGCTGAACTTTGGCAATCCTAATGCACTCAAGAAAGATACCTTTGGCTTAGGATTCAAGCCAACAAAAGAAGATGTGAAACAAGCCATCCTAAAAATGAAGGCTCGCAATTATGCTCGAATCATGAAGACGGAAATGGCCATGGATCCACATCCATTTACCCTCAATGGCCAATATATCAAAGAAGGGGAAGACTTCCCATGCTATGAATTCCCTGAGCCTTTCGTCCACGATGGGAAGCGTGAACCAGGGTTCGAGTTGTTCCTTGATTGTGACTTATTCAGAGAAGGCGAAAAACTCTTCACAACTGAGAAACCAGCTAGTCCAGGCTCTGATGATCTGAACATTAAACTTCTTTTTGGACTAGAAAAGAATGAATCGAAGCCTGTCTGCAATGATGATTTCAAGCTCATTCAAGCTGTTATATCAAGCAAGGATTTTGACCCCTCCGAGTTAATCGTCCAGGCTGATAATATTTCAAAGGCATGGCGCAAGACAGTGAAGATCACTACGCCAAGCGGAGAGAAGTTGTAAATAACCGCTGGCAAAGGTCCTATGTTTGATGAGTCTGAGTCGTCTGGATTCGAGTCCGAGTCTGATTCTAAGTTTGTAGACGAGTCCTTAGGGTCTGAGGCTGACCCTTTTTCTACCATAGAGTCCAATCGTGAGTCTCTTGATGAGTCTTCTCTTTCTATCCCAAATAATTCCGGCGAGGTCGCAGCTGACCTTGCCCTCCTTGATGTAATGACCAATGAATTCAATAAAATGAATACCTTTGCTTACGATACGTGTCATTCCCCTAACCCTGATCAATATTGCTTTAATTATGATAAAAATGACAAAGAAACAATACAAGAAATGGAAGAACGCAAAAAAAAAAAACAACAATTATTGAAGATACAAAAACAATTAATATTTCCAATGATACGACTATCAAAGAAGTAAAAATTGGATTAACACTATGTCAAGATGAACGCAAAGAGATAATTAACTTTCTTAGTAAATTTGTTGATGTATTTGCTTGGTCATACCAAGATATGCCAGGAATTGACAGGGATATAGCTCAGCATACGATACCATTCATTCCAGGTATGAAGCCTATTAAACAAAAGTTGCGCCGTATGAAACTGGATGTGTCTCTCAAAATCAAAGAAGAAATCAGAAAGCAATTGGCCGCAGGTTTCATCAAAGTATCTAAGTATCCATAGTGGATAGTGATTGTGATTCCATTTCTGAAGAAGGATGGAATGGTCAGAATGTGTGTTAATTATAGGGACCTTAATAAGGAAAGCCCGAAAGATGGGTTCCATCTACCTCACATTGACATTCTGGTCGATAACACAGCAAACCATGCGCTCCTATAGTTCATGAACGGCTACGCCCGGCTACGCCGGATATAATAAAGTATTAATGGTCGAGGAAGATATGGAGAAAACAACATCCATCACAAAATGGGGTACATATTGCTATACGGTAATTCCATTTGGGTTGAAAAACGCGGGGGCCACCTACCAAAGAGCAGCCACATCATTGTTACATTATATGATGCACAAAGAGGTGGAGGTCTATGTCGATGATATGATCTTTAAGTCAAAAGATTGTCCAGGCCACATCATTGCACTTCGCAAGTTCTTTGAAAAGACTCCGCAAGTACAACATGTGACTAAATCCAACAAAGTGTTCATTTGGGGTTACGTCAGGAAAACTACTTGGATATGTGATCAGTTCTCGAGGGATTGAAATTGATCCCACAAAAGTCAAAGCGATCATGGCCATGCCACCACCCAAGAATGAGAAAGAAATTTGAGGCTACATTGGAAGGCTGCAATATATAAGTGGGTTCATATTAAAACTAACGGCGATATGTGAACCTATATTCAAGAAACTTAAGAAAAATGTCCCAGTAACATGGGATGGTGATTGCTAAAGAGCTTTCGACAGAATCAAAGAGTACCTAGCAAACCCACCCGTGCTAGCGCCAGCAATGCCTGACTTTCCTCTTCGACTCTACCTCACGGTCACAAGAGAAACGATGGGGGCAATGCTAGCACAAGAGATCGAAAGCAAGGAGAATGTAATTTACTATTTGAGCAAGAAGCTTCAAGGATATGAGACGCGATACACACTGCTTGAAAAGTTGTGTCTCGCACTTGTGTGGACCGCACAAAAATAAAGACATTACATGCTCACTCATACAGTGCATGTCGTGTTCAAAATAGATCCTCTCAAGTACTTGTTCGAAAAAGCAACACTCAATGGCAGATTATCAAGGTGGATATTCAACCGTGCTCAGTTTGACTTGAAATTTGTACCATAAAAAGCCATCAAAGGTTATGCGGTTTAAGACTTCTTAGCAGATTTTCCGCTAGAAGAAGTTTAGAAAGAAGATGATGAGTACGATTTCCCTGACGAAGATTTACTCATGACCGAAGATGATAGCTGGACGCTCTATTTCGACGGAGCTTCAAACTAAAAAGGTTGTGGTGTCGGAGTCTTGCTTGTATCACCCAATGAAGAGCATATCCCGATTTCCATGAAGCTTAACTTTGATGTCACCAACAATGCCGCAGAGTACAAGGCATGCATTTTGGGATTAGAAACAGCTGTGGCCTTGGGAATTAAGAAGCTTATAATCTACGGTGATTCATCACTAATCATTAACCAGATCTCCAAGAGATGGAAGGTGAGAAGTGAAAGTCTCACGGAGCAACTAGATGAAGTGGAATATACGTACTTGCCTAAAGAAGAAAACCAGTTTGCCGACGCACTGGCTAAATTAGCATCAATGGTGCAAATTCCAACGAATACAATCAGAGTGTCGTTAACCATAGAAAGAAGATATGAGCCGTCATATGTTTACGCGCATGATGATGAATAAGAATCACAAGAAGAAGATGAAGGGCCATGGTATACAGATATCCTTAACTACGTGGCAAAAGGAGAATACCCTCCTAATACTGATAAAATGGCACGCCATGCTTTGAGGCTCTTGGCCTCACAGTATGTGCTCATCAGGGGAGAACTCCACAAGAGGACTGCATTAGGGAGAAATCTCTAACGAGGGTGAAATCGGTCCCTACAATCTAAATCTCAATCAAACAATACTTATACAAACACCCTATAACCAAGTACAATGGCAAATAAAGGTTCGGTCCACGAGGAACGACAGTAATTGCAAAACAATCTTAAACCTAAGCTAGTTCGAAATCAATGGAAAATGGTGTTTTAAAAATACTACTAATAAGATGGAATAAATCAATAAACTAAGACACTAGGGAGAACGGGAATCCGCCTAACCATTGGTAACTAAACAACAAGGAATCACAGAGACAAACGGGATATGCAAAGACTATAAGTCTGATCAATATCATGTGATAGGAAGACAACGGGCAATACTAAGCTTGGATTTCTCATGCACTTAACATTACTCGATACATAATCAAACCACATTCAATAATGAAATACTCAATTCACAATCTCTCGTTCAAATCAAGAATATCATGCAATCAAATTCAAGATTCTAGGTTAGCTACTCCTATTATAATGAATTAACATGCAATCGCATATAATCAATTTAATCACAATCCGTTTATCAAAATCAATCCTCAATTACATAGATTACCTAGGCCGGGTTTCATCCCGAAACCCTAGCTAGGAGACTACTCACACATATTCATAATCAAAGCAATAATGAATTCCAAAAGCATAATAGATATAAACATGAATTCTGATTAAGGAATAATAAAGCTTGATTAATAAACAAGAATGAATAATACCAATTGTATTGATGCGAATCAATGGAAAAGTTCAGAACTTTGATATCCGTCGTCAATGAATAATACAAAGAATCTTCACAAATCTTGCTTCAAATCAATCCAAGAAAACTAAAATCTCTAGAATAATCTCTAAGAAAACTAATGAATCTCTAATACTAAGAACGTTCTCCAATAACTCTCTACAAAGGCTCTCAAAACTATCTCTAAAACTCTGCGTTAACCCTTACAATCGGGCTATATATATATGTTTTAAATCGGAAAGTAAATCGCAGGCTACCCTTCGTGAATCGGCACGGCCGTGCTGGAAGTGGCACGGCCGTGCAAGCATGGCAGTAGCTGATCCGCAATATCTTCAATTATGGCACGGCCGTGCTGAATTTTGCACGGCCGTGCTAATGCCTGGCACGGCCGTGCTGAATCTGGCACTGGAACGGGTACGGGAATGGAAATTGGCTTGGCACGGCCGTGCTCATGCCTGGCACGGCCGTGCTGAATCTGGCACGGCCGTGCAGCATAGGCAGGAAGGTTGCAGGCACTTTGGTCTTCTTAAAACAGTCACAACTTCTTATCCAGAGCTCCGTTTGAGGCGTGCAATATATCGTTGGAAAGCTCTTCAAGTCTACTTTCCAATGCATTTAGAATCACTCCATTATCATTTGTATACCGAAAGGTGTGAGCAAAATAGTGAACAGGTGTCATATTTGTGAACTGTTCTGCGTTGCCTGCTACTTAACTTGCCTTTCAAGGCCTTGAGAACCGCAGCAAAGCCTTAGCTTGGTGGACTAGGATCGATAATAGCCTGATTACGCACCAATGGTTCGGGACTCGACATAACTTTGTCAACTATACCTGTTAACACACCAAAAACAGACCGAAACCCGTGAAGCACGTAATATGAAGGAAACGAGTGTAACAAGGCAATAAACGACCAAAACGGGCCTAAATACATCCAAAATCACCCATTTATATGCCTTAAAGCGCGCCCTAATGTGCGCTTGTCAAAATCCCCCAAGCTACACTTTTGCTAGTCCTCGAGCAAAACTAAGGGATACACACACACACATGATCAAATAAACTATTGCCATTACATATAAATACAATTTAGCACGGAATGAAGTCAATGGATCCTACTTAGAACAACCATGCACGGAATGAAAACTCACTCAAACAAGCAACGAGACACACAATCCAAGGTATCGTTGATCAAAATGCAAACAAAACCTAAACCAAGCATAGAGAACAAAGAAGTCATGCTTCCCACTAAACCCAACCAAACCGGCCACGTCCTCCCCTTTTGCTTCAAATCACCACCCTAATTGGCCCCTCGTGATTCCTCGAAGGAACCGGAAAAAGTGATATTTTGAGGAAATAACAAAGGTATCCCGACATCTCGATTACGCATAATCTTTCCATAGGGTTGAAAGGTATCTCCCTCCACCGTTTGAGAACCGAACACCTCTAAAGTCTAAGGGTCTTAAAGGGTTGTAATGTATTGGCAATGGGTAAGGTAGGTGAAAACAATTTAAAAAATGGGGTTAATTCCTAAATGAAGCGCAAGAATCACAATTCTCAAAAACAATAGTTCAAAAGATGCAATTCACATTCCACAATAAACATTGATCACACTTTTACACATCCCAAACTCTCTATGTTATACACACTCAAATCACCTTTTTCAAACTTCAAAGCTTTTATTCATATGTCCTCGCCTTTTTCACAATTCGGACGGCTTTTCTCCTTTTTTTTTATTTTGATTTTCTTTTTTTTTCTTCTTTTTTTCAAAAACAAATTTTCATATTACATCTTTACAATTAAGCTCACTTTCAAACTTGCTCAAACCAACTATCGATCATTATTCTTGATTTATACACAATAAGCTCAAACAAACCTTGCGAGGTAAACGCTTCACAACTAAGGGTTGGTAAAACATTGGCCATCGGGTTTGTAACATGGGTAACCAAGAATGGAATTAAAGGCTCAACATGGTTAGCAAGTACGATGATGTAAAAAGAAAATTAATTTGTAACAAAACAAAAGGAACAAGAATAAGAAAAATGAAAAAGGTGCCCTCTTCCTCCCTTAAAAGTGTCAAGTCGGTCTTGGGAGCTACAAGTCAACACAAAGATCGAAACATGCGTAATCAAGGATCCAAATATGCCACTCAAGAAGAATGATGAAGGCTAGAACAATAAAACCTCACGGGATTCAAAAACAAAGCAACTACCAATTAAGGGGATCAAATCCACAAATGGGAAGCGACTCCATCTTACCACAGCCCAAAGGCATAGAGTTTCACATGACAAAAGTGTTCTAACCAACTACCTTCGCCTAGACTCGTCTACATTGATCAACAATAGACTCAAACTGTGTATTCATCACTGGCTTAAGTAGAAATAGATATTCCACACACATTCATTCACGTTTCGAATCCAAATATGAGCATTATTCCAAAAGTTTATGCAATTAGACAAGTTTATTATGATCCAAAAATATAGGAAAAGACTATGAGGCAAATCATATAAACTAGACTACACATTCTCATAACAGAAGCTTTTCCTATATTGCACAAAAAAAAAAAAACAACTAAAAGAAAAAGGGAAATATTTCACCAGATGCTCCTTGAAAACACACTAAGACAACATGAGATGCGGCGAAGCTCCTAATGCTACCTCCATGAGTCTTCATATCTGCACAGGTTAGATAGGAACAAACCAAAACGAAACAAAAAGAAACTCGTTTTTTTTATAGGAATATGAAGAAAAACAAGGGAAAATCAACAAGGAAACCATTCACCCCCCCAAGCTAGTATAGACATTGTCCTCAATGTCAGGCATCGAGAGACTACCTAGAAGGCAAAAAGGGGAAGAGAAAAGTACCTCATTGACTGGGTCTCGGGTTGCCTCCCGGAAGCGCTTCTTTAACGTCATTAGCTTGACGCAACACATGGATTACATGTTACCCATAATCAATACTTGCCATTGCAGTGGAGATAAGCTCACCATTCTTATTCTTGACAATAGTCACCGCCCCTTTCTTAGGTACTACAAACACAGGGGAAACCCTTCCTTGATGTGTTGGAAGGGGTTTAAGCTTTACCTTTGGTGCTTCATTATCCTCCTTTGCAATGGCCACATCTAATGCATCTAGAAATTGCTCCTCCATGTCCCTGTTTTCCTTGTTCTCATTCAACTCAAAATCATGATAAGTATAGAATAATTCTTTACGCATATCAGAGACAATGGAATTAACAGTGTCAACCATCATGCAATTATCAGAATTAGAACAAGGATATTTCATAGTTTTATTTAAATCAAAATCTAAAACCTCCTTTCCTACTTTCAATGAAATCTTGGCACCCTTTACATCAATAAGGGCCCCTGAAGTAGCTAGGAACGGACGTCCTAGAATTATAGGTATATGAACATCCTCATCCATATCTAGGACCACAAAGTCAACAGGTATGACAAACTTCCCCACCCTTAGGGGAACATCTTCCACTTTACCCTTTGGAAATTTGATCGATCGATCGGCTAATTGAAGGGATATGTTAGTGGGAAGAAGTTCTCCTATATTTAATCTTTCATAAACAGAATATGGAATGAGACTAACACTAGCTCCAAGATCACACAAAGCATTATCAATATTCATTTTGTTTATAGCACAAGGGATTGAAAAGCTACCCGGATCTCCTAACTTAGGAGGCATTTTGTTCATTATTATAGCACTACAGTGTTCAGTGAGGTTAACAGTTTCTACCCCTTCACAGTTTCTTCTACCACTCAATATATCTTTTAAAAACCTAGCATAGTTAGGCATTTGCTTGATAGAATCAGTGAATGGTATAGAAAGGTGGACTTCTCTCAAGGTCTCTAAAAACTTCCTGAATTGGGCATCTAGCTTATGTCTCACATATTTTTGGGGGTAGGGGAGTCTATGTAATAGGTCGGGTTCATTGGTTTGTGCTCCCACCTGTTCCTTTGGGACCTCATTAATTTTATCTTTTTCTCTGGTCCTCTCATCCTCACTTCCTACAACATTATCAGTGATAAGTGGAGTCACAGGTTGACTCCTAGGGGGTACTACTTCATCGCTCCCCCTCAATGTCTTTCCACTCCTAGTGGTGATAGCATTTACAGAGTTTTTAGGATCAATACCTTGAGGCGGTAGTTTTGAAACTCCAACCCCATCTTTTATAGCACTAGCCAACTGAGAAATCTGGGTTTCAAGCATCTTATTATGTGTCATCACTTCACTAAACTTTTTATTAGTGGTGGACATAAAAGTGTTGAACATTTTGGCCTGGGACTCCATCATTTCCTCCAAGCTAGATCTCTGTGGTCGTCCATGAGCATAATAATTATCATTTGTAGCTCGGGAACCACGCACATTAGATTGTTGGGGATTTTGATTAGAGTACCCCTTATTAGTATTCCAGTTTCCCCTGTTATTAATGTCGTTTCCCCCTTGATTGAATTGCCCTTGGGAATTATGATTCATTTGATTACCCTGTTGGTATTAGTTTTGATTTCCAAAACCACCATGTTGATTATAGGGTCCTTGGGAATTTTGGTCCCTTTGGCCCCTATTTCCCCACTGGTTTTGATAATCAAAATCATTACCTCCCTGATTATAATTGTTCCCTCTTTGATTAGGTGGCAGATATCTATTATTGTCATTCCTAGGTCCGTTATCATAAGACATAGCATTGACCTGTTCATTATTATATCTATTACCATCATTATTATTAGGATCATATGAGGGATCAAAATTACAAGCATTAGTATAATGATCATAAGACCCACAGTTTTCACAGAAAATACATCCTACAGGCATATTAGAAACGGAAGGATTAGGATTGATACCTCTCCCCTTAGATTGGGAGGGAAGATCTTGCAATGGCACGGAATCGAGCTTGGCTTTAATCACTGACATCTCCTTCCCGAGGTTCGTAATTTGTGATGTCAGGTTGCTAATGGCATTGAGGTGGTACACTGAATAGACCGCTCCTCCACTCTTGTTCACAGCATCTCGCTCGCCGTCTTGCCAATCCATGTGGTGTCGTACCACATCTTCGATAATATCTATGACTTGCTCTTCAGTTTTGTTCATTATTGGGCCACCTGCTCCCGCATCCAAACTGGTCTTCCCTTGAGGACTCAATCCTCCATAGAAAATCTGTAAAACTTGATATGTTGGGATTCCGTGGTGTGGGCACTCTCTTTGGTACTCCTTGTACCTTTCCCATGCTTCATAGATCGACTCCCCACTCCTTTGTCGAAACCCTTGAATCAAGGCTCTAGCATCGGCCGTCTTCTTTTGAGAATAGTATCTTCCCAAAAATGATGTCGTGACATCATCCCAAGTGTGTAGAGAGTTCGGCTTCACCTCCTTCTCTAACCATTCGAGAGCTCTCCCAATAAGTGAAAAGGGGAAAAGCTTCAATCTCACGAACTCTTGATTCACCCCATTAACCTTGATGGTATTGCAATACTTCTCAAATTCGTTCAAATGAGCCAAAGGGCTCTCATGCTTGGCACCACTAAACTGCCTTCTCTCGATGAGGGTGATCATAGCTGGCCGGATCTCAAAATCATTGGCCTCAGTAGTGGGTGGAGCAATCCCACTTGAAGCTCTATACGCCCCAGGAGTTCCCAACTCCTTAAGGGGTCGTGGTGCTGGCCGATTAGGTTGGCGCGGTATGTCTTCCATTGGAACCTGTTGTGTGTTGTGTTCCTTTACTTGAGAGTTTGATGACGTCAATCGAGATTTACGATTGCTCTTCAAAGTTCTTTCGATTTCTGGATAGAAGGGTATTAATTCTCTCTGTTTAGACCTGCGCATACACACTAACCAAACCAATTAAATAGCAGGGCTACAAGTGTAGCCAAAAGGGAAAAATCTTTTTGTGCTTTTTTTTTATGATGAACTAGACTCAAGAAATCAAAAAGCAATTAACAAACACCGCTCCCCAGCAACGGCGCCATTTTGACGAGGGTGAAATCGGTCGCTACAATCTAACTCTCAATCAAACAATACTTATACGAACACCCTATAACCAAGTACAATGGCAAATAAAGGTTCGGTCCACGAGGAACGAGAGTAATTGCAAATCAATCTTAAACCTAAGCTAGTTCGAAATCAATGGAAAATGGTGTTCTAAAATACTACTAATAAGATGGAATAAATCAATAAACTAAGACACTAGGGAGAACAGGAATCCGCCTAACCATTGGTAACTAAACAACAAGGAATCACAGAGACAAACGGGATATGCAAAGACTATAAGTCTGATCAATATCATGTGATAGGAAGACAACGGGCAATACTAAGCTTGGATTTCTCATGCACTTAACATTACTCGATACATAATCAAACCACATTCAATAATGAAATACTCAATTCACAATCTCTCGTTCAAATCAAGAATATCATGCAATCAAATTCAAGATTCTAGGTTAGCTACTCCTATTATAATGAATTAACATGCAATCGCATATAATCAATTTAATTACAATCCGTTTATCAAAATCAATCCTCAATTACATAGATTACCTAGGCCGGGTTTCATCCCGAAACCCTAGTTAGGAGACTACTCACACATATTCATAATCAAAGCAATAATGAATTCCAAAAGCATAATAGATATAAACATGAATTCTGATTAAGGAATAATAAAGCTTGATTAATAAACAAGAATGAATAATACCAATTGTATTGATGCGAATCAATGGTAAAGTTCAGAACTTTGATATCCGTCGTCAATGAATAATACAAAGAATCTTCACAAATCTTGCTTCAAATCAATCCAAGAAAACTAAAATCTCTAGAATAATCTCGAAGAAAACTAATAAATCTCTAATACTAAGAATGTCCTCCAATAACTCTCTACAAAGGCTCTCAAAACTATCTCTAAAACTCTGCGTTAACCCTTACAATCGGGCTATATATATATGTTTTAAATCGGAAAGTAAATCGCAGGCTGCCCTTCGTGAATCGGCACGGCCGTGCTGAAAGTGGCACGGCCGTGCAAGCATGGCAGTAGCTGATCCGCAATATCTTCAATTATGGCACGGCCGTGCTGAATTTGGCACGGCCGTGCTAATGCCTGGCACGGCCGTGCTGAATCTGGCACGGCCGTGCTGAATCTGGCACTGGCACGGGCATGGAAATTGGCTTGGCACGGCCGTGCTATTGCCTGGCACGGCCGTGCTGAATCTGGCACGGCCGTGCTAATGCCTGGCACGGCCGTGCTGAATCTGGCACGGTCGTGCAGCATAGGCACGAAGGTTGCAGGCACTTTGGTCTTCTTAAAACAGTCACAACTTCTTATCCAGAGCTTCGTTTGAGACGTGCAATATATCGTTGGAACGCTCTTCACGTCTACTTTATAATGCAATTGAAATCACTCCATTATCATTTGTATACCGAAAGTTGTGAGCAAAATAGTGAACAGGTGTCATATTTGTGAACTGTTCTGCCTTGCCTGCTACTTAACTTGCCTTTCAAGGCCTTGAGAACCGCAGCAAAGCCTTAGCTTGGTGGACTAGGATCGATAATAGCCTGATTACGCACCAATGGTCCGGGACTCGACATAAATTTGTCAACTATACCTGTTAACACACCAAAAACAGACCGAAACCCGTGAAGCACGTAATATGAAGGAAACGAGTGTAACAAGGCAATAAAGGACCAAAACGGGCCTAAATACATCCAAAATCACCCATTTATATGCCTTAAAGCGCACCCTAATGTGCGTTTGTCAATCTCTTATGTATAGCCAAGAAAGAAGCACACAAAACGATGGAAAATCTTCATGCCGGCATATGTGGAGCGCATATGAATGTTAAGATGTTAGTCTAAAAGATTCAACGACAAGGTTATTATTGGACTACCATGGAGAGAGATTGTCACGAATATATCAGGAAATGAATGAAATGTCAAGTCTATAAAAATTTACAACACGTTCCACCTTCGCTTCTCTACACATATACTTCTCCATGGCCTTTCTCTACTTGGGGTATCAACATCATTGGAAAGATAACATCACCAGGACAAGGGGGGCATGAATTCATCCTCGTAGCAATCGACAATTTCACCAAATGGATCGAAGCTGCCTCATATGCCAAGTTAACAGCAAAACATGTAGCTCATTTCATTGAGAAAAATATCATATGCCGCTATGGGGTACCTCATGAGATGATCAGTGATATTGAAATGCATTTCCAAGCCAAATGCGCGGAATTATTACAGAAATATCATATCAAGCATCACAGATCATCACCCTACAGTCCACAAACAAATGGTGCGGTCGAATCGGCCAACAAAAATGTGAATACTATCATCGAAAAGATGACGAAAAATTACAAAGATTGTCCAAGTAAGCTACATTTCTTTCTTTGGGGTTATCAAACCTCTGTTTCGTACATCAATAGGGGCTACCCCTTTCTCTTTTGGTCTATGGAGTTGAAGCTTTACAACCAATAGAGCTCGAAATCCCTTCTCTCCAAATCGCGTTGGAAAGACAACGCTTGGCAGCTTTGCATCATGTCCAAACCTACCAACAGCGTATGGCGCGACATTTCAATAAAAATGTCTAGACTGGGAACATCAAAGAAGGTGACCCGGTGCTTAAGGCACTTCGCAAAAATGGGTTGGATCCAAGAGGAAAATTCAGACCAAATTGGTCAGGCTCGTACATTGTTAAATCCATCTTGTCTGGCAGAGCGACACAATTGGTAGACATGGACAGTAACAGTTTCCACAATTTAACCAACTTGGATCAACTCAAGAAATTCTATACCTAGTTGCATGGGTTCATGACCCAATAAAGCTACATTTGGCCTGATTCCTTTTTAAGGATACGTAGGCAACCCCTCAAGAGGGCCTGACCACTTTAAAAAAATGAAATCCTTCCTCCGTCGATCAAGTACACGCGCCAGTTTAGCATTGCTTCACGAAAAAATAGAGCTAAAATCAAAAAATTTGTCGGTTCAGTATTCGGAGTCCACCGTGGCATGGGAATTACCACCGTGTCATGGCAACTACCACCGTGGCACGGTAGAATTGTAGCAAAAAAAAAAAAAAAAAATTAAATTAAAAAATTGCCGCGCTACGGGAATATCCACCGTGTCATGGCAGTTTCCACCGTGGCACGGTAGAAGTCAAGCAAAAAAAAAAATGGCCACGCCACGGGGTATTCCACCGTGTCACGGAAGTTTCCACCGTGGCATGGTGGAATCTCATACTTTGCAGTGACGCAGACTTTGCGAATTCTGTTATTTGTTCGACGTTTTTTTTATTTTTATTCTTCCATTGCGTCCGACTTCTTGAATCAGATATATATAAAAAAAAAAGTCATTGTAATTTTAATTTAAGGAGAAAATAAATATGCTATTATTATTGAAATAAATGTGACTACAATTATTAGCATCATGCGTCTTATTTTAAGAATAAAAATTATAAATCATATAAGCAAAGAAATATTGATATAATCCTTCTTCACTTTAGGAACCTCCTTCTCTTTTTCGACTAGGTCAGCCTTCACCATTAATGTGTATTTTGTAACCCGAACCGTCACACCCCTAGTCAAACTTTCACCTCTTTGACCTTTCTTAGAATTCTTTGGTTGCTTTTCTCTATAAACCATCTCTCCTTACCCTTCCCTTTCACATAATTCTTCCTTTTAGGCATTATAGGAGTCTTATACTCAATCCCTTGTGTTCTCGGACCTAGACGATCTTTAGGAGGCGCTTTCTTACTTCCAAGACGGCCCTTCACATGAAAGTTGCGTGATCCGACTCGATCCATGCTACTTGTAGGATTCAACCATGCCTTGTATGCACTAGATAAGGGAGGAGGAGCTTGGTTACTTGCAGAAACGGTCTACAAAGGTCTTCCAATCCAATGAGCCTTGTACTTGTGAACGTTACTTTCATGCAACGACACTTCACGAGGACTATCGTTATAGCATGGAACTACTTGTTCAAGTCCATATCGTCGCATCAATCGAGAAGGACAATAAAAAGTCAGCCTTGAGATACTAGGAACGTGACAATACGATTATCATTCGTACCAACCATCCTAATAAGCCTCCACCAAGGCACCACCCAACGAATGGAAAATTCTCTCTTTGCAAAGAAATTCTTCCAATCATCATATGACATGTTCACAGAGTAATTTCTTCTTCCTGCGGACTAGATCGTTGGGAACATATTTTTCAATATCGTCGGGGGCTTCAAAAAGTTCTAAATGCTCCATCAACCAAATCTGCAAAAAAAAAAAAATCAGTTAAAGAAAAAAAAATTTGCAGAATCCAGTGTGACACGGCAGAAGTGCACTGTGACATGATGCTTGTTTTGTGTCACGGGGGCTATTTAGAGAGTGTGTTTTCCTGCAACAGTACTAGAGAGCCCTTCTTGACAGCTTTCCGGTCAGCTTTTGCTTCGTCAAGGCCACGCAAAGTTTTTCCAAGGCACGTAGGCATAGGAGATCTCCCAGATTCAACATGTTCAAGTGCGGAAGCTAGACAAGCATGTCCTACCCTAGCGTTTGCAAATAAAAGCTTTCTAAACATGCAAAAAACATAAGCCCTTCTATGGTATACATGATAAGACTCAGAGATAGGGCGATTGAAATATAAATTTGCAAGTTTTTCTAAGTCTACCTCATTACCACACACAATTCTATTTAAATATTGATCATTCAGATTCAGACGGCGTTTAAAGTCTTGGTAATAATACTCACGTAGGGTAGGCATGGCAATAAGACTTCTAGCAGGAAACCCAAAGATGGCACCGAATTCCTCCGACAGGGGACAGATTTCATCGTAATGAAATTTAAAACAATGTGTTTCAGGAATCCAATAGTCTAATGTTGCCCTAAGAAAGTCATGTTCAATCGCTACATGTCTTAGGGCTAATAAGCCCCTGACATGAAACAATTCCAACTCTCTTTTGTCAACATTTGTCAATGAAAAAGACCAGTTGCGCAATGTATTATTCTGAGACATTATTATTGAAATATGAAATTCTAATTATTATATGTTTCGTAATTATACATATCACAAATATACTGGTCTTATTATATAGCAAAAACGACCGGAATTACTTAGAATGTATCTTTCTATGCGTGTAAACGACACCGTTGCAGAATATGTGCACCGTGACACGGGAATTACCACCATATCACGGGAATTTATGCCGCGACACGCCAGCTTTTGTCGTGACATGGTGTACAGTTCCGTGTCGCGGTGCCCATGCGTTTTCTTTTTTTATCCTTTTCCTATATTTATCTGGATTTTTTTTTTGTCTTATCTTCACCATTTATCTTGTAATTCTGTTTTTCGAGAGTTTCATTCCTAATAAAATTCTCAATTTTTTTTATTAATACTTTTTAATGTTATTTTTAGCTTTCTTATTTTTTTATCAATTTATTCTTAAATCTATTCATCTTTATTATTTATTCTTATTTCTATTGTTATTTTGTTCTTTCTTTGGGGAAGTTGTAACACCCCCAAATCTCCCTCTACGGAAATACTAGTATAATACGTATAATTATACCGTAGAGATAGACTTAGGCGTATTACCGCCGCGTGATTACGCAAGGCTACTTAACTTACAAAAAATAACAATACTTTGCAGCGGAAACTTCAATACTCTTCTTTATTAATAACAACCATAATAGTAACCAAAGTTATGAGTACTCCAAATAGATACAAGACCAAATTCCTAATTTAGTGAAAACCAATCCCAGGATTCCAATGCATCATTTATTGACTCAAACCTGAAAATAAGCAACACTGCTTACCATTACGGTAAACAGGGCGAACCAAAACAAATAAGAAGTACGGGTTAGCAAAATATGCTAAGTACGGTAAGTGCAAGATAATTAAACTTAATTTATTCGCAAACATGCTTTAAAACCAATTTCCAATAAATAATCCAATAATTCCAAACTCATGGTTTATAACCAATTCTCAGTAATTCCAATATCAATAACCAATAAAACCAATTCCAATTATTTAAAAACCAATTCCTCATATTAAAACCAATTCCGCTCCCAAGTGTGCACACCCCCCAAGCTAGTCTCCTTATGTTACAAGGCTATTCTTGAGGAAAGACCTGGTCATACAAAGTCCATGGCCTTATCAATAAACCAAATCCACATAGTGGGATTACCAACATGCTTATAAAGCATAAATAATAATAAATCCAATATTCAATAAATCCTCTTTTAAATCCAATAATTCAACCTTTAATAATAATAAATAATTCAAACTTCTTTTAATAAATTCAACATGCCTTTAAAATAAATTCTTTTTAAACATGAATAATAAATAAATTAATCAAAACATGTTATAAAAATCAATAATCCAACGCAACTATTAAAACATATCTTTTAAAACATACTTTTATTTCATAAACCATAATTCAAGTCAATTTAATTCAAGCAACATTAATAATTCAAATCAATCACTTTCAAGGTATCTAGCCACCTAACGTACCTTAATCTTCACTTATCCAAAAAAACTTCAAAAGAACTCTCAAGTAGCTTGATCAAAAATACCCTACAAATAAATATAACCTTAATCAATATAAGGTTAACAAATAGTCACAAATAATTAAATTAAACCCTCCCAACTATATATATATGAACCTCTTAAATTAATTCAACATGAACATTATAATTAAAAATACACATAATAATTTCATATTAATCTCCCATAATAATAATAATAATAATTGAATAAAAGAAAAGGAGAAGAAAAGAATTGGATTTGCGTAGAAAATAATAGGCAGACATTTCAAAGGCTATATTTCCTTCGATATAGCTCCGAATTGGGTAATTCTTGAGCCTAACCTCAAGGAGTTTTCAAGAGTAACAACTTTGTTTGAAACATTACTACCCAAAAAACGGACCATAAGTGCCCGAAAATGGGCTTCAAAGATGAACGGTATGATTTGTGTAAAATTGAGGAGAAGAAAAGAAGAGAATTGATGTGAAGAATGTGAGAGGTATGAAGGGGTATTTATAGGCTAGTATGAGCATGAATTATTGTAGGAAAATTTAGGAAGATTTATGGTAATTAGGGTTTAAGAGATTATTTGGAGAAGTGAGCAAATATTTAAGGAAAGTTTTGATATTTGAAGGGATTGTGTATAATTGAATGTGGAAGGTATGTATGTCATGAAAAATATTAAGGAAATTGGGAGTCCTTGGGGAATAATTAATAAGAATGAATGGCAAGAAAATATAATTATTGGATATAAAAAAGATGGAGAATTAGAATTATGGAAAATAGGAGATTTTAGGGAGATAATTAAAAATACAAATTACCAAAATATTTTCCCATAATCTTTATGGGATGGCCGAAATTATTGAGCTTTCCTAAGCTCATGTTTTTGGCCTTCCTATTTAGTATTTAGGAATATATTTTGCTAGTTTAAAGGAATAAAAATAATTATGTAAATAATATTTATTGTAATCAATAATTATATAACAAAATACCAAATATTCACCAAATAATTTAAATAAATAAAAATCAGATTTTCACATAGGAAAATTCGAAATTATTAGCTAATTAATTGGGATTTTCGGACCTATTAAAATAATAATAATAAAATATAGCTTTTGCCTTAATTAAAAATTCTGAAATGTAAATAATCAGGTTTTTAAAATAGGATAAATGGATAATAAATCTTATCCAAAATAATGATTAGTTCTCAAAATACTTTTGGCGCCAAAATTCAAATATTTTTTTGGCTCCAAGATTTAAAAAGTAAGTCGAATTACTAAAATACCCTTTTTAGAAAATAATAATTAATTAGGAAAATACTTATGAAAATACGGGGTATTACAGTCTACCCCCTATAAAATAAGTTTCGACCTGAAACTTAGCCAAAAAAACGAAAATCTTTTTGAAATTATTGGTTCATGCACATCCTAACTTGACTCAAGACTCCAACTAAACTTAAATAAGACTCGGAATCACTCAAAAGTGACTCAAAAAGTAGACGCGCGAAACTCTATCGCCCTCTACCCCCCATAAAAGGAGTTGCGCCCCTGTAAAACTCGACCACTAACCTTAGGTAAACAATTCTGGGTAACGTTTCCTCATATCAGCCTCAACTTCCCATGTAGCCTCTTCAGTTTTCTGATTTGACCACAATACTTTCACAATGCTCACATCTTTGATCCTTGGTCTCCTGACCTTAGAGTCAAGAATCTTTACAGGTATTTCCTCATAAGTCAAAATCTCATCCATCTCAATGGTTTCTGGTTGTAACACATGTGTCACATCAGGAATATACTTTCGGATTTGGCTCACAAGGAACACATTGTGAACCCTTTCAAGCTCGTTAGGCAAATCCAACTTATAAGCCACTTTTCCCACATTCTGAATGATCTCGTAAGGCCCTATGTACTTTGGGCTTAATTTCCCTTTTTTCCCGAACCTCATGTGAAATTTTCAACAAAACCTTTTCTCCTACTTCGTACACCTCTTCCCTCCTTTTCAGATCAGCATAACTCTTCTGTCGATCTTCGGCCGCTTTAATCTTTTCTTGGATCAACTTAACCTGCTTCACCATATCCGCAACCATCTTTGGTCAAAGAACCATAGTCTCACTTATATCATTCCAACATACTGGACTTCTACACTTTCGACCATACAAAGCTTCAAACGGTGCCATCCGAATGCTTGCATGGTAACTGTTGTTATAAGAGAACTCTATCAAATCCAAGTGGTCTTCCCAAGACCCTTGATACTCCATCACACAAGCGCTTAACATGTCCTCTAATGTCTGGATCGTTCTTTCTGTCTGACCATCTGTCGCAGGATGAAATGTTGTGCTCATTAACAACTTAGTTCCCATCACCTTTTGCAAACTTTTGCGAAAAGTTAGAAAAAAAACCTTGAATCTCTATCCGAAATGATATCCGTGAGTACCCCATGGTACTTCACCACAAACTTCACATAAGCTCTTCCTAACTGATACATGGTCCAAGTACTTCTCATGGGTATGAACGCTGCTGACTTCGTCAACCTGTCCACTATCACCCAAGTAGTGTCATTTCCTACCTTGGTCTTTGGCAAAGCTCCCACAAAATCCATAGAAATCGAATCCCATTTCCACTTGGGCACCTCTAAGGATTGGACCTTTCCTTGAGGCCTGCGATACTCAATCTTCACCTTCTGGCATGTCAAACACTTAGCCACAAATTTAGCCACTTCTCTCTTCATATTAGACCACCAAAATGTCTTCTTCATGTCCTTATACAACTTATCCCCTCCAGGATGCATTGAATAGGGAGAAATATGGGTTTCTTCTATCAATCTTTACTTCAAATCACCACGATTCTGCGGTATAAACCATCTTCCCTTAAAACGAATACCTCCCTCATCACCAATGGTGAAATCCAACACTTGTCCTTCTCAATCATCTTCTTGATTGCTTTCAACATCTCATCTTCCAATTGGCTATCCCTTATCTCATCATAAATTGATGGTTGAACCTCCGAGGCATTCAACATCCTTGCCGCTCCACCATGTTCCATCACCTCCAAGTTCAACTTATGAAATTCCACACACAACTGACCTGGGACTACCATCACATTCACCAAATGTTTTGACTTTCTGCTCAAAGCATCTTCCACCTTATTAGCCTTTCCCTCATGATACTGAATATCGAATGTATAATCACTCATATACTCCAACCATCGTATCTGTCTCCCATTCAAGTGTGTCTAGGTGAAAATATACTTCAAACCCTTATGATCCGTGAAAATCCTATAAGTCACCCCATACAAGTAATGTCTCCAAATCTTCAAGGCAAACACAATTGCAGCTAACTCCAAATCATGGGTTGGGTAATTCCCTTCGTGAACCTTCAACTACCTCGAGGCATACGCAATCACCCTTCGGTTCTGCATCAACACACATCCCTATCCCAACCTCGATGCATCACTATACACGTCATATAGATCACTCCCATCTGGCAAAGCCAGGACAGGTGCTGTGGGCAACCTTTCTTTCAAGATCTTAAATGCCTCCCCACACTCTTGGGTCCATGAGAACTTATGCTCCTTCTTCATCAAACTTGTCATGGGCTTCGCGATCCTTGAAAAATCCTTCACAAACCTTCTGTAATAGCCTGCTAAACCGAAGAAACTCTTTACATCCGACTCATTCTTTGGGGTTGCCAATCACTCACAGCTCGAATCTTGCTTGGGTCCACTGAAACTCCGTCCTTGGAAATCACACGGCCCAAAAATGATACTTTCTCCAACCAAAACTCACACTTAGATAACTTGGCATACAACTGATGCTCTCTTAAACATGACAACACTTGTATCAAATGCTCCTTATGCCCTTTTTCATCCTTTGAATATATCAAAATATCATCAATGAACACCACTACAAACTTGTCCAAGTATGGCCTGAAAATCCTATGCATAAAGTCCATGAACACTGTAGGTGCATTAGTCAAACCAAATGGCATAACTGTGAACTCATAATGACCATAGCGGGTCCAGAAAGCACTCTTTGCAATATCTTGCTCTGCAATTCTCAACTGGTGATAACCCGATCTCAAATCTATCTTTAAGAATACCCTGCTCCTTTCAACTGGTTAAACAAATCATCGATCCTTGGTAATGGATACTTATTCTTCACTGTCACCTTGTTCAACTCTCGATAATCTATACACAACCTCATACTTCCATCTTTCTTCTTCACATACAATACTGGAGCTCCCTAGGGTGATGAACTAGGCCTAATATAACCTTTCTCCAACAAATCATCCAACTGGGTCTTCAACTCCCTCAACTCAGCTGGAGCCATCCTATATGGAGCCTTAGAAATAGGTCCAGTTCCAGGCACTAGATCGATAGTGAACTCAACATCCGTCATTGGTGTGGATACTAGGAATCTCATCCGGAAACACATCTGGAAACTCTTCTATAACAGGAATACCCTCTTCGCCTTTCTTTTCCTCACTTTCAACCTCTTGAACACTACACAAAACAAAGGACAACCCTTCTTACCAGCTTTTGTAGTTGCATTGCAGACACAATTCTCAACCCTGAGCTTTTCCCTTCCTTTTTATACACCACTTTGGTCTTACTTGGGCTAGTCCAGGTGACCTTTTCAGTCACACAATCAATTGTTGCTTCATACTTTCCCAACCAATCCATTCCTAGAATCACATCAAAGTCTCGATTAAATCAGCCAGAAACTCTACACTAGAGATGGAAATAGGCACACTAAAAAACAATCTCGAACAACTCCTCACTTCCCTAGACTAAATAGACACATCTAGAGAAACTGACTCAGGACTCTCTAACTTGAGACTCCCAACTACTTCCTTAGAAATAAAAGAATGTGATGCCCCTGAATCAAACAAGACTTTCACAGGAAAAGAACTTATAAAGAAAACACCAATTACCACAACATTAGCAGACTCAGCCTGCCGACTATTCATCACTAACACACGACCCTTTGGGGCACCTCCCGCAGCGCTACTGGTTCTAGCCTTGGTTGTAGGTCCACTAGACTGAGGTGGTTTTCTAGGTGCACTAGACTCTTTCACCTTCCCAGACTTAACATCAGCTTCCTTCTTGAAACATTCATACTTACGGTGTCCCAACTTCTGACAGTAACGACAAGTTACCAGGTTTCCCTCACAGTCCTTCCCTGGGTGGTCTTTCTCACACCTATGGCAGAAATACTTCCTCTTGGGCTTCTCACCCATTTGGTTACCATTCCCTTTATGGTTGGATGAATGTCCCCCATTCCCATTCCTAAAGTTCCCCTTGTTGTCCCTCCTATCTCTAGAATTCCCTTAGTAATTTCCATTAGGCTTGTGCCTCTTTTCACCCCCGTGAAAAGAGTCTGGGTTCTTCCTTTTCTCTCCCACCTGCTCCATCTCCCTCCCCTTAATTCCGTACAGATGGGATGCACGGCCATAGACTTCATCTAGGGTCTCAAAAGTCACTCCCCCTAACTTCCCTTGGAGGGTCAAGGTTAGGCCTTGCTCAAATCTTTTAGCCTTAATGATTTCAGTAGGGACTACTTCCGGGGCAAACCTCATCAACTCAATGAACTTGTTGTAGTATTCACTGATTGACATGTTTCCCATTCTTAGGTTGGTAAACTCCATACACTTCTGCTTTCTAAGGTAGGAAGGGTAAAACTTTTCTCTCAAGGCTTCCTTGAACTCATCCCACCCAAAGTTTGGTCTTTTCAGCAACTCATCCTTTCTTTAGGCCTACCATAAGTCAGCTTCCTCCCTCAAGTAGTAAAACCCATTGTTCACCCTCAGCTCACTTGGTCAATTGATATCATCAAACAGCTTGTCAAACTCCCTAATCCAGTTTTCAAGGCAGGCTGGGTCCTTTTTTCCCAAGTAAACAGGTGATTTAGCTGCAGCTACCCTCTTAAAGACTTCACTATAGGCATCAAGCTCAGGTTTTCGGTGTTCCCTGTTCACCACCTTTGTGATGTTCTCAGTAATTTGGGTCAACTGCTTAAGGATATTTCCAACTTTGGAACCAGTGCACTTACTCCTTAAATGTTCCCTCATTCTTGGAGACATAATTCCTTGGTATGATTATTACACTTGGAAATCAAAACAAGTTCTACTCATACAAGCATTTAATTCACTTAAAACATAGAAAAATTTCAAATAATTCATTTTATTTCATTAATAGTTAATGAGAATACAGCTTTGTCACTTAGTACAATTATTGAAACATGAAACAAAAACATAGTTAAAAAACAATCAAATAACACTATGGGAATAACAATCTTCAATAGGATCATAATTTGGATCATCACTTCTATTGCTTGGTTCGGCCATGAGAGTTGGGTTATAACCACTATAGCTTGGAATAAGGCCTGATGAGTTTGACCTAGATTTACTTATATTTCTGTCTGGGGCAGGAGTGTAACTTGGGCTTTTTGTTGGACTTACATCCCCACAAGGTAGGCTTGAAGAAGCTTTGGGGTTTTGGGCTCTTTCTTTTGCAGTTTGAGAACGAGTTTTTGGCCTTTCTGCAACATGGAATTAGGCTAGAATGTTTTGAAGATTCAGAGCTCAAATATTGGCTAAGAGAACGGTAATGCTTGCTCCTACCAAGAGGTGGTACAGACTCATCACTAGATTCCACATACTCATGTCATTTCTTTGGGTATGAAAAAGGTATTTGGGCATTTAAGAAATACATTTGGTCATTAGGTTCAAAGGTTTGATCTTTTGGTATCGTGGGAATTTTCACATTTTTCCTCCTAGGTTCATACTTGCGCTCCACATAATGCAAGTCCCTATTAAGGCTAGACATGGTTGCCAACCATTTCCCTTCATGATGATGCTTCTCATTCCACATTCCGTCTTCCTTAATCACATCCCCATATTTGTCAAAGAGAGGTTGGTATTTCTTATTCCTAGGTAACTGCACCAAAGCCAAAAGTACCATCCAAGGTTGTTGGGTCAAGACTTCCTCACCATCCTTCTCATAAAGGGTCAAGGCCAAAGTACAAATTCCAGTTATGAAATCACTAACTGTGACTCCACTATCTTTCAAGTAATGAATGTCAAAATATTGGTGTCTTATTGCATCAATCATTTTCATCTGTTTCACACATACATGCAAAAAAATTAATTAAGTGTCAAATCACACAAACAATCCAATTCAAAATCCATTTGCAATTAGCAATTCATAACTCAACCAAACATAACCCAAGATTACCCAACCATGGGTAATAACTCAAAAATTCGGACCTCTAGACCACACTCTAAGGTTTTTTAACACCAACTGTAATGCACACATAATCGCATACTCAAGTTTCAAATAATTTCAATTCTTTTTATTTTCGAAAATAATAAATATGTACTTGAATCGAGATTGAAGGACGGTCGAGCCCGCGTCTCCCAGGAAAGTTACCTACGACGTTGAGGCGAGCCTTTCCTACACAGAGAGTCGTACCCATTATAGGCCTCCGTAGAGAACTCAAGAATCCTTTTCTCCTTCATCGTTCCACAAATAAGAAAATAGTTTTTTTTTAAGTAAAAGTAAGGCTTTTGACTCACACACAAATGCGAAACTCTATCTATCCTATATGTCGTCTTAAGTCTACCCACAATTTTAATTACTATTCCAATTTTAATCTTTTTAGGACCTTTAAAACTGATACCACTTTGTGAAAATCTAATACCACTTTGTGACACCCCCAAATCTCCCTCTACAGAAATACTAGTATAATACGTATAATTATACCGTAGAGATAGACTTAGGCGTATTACCGCCGCGTGGTTACGCAAGGCTACTCAACTTACCAAAAATAACAATACTTTTCAGCGGAAATTTCAATACTCTTATTTATTAATAATAACCATAATAGTAACCAATGTTATGAGTACTCCAAATAGTTACAAGACCAAATTCCTAATTTAGTGAAAACCAATCCCGGGACTCCAATGCATCATTTATTGACTCCAACCTGAAAATAAGCAACACTGCTTACCATTACGGTAAACAGGGCGAACCAAAACAAATAAGAAGTACGGGTTAGCAAAATATGCTAATTACGGTAAGTGCAAGATAATTAAACTCAATTTATTCGCAAACTTGCTTTAAAACCAATTTTCAATAAATAATCCAATAATTCCAAACTCATGGTTTAAAACCAATTCTCAATAATTCCAATATCAATAAAACAAATTCCAATTATTTAAAAACCAATTCCTCATATTAAAACCAATTCCTCTCTCAAGTGTGCACACCCCCCAAGCTAGTCTCCTTATGTTACAAGGCTATTCTTGAGGAAAGACCCAGTCATACAAAGTCCAAGGCCTTATCAATAAACCAAATCCGCATAGTGGGATTACCAACATGCTTATAAAGCATAAATAATAATAAATCCATGATTCAATAAATCCTCTTTTAAATCCAATAATTCAACCTTTAATAATAATAATTCAAAATTCTTTTAATAAATTCAACATGCCTTTAAAATCAATCCTTTTTAAACATGAATAATAAATTAATTAATCAAAACATGTTATAAAAATCAATACTCCAACGCAACTATTAAAACAAATCTTTTTAAACATACTTTTATTTCATAAACCATAATTCAAGTCAATTTAATTCAAGCAACATAAATAAGGGTTCGGGGATGAAGGTACAAATCCAACCTAAAAGAGATTGAACCTTCCCTAATAATAGGCCTCTACTTTATTCTGATCGTACTCATGTGCGCTTTCCGATTAACATGCAATCAATAGGATTAACCCTAAACCTGTTTAATCTATGTTGGTTGAATATAATGCACAAATAAATCTATTATTGGCGATCACTTGAATTATAATCACATCAACCCTAAACAAGATTATTAATTATCTTATTAAGCGTGATTACAAGTACAAATTCCCTTTAAACATGCATAAAAGGCGTGATTAAGCAATAACAATAAATAATATATCAAGCAACATAATAAATAATCATAATAATAATAATCATCAAAATAATAATCATCATAACAACAATCATATTATTCATAATAATAATAATATTAAAGCATAATAATAATAATTGTAGCAATAATAAAATTATAATCATAATCAAATCAATTATAAAAATAATCATAAACCATGTTAAAGCATAATAAAAAAAATAGCAAGATCCTAGGCATGATACTAACAAGATTTTTAACAAACCTTAGTATGTCACTAAGAAATAAAAATCAAATATTTAACCCTAACATGATACTAACAATCATAAATATTAGAGAGAGAATACAAGGCATCGTAACAATCATATTTGATATTAAAGTTACCCTGGACATGATACTAGGAATATCATAACAACAATCTAAACATGATACTATATCATAATATCAAATAAAACCATTAAAACACTTACTTTGATGCCTCGTACCTCTTTCTAATAATAAAATACACACATTAGTAACTTCAAGGAAAATAATAAATAAACAATTAAATAAAATAACTGAAATAGAGATTTGGGACCAAACCCTCAGAAATTAAACCTTTCACGTCTAGGGCGAATGCAACTTCGAATATGGCTAGGTGTTTCTAGATCTAATGAATGCGGAATTTTGTATTTGAAAAGCAAGTTAAGAAAAAGAGAAAGATAGACGGTGAATGAGAAGAAAATGAGAATGAGTTGATTGATGAATGAAAACTGGTTGTAGGTTAATCAAGATGAATGTTGATGAGAATTGGTGAATGAAAACGGAGTTTTTAATACGTTATTTATAGAGAAAATCAGCCAAAAAAGATAAAATCATCAAGACAGAGCATTGGCGCACGTGAAAGAGAGCTGGCGCAAACGCTGGCTTATTGGCTAGGCGCCAACATTAGCGCCTGGCGCTAAAGCTAGCGCCAGGCACCAGGATTAGTGCTAGGCGCCAATGTCTGGCGTTAGGCGCTAATTCTGTTTTTGATGCGTTTTCTAAAATCAGATAAATTTTGTCCTACAGGAGGATAAAATCGTATATTTTCCTCAAAAATGTTCTTTGATTTTAATTAAAACTCTTAAAAGTCAACAAAAGTTAATTTATCAATGCTAATTGAATTAGGAATGAAAAGAACCTTTCTAGAAGAATCTAGAAGATTAAAACCATTCCTAATTGTATTAGGAATGATAAATTATATTAGGCCCTCCCCTAGATCATTGGGCCGCATATAAGGCTCAAACTAGGGCCCAGTTCGGTAAATTGGCCATAACTTCCTCAATATTCATCGGAATTGGGCTTATAATATATCGTTGGAAAGCTCTTGTCAAGCCCCATCCAACTACACTACTATTGGACCCATATCATGGACCAACCAAACTAGATTGGCTGTTTTCTTAAAATAAGTTTTCAAAAATAGAGAGACGAGAAAATAAATTAAAACTATCCGCAACACTAAACTTTCCACACTTTTACTTCATTCGATTATGATTCGACATGAAAGGTACTCATCACTGGGTTTGGTTTTGGGGAGACACAAATGGATGTCTACAGAACCCCAACTTTGACTGAGTTTGGAGAAACGCAAGCTTCGAAAACAAAAGTCAAAGTATCGATAGGGACGGAGAATGATTCAGAACGTTCTGCGATCCTAAATCATTCTTGTAACGCCGATACCTGCAAAACTAGTGTTAGTTAAACAGATAAAAGAGTTAAGAAACTCGTATCTTGCACCGTCGAGCACACGTCTCTGAAAGTAATCGATTATTTTGATGACCTTCTGTAAGCTAGAGAATGCCATCCCGAACCGCTACGCTTGTAACTACTTCCAATATAGAAGATTGCTTCGCTGGAAACGATCCTCCTCCGCTTTATAATATTCCACGTCCAAGGGAATACTATCGAAGATTTCTTCACTTGAAACAATCCTCAGTTGTTTGTTACAACTCTCCATAATCTAGGGAACGCCACCTTGTTGTTTCGATGTTCACTCGTCTCTGAACAAAGAGCTTCTTTTTGATATGTTCACGCGCCTCTGAAAAAAGAGCTTCTTTTCTTTTTTTTTTTTATATGTTCAAGCGCCTCTGAACAAAGAGCTTATTTTTGATATGATCTTCTGAATCATGTGTCCACGCGTCTCTGAACGAAGAGCTTGATAATAGGATGCCCATGCGTCTCTGGAGCAAAAGAGCTTTTGAAAGGAATGTCCACGCGTTTCTGAACAAAAGAGCTTTTGAATGATATGCCCATGCGTCTCTAGATTGCGATAATAAACAAAAGAGCTTTTGAATGAACAAAAGAGCTTGATGGAAAAGTTCACGCGTCTCTGAACAAAAGAGCTTTGATGATATGTCTACGTGTCTCTGAGCAATAGAGCTTGAATGATACACCAACGCGTCTCTGGAGCAAAGAGCTTTGATGGAGATGTTCACGCGTCTCTGCGATAATATTCTGAAATTTTTTTGAAGACCAACGTTTGTCGATCTCTAAAGCTCGCCTGAACTTTGCTTCCGCTAAAACCAGTATGTCGGTGTTTCCGTGATGAGCCAATTCTTAGGCGCTTTAAGCTAAGTGAGACGATCTTTCATGTGGTCGACCAATTATTGTAATTTTAATAAAACTGACTACTTAATCATATCAAATTGCTTATAGGGGCTAACTGGCGTACCAAGGAACCCGAAATTGTTGTATGAGGTCGAAATCACCTTTTTAAGAGGCTTCGAGCACTGTCGCTGCTGAAATATCTCTGGCACCAAGAATTGGAGTAGGGTCTTCCCTATTCTGCTGCACCTGTATTTATTTTTTACTATAGAACTTTGCCAATCTCTTTAATCATCTTAGGGTTGACCTAAGGTTTAGCATTGCTTGACTCATAGACCTGACATGAGTCGAGGTATAAACTTGACTCACTATGATTGACTGACTCGAGGTTGACTCGACTCGAAGTGAAATGGCACATGTGTTAGACTCAATTCAAAATGGTATGACACGACATGACTCAATGTGTACATGAATCGTGTGTGCATTGTAATGTGATTGTGCGACTCGAAAAATGCAAAAAAGCCAAAATTTTCCGTCATTTTCGTAGAGGGTACCGACTTTCTCCCAAAAAAAGACGCGAAAAAAGAATCGAAGTTTTGAAGATGCGTGTTGAATGAGCTTAATCAAATGTTATTTGATACTATTTCTCAAGGTGCAAGGATTAATTCATCCTAGGCTATCTCAACTGTTGACTCAATGAAAGTACAAGGGTAACTTAGGCACGGAGGCTAAGCACTTCATACTTCGTGATGCAACGATGATTGATAAGTGATGAGCGATGTGACAAGGCATGCTTTATGTTAAGATTCCATGACAAAGGGATCCTAAGGGGAGTAAATTTGGTCATGTATCTATGTAGTGTGTGAAAGTGACACTAAAGCTAAGCCACAAGAGCTAAGTGTGTGGAAAGATATTATTTGTTAAAAGAGAAATGGTGGTGACTCTTAGGCTAGGTAAGCTAATGATGTAGGGATCAAGCCCCCAAGTCTAGCTCTAAGTGAATAGGGATGAGCATTGGAGATCCCTTGATATGATCATGGTGCAATCAGGCCGAACATAGCTCTAGCCGAACCTCGCACAAGTATGTATACCTCAAAAAGGTCTTTTTAAGGGTTGTAACGTGGTTAGGCTAAATTTTATAGAAGAAAGGGATAAAGGCTCAAGACCCTCGATAAGCCCCCAAGGAGTGCAACCTCGCTTTTGAATCTATATATTTTTATGCTTGAGTTTCTATTCTTTTTAGCTCTTTTTGCTTTAGAATTTATTTTATTTTAATAAGTGTGGGAAATCCCGATCATGCGGTCTATCACTCACTTGGCATTCATGTTTCTCAGGCACGGTACCGAGCACTCAATAAGAGACGCAATCTGAGACGTGTTCATATCAAAGACATTTTCATATCAAAGACATTGGAACACTTGCCCTTTTGTACACTTTTATTTATTTTTGTTTTTTCTATTTTAATCTTGATCTTTTGAAATCACTTAATCCTTTTAGAATTGCATAAGTTACACACCATCCCATTCCAAGGTTAGGTAAATGTAGGTTGAAAAAAGAAAGGTCTATCGTTAAACGAGGCTCAAAGTGGTTTATGAAGAAAGGATGTATATTTGAAAGGCAAAAGGAGATGTGATGTGGTTACAAGGGGTGCCTTAAATCATTGGTATACCTTGTGCTTAATTCGACAGTGATTTTTTATTTTTTTTATTTTTTTTAATGCAATATAATGAAATGATCATATAAAAGGAAATAAATGCTCATTCTTGTTAAAAGAAAATATATAATGATCCTACAAAATAAATCTAAGGAGAAGAGAAAGGTGCCTATGCTAGACATATTGGGGAAAGGATAAATACAAAAAGAAATAAAAAAAAGACGTCAATAAATCTTGTCGTTGAAGCTCGCCTCTTATCTTGTGTGGTTTGCTTCATCAGCACTTGCTCTTCTTGTTAACTGGAGGCATGGGAAGCTTGTAATTATCAATCAAATACTGGATATCTTCCTTTAGCTTCCAACATCTCTCAGTAGCATGACCCCTACCTTGGTGGTACTTGCAGTGTTCGTTTGGATTCCAACTAGGCAATCTTTTCTTAAGTGGGGGATCTTTAATAGGTCCAATGGGAGTAATGATTCCCTTGGCATGGAGTCGATCGAAAGCATCATCGTAGCTAATTCCAATAGGGGTAAATTCTTTTTTCGGTTGCTTTCGATTACCTATGGCTAGGATCTCACTAAGGTCGAAAGTACCAACACTATTACTAGAGTAGGTGTTTTCGGAAGAAGAAGGATAGTCGTTCTTCTTCCCTTTATATCCACTGTTACCATTGTTACTAATCTTAGCCTTCTTGTTGCGCGGAGGATCATGAAGGAGATTTGAATCAATGAAGTCTTGAACACGATCCTTGAGGTCGAGACACTTTTCGATAGTGTAACCGCGACCTCTATGGTATCGACAATAGGAATTTGGATCCCAATTGGGAAAACGTATTTCAGGTGGAGGGTCTTGACCTTGATCGTGAAGACAGTCAAAAGCTTCATTGTAAGTCATTCCTATTGGTGTGTATTCTTCAATGGTCCGTTTTGCCTGTGGCTTAGGAGCTTGAGTTCTTCATTAAACCCTTGGCAAGAATTTTGTTCGATGACCATTACCCGGTTTGCTAGTCCTTCTACCACATTCAAGAGCATAGCAATGACATCTTGCAGTTTTCGAACGTCCTCTTTTAGACTTGACGAGTCTTCCTTTGTATTATCTAAGAAAAGATTTTCATCCTCCTCAATTATGGTCACTTCATCGAGAGAGGTCATATAAGATGTCTCGGTTATGGGCTCTCCTACAGGTGTGATAAGAAGCGATGGATCAAAGGATGCTTGGTCATCTTCGATTGCTAGAATCTTAGAAGTTTCATTGTTATCGATCTGATCTGGAATAGCTTCTTTGAGTTTCCCAGACTCCTCAGTGTCGTGACCCTTTCCTTAGTGATATTTGCATTGCTTATTAGGGTCCCACTTAGGTGGCCTGGCTTCTGGAACTGGATCTTTGATAGGTCTTATGGGCATGACTAGTCCTTTGTGATGTAGCTTCTCGAAGCCGTTTCATAACTCATACCAAGTGGAGTGAACACTCTTTTTGATCTTTGGATTCGTGGTTTAGAGGCGTTCATGGCTTGTACTTCATTAATGGGAAAGGAAGAAGAAGGATGGTCGTTCTTCTTTCCTCTCGCACCATTATCTTTGAGAAGGTCATCTTCAGTGTCAATGCCTATATTATAGACAACTTTGAAAGTATTTAAATTGTGTTGGTACTTTAAGTGTTTTGAATACTTCCCTTAGAGATTATTGATAAACATCCTCACAGATTCTTTTTCGGTAGGAGCCTTGACCATATTAGCAGAAGTTTCCCTTCATTTGTTGAAGAAAGAAGTGAACCCTTTGTTTTCTTTTTGTTTTAACATCTCAAGTTGTCTACAGTCTGTTTTGTCTTGGATGTTGCACTTATATCTATCTATGAAAGCGTTTTTTATCGACTCCCAAAAAGAGGTTTTTTCTTTCTCGAGAGAAAAGAACCATTGTTGACAAACGGTTTCGAGAGATAGTGGGAATAGAGAGGGGAAAACCTTCTTATTGATACCCTTAATGTTCATTATAGTTTCAAAAGCTCTTAGATGGAAGTAAGGGTTATCTGTTGCCTTGAATTTTGGGATGTCAGTGGCATTGAACTTATGCGGAAGAAGTTCCTTGTCCAGCGAGACCCTTTGTAAACTCATGCCCTGAAATTTATAGTCACTAGATAGCTTGCTTAGACTCTCTGGCATGAGGTCCATCTGTTGTTTCTTCACGGGATCATCAATCTTAAGTGTGAGGAGCTTCAGTGTTTCAGTCATGGTAACCAGTTGGTTCCTAAGTTCATTGACTTCTTCTTGAGTTGCCATTATTTTTTTAGCCTTCCTCTTTTGACGAATCAGTTTATCAAAAAGTAAGACTTGAACAAAGGTTTGTCCTTGATTAATCGCCCTTCTCTCCTCGACCAAGTACTGTGGAAAAGGCATTTGGGGACACTTAATGTTAATTATTTGACTCAAACTTTATTCAACATGCAATGGATGGAGGAAGTGAAGAAAGATTGGAATAGAATGTGAAGAAGAATGATATATGATTAGGGGATTTTTCCCCACCAATCACCATCTGACAAGTGGACCAATCAAGTTCCTCCATGTGTCCGTCACATGGGCCAATAGGAGCCTGCCACGTGTCAAGCAATGATCCGTCCACTATGGACCAATTACGACACGACACGTGTCCTTCCCATGACACCTGGGATAACCGGTCACCTAGGCCCAACTTCCGAGGGAAGCCCAATCAGCCCAAGGTTAACCTAAACCTAGATTGACACGTTTCCCGAGGTTATAAATACCTCCCTTAATCCTCATTAAGGGAGATTACACGCAAAAAACGCAGATTACACACATTAAACACTCTCACCTAGAGAGACCCAATCACTTTAATTTCCGCATTAATTACTCCTTAATCAAGTACTAACTTGACCGTCGGAGGCGGATCTCCAATCATCCGGAGCATCCGTTTGTTTTGGAGGTACAGGCGTCCGGTTCCAGTCTCGGAATTGTAACTCTCCCGCAGGACATCAGAAAACCCCGAAACATCTTGGCGCCGTCTGTGGGGATTGTTTTAGGTCTGTCCTACGGCCCTACGTGTGTGTTAGCCAGCATCTGTGTTTCATTCATATGTTGAATGTGCTACCGCCCTTGCCCGAACACAGATGCTCTCAAACTTCAAGATGTTCCACCACTTTAAACTAATTACACGGCACCTATACGACTGTCCCCAAGGGCAACCACGTAGCCGTTTTTGAGACAAGGATAACTCTATCACTAACCAAACCAGTGGTAGCAGTTGACATCTGAGTCAGATGACCGCTTGTATTACTTGGGATAAATGCAGGGGGTACCTCTTGAGTTAATAACCAACAAACATTGGCGAATCAAGAGGTTCAGCCGGCCTCCGCCGCCTGGTACCTTTACTACTCAAGCAGGAATGACGGCGATTGAGTAACACCAAAGTTAACTCATAGTCACTCTCTCAAACTTAGTATGGAGCCTAAAAAGTATGAGTCGTCCGCCTGTTTTTAGCAAACAGGGGCTCTCAACCACTACTCCTGCTAGGTTAACAACCTATGAGTTAAAAGCCAACAAACATTGGCGAATAAAGGGGAACAACCGGTACCCACCGCTTTATACCTCTACTACTCAGTTACTTGGCGACTAGGTAACAATCATGTTTACTTGGTCACTCCTTAAAAATTTAGTATGAAACTAAAAAGGTGTTCATACAGCACCGGCTCACACTAGATTAAATATGGCGGGGAACAGTCGGCCTAGACGGCCTAAAGTCTCTAGCCTAAAAACATGACAAGTAGGAAACCACTTTCCTACTTGGTTAATTTTATATGACAGAACCGCCTGCCTAAAGGGAATCCAGTCTTTAAAATGGTTCGAATACCGATTGGATAAATGGCCGACTGATTGTCTAGCCTGGAAACAGACGACCAGTCGTCCAGGGGCATAGGCGGCGTGACTAACTATCTGTACCTGTCTACAACTATCGGCCATGTAAACAGTCGGTATAGTGTACAATTGGATATCAGAATATTCAATACTTGAACAAGTTTGAAGCAAAACAAAAATATAAATTAAAAGGAAGCCGGTCATTAAAGACCGGCAAAATATTCAGAGCCCCGGCCCCCTGGCCGGGTAAATACAAACAAACGGCACGCAGGCCGTGGGAAGAAGACATAAAGCTTAAGAAGGGGGCAGATCTTCAATATTAGCAGCTGCCGCCTGGTCAGCACTCTTCTTGTTGGACTCGGCTTCAGCTGCATCCTTCTTTTATGCATTACCCCCAAGCGGCACAAGCGCCACTACCGGCTCCTCCTCCTCCAACGCCTCCTCCTCAGTAGCCGCCAGGATCTCTTGATTATATCTATCAGAACACTGGCGGTACGTTTATTCCCATGAGGCAAAGTCGGCATTGGGGAAGAGGCGGCCCGAAGTCATGCGCTTGATTTGAGCAGAGTCTTCCATCATCTCCCGGACCAGCTCTTTCTTTTCTTGCTCGGCCTTTTCCGAGAGCTCCCGAGTAAGACTCTTCTCCTAGGTCACCAGGCGTACCTTTACGCTCGCCAAGGATTTCTCCAAGGTTTCGTATGAGGACATCTTTTGGCGAAGAGGTCTCAGCTCGGCCTTGAGGTTGTTGATGGTCGCCTCCAGCTCGCTATTCCTCTTCTGGGCCGCCTCTAACTGAGCCCGAATAGCGGCGGTAGCCTGCGCCTGATAATAAAGAATATCAATGGTCAGAACTTCATTTTGGGCAATTTGAAACATTGCCTTATCACAGTCAGAGGCGGCCATAGCTTTTGCAGCCTTTACCTCTTTGTTCTTCCGGTCAAGCGGCTTGCGAAGACCGTTCAATCGGAGCAGGGCCTAAGTACAAAGGGGAACAGGCGTTAGTTTCCAAACAAAAAGAAAACAGGCGTCCTGGAATTCAAATACTCAAAAATATGCTAAGTATACCTCAGCAAGGACCCCTGCAATCCCGTCTAGGTCAAGGGTGCCGACACCCCTGACCGCCTCCCTTTCAGCTGGAGGAACGACCTTGATCATAGACTTGGCCACCTCGACCAAGTCAGGCTCCTGAGGGCCGGCTGCATCAAGCATAAACAAACGGATTAGACCTAGTAAAGAAGGGAGCAAGTCTAAAATTTACAAGGACAATTTCATACTTCTAGGTGGCCCAGCTGGAGTTTTAGAAGAAGTGGCCGGCTGTTTCTCAGCCGCCGCATGTTTCCTTGCAGAACTAGGAGAGCTCGCAACAGTCGTCCTCCGGGCCTTGGGGTCCGGCTGTTGGGAAGAAGATGCTCTTGGAGCGCCCGTCTAAAAAAGAAGAAAAGAGTCAGTATATGCATAAACACAACTCCAAAAAGAGGGTGAAAGGTTCGAAGCCCACCAAGGGTGCCCCCTTGTTGGGGGAGTCGGTTGAAGAATGTTGCATGATGGAGGCCCGCAACATGGCCGCCGCAGTCTTGGAGGCGGTAATTTTCCTCATGGCGTCCGCTGCAAAAACAAATAGCAAAGTTAATAAAAGTCATAACAAGAAATGCACGGAACAGCAGAGTATTCGACAGGCCGGCTACCTCTTGAGCACCAACTGCTGAGGCCACAGGCGGCCAAAAAGTACTCGTCGTAGAGCCACTTGAGGCTCGGGACGCAGTGCAGGGGTACTTGCTCTCGTACCCCTGAAGTAGAGTTCACCTTCGACTCTACTTTGAAGAGTCCTTTATCTAGGATCTCTTTCTTAGCCTTGGGGGGAACAGGCGGCATGCTGCGGCCGCCTGCAAGAAGGGGCAGATTCCTGTCCCACCTGTTGAAGTGCTTGTTAAGCTCTGTGTCTAAACTCTCAATGATGAGGAAGGTGCTCCGCCAGTCCTTCCATTTGTTTGCTTTACCTCTCGTCATGAGGTAGCCCCTGTGGCTCGTCAATTGATACTAGCCGGTACCGCCTGCCTTAGGGGTCCGGCTGAGGTAGTTCATGTGGGCAAAAGCCTCGAACCTCGGCTCCACCCCGTGCAGTTCGCACCCGGCCACATAGCCGAGTACGTTGACCCAGGAGTTCGGGGCTAACTGCCATAACCCCAACTCATACCCATCCAAGATCCGCTGAACAGCTGGATGTGGTGGGAAGCGCAGCCCAGCCTTGATGGCCGCCTCGTAGCAACCAAAGCAAGCGCCATCATAACTGGTACCAGCCGGCCATACGACTGTGTCTTCTGGATCCGGCACGAACACTAAAAAGCCGGGGCCCATTGTATGGTTTGCGATAAAGCTCTCCACTTTCTCTTGCATGGCCGTGATCCGGCCCCGAGGTACCGTGCAGTAGTAAGGGGTATTTTGCTCTCGGTGAGAGGCGGATGGCTCCGCCCAATCGTCCCCCTTCTCAACTGCGTGAGAAAGCCTCGCCTCTTGTAGGCGACTGTTTTTCTCTTCTGTGTCCAAGGAAGCATGGCCAGAAGAGCTAGACTCGGAATCGTCCTCTGACGAGTCCGAAGAGGACGACTCTTCCCCTCTCCCGGAGGGGCCCGCCTCCTCTCCTTTAAAAGGAGCAGGAGAGAATGTAGAATTGTCAACTGTAAAATGGGAAGGGGTCACTTTGACTCCTCCCTCAAAACTGCCGGCTTTCAAGCCGCTTTGTTTCACTTCCACATCTGGCGCCTGGTCAGATGTTTCACTAATCGGCACCCTGTGGGAGGAGCCGTCTGAGTTTGAGATCCTGGCAGTCTTTTTTGTACTGGCCATCATGCTCTGCATAGACACAGATACAGTCGGACTTTGTATAAAGGGCAAAGATGGGTCCAGAAAAGGGCAGGCGTCCCCGGTGACCGGCTGATCACTAACCTAGGTCGTGTCGTGTGCTTCCGTGGTGCCATTTCAAAAAAGAATAAAGTAAAGAGAAAATTAAGAGTAAGAGAACCGACGGTTACCTGAACGAGTGACGATTGATGAAGTTCTGAAAATCCTTTGCAGACGGCTTGTCAGAGCAGGCGGTAGGCAGAAAGGGTCCAAAATGTCAGAGCAAGTTCAGGGGTCCGAATGTTCTCTCGCAAAGTTTTCAAGTGTGAAAATGACCGAAGTCAACACTCCTTTATATAGGCGAAGTGAGAAGGCGAAGGGTCACTTCCAGAATTCAAAATTTTGGCGGGAGAATCTCTCGGCCTCTCGCCGAGTGACACCTGTAGCAGGCCGTCGCCTGTTACAGGGCAATACCTGTCACAGGTAACACGTGACCAGTCACGTGCCACCTGTGAGGGGCAAATGATTAGGGGATTTTTCCCCACCAATCACCATCTAACAAGTGGACCAATCAGGTTCCGCCATGTGTCCGTCACATGGGCCAATAGGAGCCTGCCACGTGTCAAGGAATGATCCGTCCACTATGGACCAATTACGACACGACACGTGTCCTTCCCATGACACCTGGGATAACCGGTCACCTAGGCCCAACTTCCGAGGGAAGCCCAATCAGCCCAAGATTAACCTAAACCTAGATTGACACGTTTCCCGAGGTTATAAATACCTCCCTTAATCCTCATTAAGGGAGATTACACGCAAAAAACGCAGATTACACACATTAAACACTCTCACCTAGAGAGACCCAATCACTTTAATTTCCGCAATAATTACTCCTTAATCAAGTACTAACTTGACCGTCGGAGGTGGATCTCCAATCATCCGGAGCATCCGTTTGTTTTGCAGGTACAGGCGTCCGGTTCCAGTCTCGGAATTATAACTCTCCCGCAGGACATCAGAAAACCCCGAAACAATATAGATGGAGGGATATTAAAAATTAGGAATAGAATGTACCCCCTAACTCAAATGACGGAAAAAACCGACTCATGCATGAACCTAAAACATGGTCATGGTGACATATACTCAAAGCGTGTGCTAAGACTAATGAGAGTAGGTGTCATGTTAAGACTCGTATCAAAACCATGTGGATAGACTATGTGACTAGACTCGACAAGGTGTTATTGACAGCGAAAATTAACTGAATTAATTAGCAAACAGGTTAATTAGACACTAGGTGATGACTCGACCAATAATCTGAATTGTCGGCCAAATGAAAGGACTGGCGTCGCACTGTGTAGCGTGGCGGCAGACGACAGAGCTATCGCCAGGCGCCACACTCCACAGAGTGGCACTACAGTCCAGACTATGGCGCCAATGTTGAAGCTTCGATCTGAGACTGTTTTTGGTGTTATTAATCAACAGGGGTATGCCTAAAGTCGTACTAGGTCAATTTTGATTAAAATATTAGACTTTATTGACTCAAATTAATTAATTAATTAATTAATTAATTAGGCAAAGTTCTTTAAGTCATTAATTTATTTAATCTCAGCACAAGTCAAACAAACAGTTAAGAGAAACATAGAATATATGCACAAAAAATAATGCACAATTAGTCAAGTAGGCACAATATGATGCAATGAGATTGCAACCTAACCATGGCTCTAGTTCTCTAAAGTTCGCGATATGGTTTAGTCAATAGAGGGTCCATGGTTAATTGTCCGGATGCACCGCTCGAAAGCCTAACCGTGAAGGGTTGGCGCGAGTGGATGGGACACCGTGAGTTTTAGAAAAAAATCGCTTTCATGGTTTGGTGAATTCAACAATCTGGGATGTACCCTTTGTTGCACAAAGCGTTCAATCAGGTAGATGGAGCATGAATCCCCAAAGGGTTATGTCCATATGTAGAACACATATAGGTTTCAGAAAAGTGAGAAAAATTCAATCATGAAGTAGGATCGAGCAAACAATACGAAAAACTAGTCGAAATTAGAACGCATATTTCTGGCTCGGTATTAGGGGAGGTTAGCGCCAGCAAACAGAGACTGGCGCCAGTTTTTAACTGTAGCGCCTGGCGCCAATGCTGGCATGTGGCGCTACGGCTAAAAGTCTGGCGCCAATGCTCTGGCCCCTGGCGCTACTTCCCACATGCCTCAGCAGCTTTCTGTGCTCGATAAAATTTTCCACTTTCGCGCGGTGTTATTTCGGTTCTAGTTGTGAAAGATATTTCTCAAATTTCCTACGTGTAAAATCCTATGTTTTTAACTCATTACGGATGGTCTTTCCAGTGAGATCTTTTTTATTCATATGACAATAATGTTAATTAAAATTACGCACATGAAATACTTAGAACGTTTCGAGTCTCATCCACTCATTCTAAATCATTGCCGAAACAAATTCAGGAATAAAATAGAAATCCTCCGCAGCGGAGTCGCCAAAAACTGTAGGGAATAAATTTCAAGCGTTAACCCCTACCTTGAACCCCACTGTGATCATACACTAAAGTACGGTGGCGTCCAAAGGGAAAGAAGATAGAGCAAAAGAGTCGCCAACAAGTTTTAGGAACTTGTAAACCGTTCACGAGGTGAAGGTTGCACCCCTTAACGATCCAAGAGAACGTCAACTCCATAAGGTCTAGAACCAAATAAGGGTTCCGGGATGAAGGTAAAATCCAACCTAAAAGATATTGAACCTGCCCTAATAATAGGCCTCTACTTTATTCTGATTGTACTCATGTGCGCTTTTCGATTAACATGCAATCAATAGGATTAACCGTAAACCTGTTTAATATATGTTTGTTGAATATAATGCACAAATAAATCTATTATTGGCGATCACAAGATTATTAATTATCTTATCAAGCGTGATTACAAGTATAAATTCCCTTTAAACATACATAAAAGGCGTGATCAAGCAATAACAATAAATAATATATCAAGCAACATAATAATAATTATAATCATCAAAATAATAATCATCATAACAACAATCATATTAATCATAATAATAATAATGTTAAAGCATAAGAATAATAATTATAGCAATAATAAAATTATAATCATAATCAAAACAATTATAAAAATAATCATAAACCATGTTAAAGCATAATAAAAAATAGCAAGATCCTAGGCATGATACTAACAAGATTAATAACAAACCCTAGCATGTTACTAAGCAATAAAAATCAAATATTTAACCCTAACATGATACTAACAATCATAAATATTAGGAAGAGAATAAAAGGCATCGTAACAATCATATTTGATATTAAAGTTACCCTAGACATGATACTAGGAATATCATAACAACAATCTAAACATGATATTATATCATAATATCAATTAAAATCATTAAAGCACTTACTTTGATGCCCCGTACCTCTTTCTAATAACAAAATACACACGTTAGTAACTTCAAGGAAAATAATAAACAAAGAAGTAAATTACATAATTGAAATAGAGATTTGGGACCAAACCCTCAGAAATTAAACCTTTCACGTCTAGGGCGAAGGCAACTTCGAATATGGCTAGGTGTTTCTAGATCTAATGAATGCGGAATTTTGTATTTGAAAAGCAAGTTAAGAAAAAGAGAAAGATAGATGGTGAATGAGATGAAAATGAGAATGAGTTGATTGATGAATGAAAATTGGTTGTAGGTGAATGAAGATGAATGTTGATGAGAATTGGTGAATGAAAACGGAGTTTTTAATACGTTATTTATAGAGAAAATCATCCAAAAAAGATAAAATCCTCAAGACAGAGCATTGGCGCACGTGAAACAGAGCTGGCACCAACGCTGGCTTATTGGCGCTAGGCGCCAACATTAGCGCCAGGCGCGGATTAGTGCCAGGCGCCAATGTTTGGCGTTAGGCGCTAATTTTGTTTTTGACGCGTTTTTTTTAAAATCAGATAAATTTTGCCGTACAGGAGGATAGAATCGTATCTTTCCCTCAAAAATGTTCTTTGAATTTAATTAAAACTCTGAAAAGTCAACAAAAGTCAATTTATCAATGCTAATTGAATTAGGAATGAAAAGAACCTTCTAGAAGAATCTAGAAGTCTAAAACCATTCCTAATTGCATTAGGAATGATAAATCATATTTGGCGTTCCCCTAGATCATTGGGCTGCATATAAGTCTCAAACTGGGGCCCAGTTCGGTAAATTGGCCATAACTTCCTCAATATTCATCGGAATTGGGCTTATAATATATTGTTGGAAAGCTCTTGTCAAGCCCCATCCAACTACACTACTATTGGACTCATATTATGGACTAACCAAACTTGATTGACTGTTTTCTTAAAATAAGTTTTCAAAAACAGAGAGAAGAGAAAATAAATTAAAACTATCCGCAACACTAAACTTTCCACTCTTTCACTTCATTCGATTATAATTCGACATTAAAGGTACTCATCACTAGGTTTGGTTTTGGGGAGACACAAATGGGTGTCTACACTAACGTACCTTGATCTTCACTTAGCCAACAACACTTTAAAAGAACTCTCAAGTAGCTTAATCAAAAACACCCTACAAATAAATATAACTTTAATCGATATAAGGATAACAAATAGTCGCAAATAATTAAATTAAACCCTCCCAACTATATGTACATGAACCTCTTAAATTAATTCAACATGAACATTATTAAAATCTGATTTTATATAATTAAAACTACTCATAATAATTTCATATTAATCTCCCATAATAATAATAATAATTGAATAAAAGAATAGGAGAAGAAAAGAATTTGATTTGCGTATGAAGTAATAGGCAGAACTTTCAGAAGCTATAACTCCTTTGATATAGCTCCGAGTTGGGTGATTCTTGAGCCTAACCTCAAGGATGTTTTGAGAGGAACAACTTTATGTGAGAAGTCACTACCCCAAAAACTGAACAGAAGTGCCCGAAAATTGGCTTCAAAGATGAACGGGATGATTTGTGTAAAATTGAGGAGAAGAAAAGAAGAGAATTGGTGTGAAGAATGTGAGAGGTATGAAGGGGTATTTATAGGCTAGTATGAGCATGAATTATAGTAGGAAAATGTAGGAATATTTATGGTAATTAGGGTTTAAGAGATTACTTGGAGAAGTGAGCAAATATTTAAGGAAAGTTTTGATATTTGAAGGGATTGTGTATAATTGAATATGGAAGGTATGTATGTCATGAAAAATATTAAGGAAATTGGGATTGCTTGGGGAATAATTAAGAAGAATGTATGGCAAGAAAATATAATTATTGGATATCAAAAAGATGGAGAATTAGAATTATGGAAAATAGGAGATTTTAGGGAGATAATTAAAAATACAAATTACCAAAATATTTTCCCAAAATCTTTATGGGATGGCCGAAATTATTGAGCTTTCCTAAGCTCATATTTTTTGCCTTCCTATTTAGTATTTAGGAATATATTTTGCTAGTTTAAAGGAATAAAAATAATTGTGTAAATAATATTTATTGTAATAACTAATTATATAACAAAATACCAAATATTCACCAAATAATTTAACTAAATAAAAATCAGATTTTTACATAGGAAAATTCGAAATTATTAGCTAATTAATTGGGATTTTCGAACCTATTTAAATAATAATAAAATATAACTTTTGCCTTAATTAAAAATTCTGAAATATAAATAATCCGGTTTTGAAAATAGGATAAATATATAATAAATCATATCCAAAATCATGATTAGTTTTCAAAATACTTTTGGCGCCAAAATTCAAATATCATTTTGGCTCCAAGATTTATATAGTAAGTTGAATTACTAAAATACCCTTTTTAGAAAATAATAATTAATTAGGAAAATAAGTATGAAAATATGGGGTATTACAGAAGTTGTAAACCTGGTCCCATTTCCATACTTATTTATTGAGGAGGAGTTGTAAAACTTATCCCTTTTTCTTTTCTTTTTATTTCTTTTTTCTTTTGGGGAGGTCGGTATCCTCCACTTACGGTTTTTTTTTTTTTTTTTTTTTTTTTTTTGCGTCATGAATAGGGATGGCAATGGGGCGAGTCGGATCCGGATGATGGTACCTCCATACCCATACCTGCCTAAAAATCTTATACCCATCCCTGCCCCACCACCCGTGGCGGGTACAATATCCACATCCTACCCGCCCCACCGGGTACAAGATAGGATCCATCCCCGCCCCATCACCCACTTATTGGATATTCATACCCACCTCATACCCGCCCCAAAATCGTCCCAAACCTATTGCCATGATGCTCTATTGTATCACATTAATGACATTTATATCAAATTAGGTTAAGAAAATTGGGACTTTTATTATTCAAGTTTATTGGGTCTTAAAGGGTATCAAATTTCATAAATTCTAAACTTTTCTAAAAGAAATATGGTGCGAGTATAAGATGGGTACGGGGCGGGGTGGTTATGGGGCGGGTCTACTCTAAAATCCATACCCGCCCCATCACCCATGGCGGGTACACATTTTATACCCATCCCCGCCCCATCACCCGCCAAACCTTCCTTCATCCCCACTGCCATCCCTAGTCATGAATAAATACACACACAGTGAGTCTCAAGCAGTAATACACACTAATAAATACATAAACTGTGAAAAATTTACAAAATGAGTCATGATGCATAAGCAGTGTCAAGTGTCACCAACTAAAGTACAAATAGAGACCCTCGGTGAAAAATCTGTAGAACTAGAAGAGTGAGGATCAGTGTCACCTCCAGCTTGTGAATACGGGAGCAGTGAGCCAAGGAGTCCTGCCATAATCCGGGTACGAGGAGTAGTATCCCAACTAGTTCCTGTAACTCCAGTAGCACGCAAACTCAAAGCAGGACCCGTCTAACTGGCAAACGGTGTAGGGTGACTCCAAGAGGTAGGAAGCGTCGGTGGAGGCATCGTCCCATACACTGGAACTGAAAATAAGCCCGACATAAGTGGAGGAAGCGCCCTAGACGATGGAGCTGAGTATAGGCCCTGATCCACAAGAGTGATAACTGGCCTAAACTCAGGCTGTGAAGACTGTGAAAACGACTGTCGCTACCACTGACCCTGAAAGTGCTGGAACGGCTGGGGAGACTGAGGCTGCTGCCACTGAGACTGAGAATGCCGACAAACCTCAAGAGATCGTCTGCCACGACTAGGCTCCCCCTCGTCCGAGCCTCTATGCCTCGAGCGTGGCAAATGGTAAAAATAAAAAAACGTGAACATACCTCAAGAACATCGCCAGAACCACCCCGACAACTCGCACCATGCCGAAGCTTGATGATGCAGTACTTCAAAGCGTCAACCAGCTTCATGAAGCCCATCATCTCCAGGTGAGTAGGCTGAGAACAAAGCAAAGAAAAAAAAAGTAACAAGCGGTATTAAAAGGGATGAATAATGTATCAAAAAGCTTACTGGGTCAAAAACATCAAGAAAAGACTCCTGCGCCTGTCTGAAACCCTCTAGCGCGTCTGCAATATGGTCCTTAGTAATACCGATCGACCCCGGGTAGCAGACGGATTGAGGCGGAATCTCAATCTTCCTCATATGGCGAACAGTCGTCTGAAAATACGATCTAATAATCAGGTTATTCGACGGTTTAAACAGAGACTAGCAACAAAATTCTCAAAAGAAATCATACCTCAGGAAGACGGGGTGGAGGAGCCAAAGAGGGAAGCAAGTCCTACGCATAATCACCCTCCATACGCACAAGATCTTGCCAAGGAAAAGTGTAGCGCTCTCCCCTGTTTATCAACTCCCTAAGCAAGCGTGAGTCCAGCATCGACTCCGGTGGAGACAAGGGCGCCACAAAGCGATCACCACTGTGATGACGAACGACACGCTCCCCCAGATACCAGACAAAGCGTGTAGTACCAACAAAAACAGTGTGGTACGCCGAAAGCTGCGAGGCCTAGGGAAGATTAGTCATCCCAGCCCAAGGCGATACTGGATATTAATAGCAACCTGAAAACCATAAAAATTTGCAATGAAACGTCAAAAATAACGTCAAGGTAGAAAATAACGGGCTACAAAAGTAATTCTTACACCAACATAAGAGGTGCCTCGGCGTAGCAGCCCCCGTAGCGCAGGGACAGACTCCACTCGTGACTGGCCTCGGTCACGCCAGCTGGCTCCGACAGGGAAGTCATGGACCGCTCCACGACGTCGTCAAGGGGCCAATCCTGGAAAGTACTCATAGAACCATAGCTGCAATGAAAAATAATCTTTGAGCACATGGGTCGAACAAATTAAAACAAAACAAGAAGAGGAAAGATCATCACCTCTACGACTCTCCATAAATCGTAGAGAGTGACAGGGGCCTGGTCGTTCAGTTGCCTACAGCCATGACGTAACAACAAGAGAAAATTGGCATATCCAAGGCTGGCCCGGCTAAAGGATCCTATCTCATTGATCCTGAGCAAAGATGGAAGGTAGCAAACGAGCGCACGCGAACTCCTATCAAGAGAAATAATCATGGAAATGAGAATCAAAATGAAGATCCGCACTCGCTGCTCAGGTGATGTCGCATCCATGTCAAAACCACGGGCCAGAACGGAAGCCAACTCTGATCGCCCGCTCCTAGGACCACCTCGAGACATCGGCTGAGTCCTAATGTGCTGAACAATCGTACCCAACTAATCGGCTGCCTCAGCCGCCCCCAAAGAAAGATCAGACATCTGCTGTACGACCCGGACGGTGAAGCGTAGACCACTGATCATGATAAAATCTAGAGAGGTCACTGTCATCTCCCCCCAAGCAAAGTGAAAATGTTGGTAGTATCTCATAAATACTCTAACAACGCGGGAACGACTTCCGCGCCACAACCCTGGGGGCTGCGAAACCCTACGATCGCCGAATAAAAATCTACTAAACTAGCAGATTCCCACAAGGCGTTCGTAACAGGATCCCTCGTGATAATCCCATGAAGTCGAGGAATCAAATCTCCAGCTCCGGAACCGTGATGGAGAAGCGTGTCATCGACTATGCCGGCAAGTGGAAGGTGAGAAACGTGGTTCTCACGGCAGAAAACCAACTTATCTGACGACCACGGAGGTGGAACCCACCTGCCCCTACTCGAAGAAGGACGAGGCTCGGTCTCTAGGGCATCGTCATTCATGCCCTCAGGAACTGTGGGAGTGTCCTCCCGAAAAGCCTGACGCCGGCCACAAGTGGAAAGATCGCGATCCCGTTGTCTAGGCATGCTATTACAAAAATAAAAATTAAAAACTTAGCATCATTTCCGAAGTTATTTAGTTATTTATTCCAAACACCTTAACGGTTATTTCAAGTTGCATTTTCTATTAATTTTTACCTCAAGGCTAAAAATTATCAAAATAATGGAATTATTTCTAGTATTTAGTTTCTCCATGACGAACTAATACTATGTTCTCCTAATTGCATGATACTATGTTCTCCATGACAATGTAGTACATATACACAAAAGAAAACATGTTTCAAAATTGCACAAAAATAATAGATCAACACATCATGGTATATTTTACAACATCTACAACCAATATATCATCAATACAAGTGCAAAGGAATGACAAAAATAACAAGAACACCATTTCACAAAAGTAGTACCAAAAAAGGGGGATTTGCTCAATTCTTCACCAAATCATGCAATTTTTGTCTCAAATCGCTCACAAACACACATACATACATATACAAGCTAATTCATGGCAAATATTTCAACATAAACCTCAAAATTAAAAATCAAGGGTTTTACAAGAAATTACTCACTTGAAGCAAAATTTGAGACATAAGCAAGAGAAACTTACATGGATTATTGTAAGAAACCAGAAATGAAGAGGATAGCACAAAATTGGAGCCATTTGGTGGAGAATTGAGCTGGAAAATCCTGAAAGACTGCTGAATCTGTGTAGTGCAACCACCGCAACCACCACCGCACGCTGGCTAAACCCCGCGGCACGAAAACGCTTCTCGTGTCACGGTGACCCCCAACAGCAGCGACAACACACCAACAGCAGCAGAAAGCACCCAGACAGCAGAAACAACAGCGAATAAAAATGGTCGTTCAGCTGGAACCGGCGCCGTGACACGGTGGTAAGCCTCGCGCGCCGGTGTCAAAATACGTGGTACGGTGACTAAGAAAATTAGAACATAATAATAAAAGGGAGATGCGAGAACAGAAAAAGAACAAGAGAATGAAAATGGCGAATGAAAACTACAAAAACTGGAAGCAGTGTATAATATTTAAAGCAAAAAAAAAATGACCGTTACGCGACCCCGTCCAGTGCCACGTATTCCGTTACCGTGTAACGATTTTCACGTGTGTGGCGTGGTGTTTTGTACGAGGCGCGTGGGCATTTTTAACAAAAAACAAAATCCCTCGACACGGGAATTTCACCGTCTGACGAGATTGGTACAGCATGTCGCGGGACTTTTCCACGTGGCGCTGTGACCATTTTTTTTATCCTGCACGCTCCTTGAAACTGTTAGCGAATATTCCTGGCATTTTGACCAAAATTGTACAATTTTTCTGCACGAACTAGACAGTTAGTTTCTTAGTAAAATTACGTGGAAAATTTTAACTGACATTTAAAGGGTGTCAAAATTACTATTTTACCCCTAGCAAGCGTCAAAGTCAATTTGTCGACATTTTAAACACTTAATATGGTCGGATAGTGGACTTAAAGGTTTGAATCATCTGCCGACGAGGGGGAAAATGTATGTCGTTATCTACCCTTTCCCCTAGTCAAACAAAATTTGTAAACACCTAACCAACCTTATATGAATATAGGGCAAGTTAAGGGTCGATCCCTAGGGAATGTAATGACAAAAACTAGAGTCTAAGTCAAGCTACCTCGAAGATGGAGTTGATATTATGGTTGGCACTATGGTAAAATAAAGCAAGTCTAATCAAGTAAAACAAAGGTCTAAACACTAGGGATATGGGTTCCACATGCAAGTTCAATGATAATGCTAGTTTAGAGCTCAATCAATTAATTAAAGTATTGCAATGGACAAACAATAGTAGGAATCAAGAGAGTTCAAATGCTGTCTCCTATAGGCCAATCTAGGTGTCACTATGAAAGGAAAATCAAGAAGAATCACAAGCAAACCCAATCAATTAGAGCAACTTTCAATTTGATTGTTCATGTCATTAAGAGTTGCAATGCAATCTAGATTAATCTTATAGGTTGATCACTCCTAGTCTAATCAATCACATGAAAAACTATGTCAACCAATTTAATTGCAAGAAACCAATCAATCAAAGAGCATCAACTAGCAATTTCATTAATCAAACATGCTTCCCCCTTTCCCTAGCAACTAATCTACTCACTAATCATGGTGAAATTCAAGAAAAAATAACTAGAAAGTGCTTTAATCTTCATTTCTATATCAAAATCTAAGAGAAATAAAAAATAATCAACAATATTAAATTCAAATCCGAAGAAGAACAAGTAACAAGCAAAAATCAAATAGCAAGTAAGTAAAAGATGAAAGAAGGAAGAGATTCTCACTAATATTGATGATTGAAAATGAAGGAATCCAAACTTGATTGATCAAATGTTGAGTTACAAATCCAAAACCAAGAACTTCTCTCTAACTTCTCTCTAGATTCTCTCTCTAAAACTAAGCTAATGAAAATTATCAAATGTCCCCTTCAAAAAGGAAATACAATTCTATTTATAAGAAAAGAAGAAATTGGCAGCTCTCGCGCCCTCTCTCGATAGACCCGCGCCCGCGGAAAAATGGGTACGGAACCCTCCGCGGGCTATCTGGGCAGACCCCGCGCTCGCGGAAACAGAGATCCTCGCCTACGGCAGTGAAACCCGCGCCCGCGGCTAATCCCCTGCTCCCAAAGCCTGATCAGGGGGCCGCGGTCTTTCTGAATGGAGCGGCCTCTCCATTTTACCGGCGCCCGCGGAGACCCCGCGGGGCAACCACGGCAAGTTCCTGCCAAGTTTTGGCAATTTTGAGTAACATGGGCCCGCGCCCACGGCAAGATGACCCGCGCCCGCGGCCTGCTTAATTTGCCTTTGAAACCTCTCCGAGGCCTCTCCAAGCCCTCTCTAGCCAAATGCTTCTTCCTTGCTTGATCATTAAAGTCCCAAATTGAATCCTTTGCCAAAGTGATTCTCACAATACCTACACAAGTACACAAAGAAAGGAAATAAAAGGGAAAAAGAGACAAATAAAGGAAAACACGATAAAAACACGAGAATCATAAAGAAAAGAGGAAAAAGAGAAACTAAAGGAAAATGGACCAAACATAAGAGAAGAAAGCATGAAAAGGGGAAAGAAATAACCCTAAAAGACTACCCTATGAGTGCCATAAATGACACTCATCAAATTCCCCTAAGCTAGATTTTTGCTCGTCCCGAGCAAAACAAAGGCTAAAAGGAATACGAAGGGCTTATTTGAAGCAAAAAGAAAAAGAGGGGCGAGAATTTACACTAAGACTCACTGTCGTAGGAATCACGGTTGTTTTTAGCTACAACAAGCCATTTAAACCCCTAGATCGCTCCAGAGGACAAGTGATGCTCTCGTAAGTGTATTCTAAAAGTTTACCCATAAGTCTCCACCAAACCCCCAAGAGGCAAACCAGAGAAGGAAAAGAAAGAGGAAAAAGGAAACAAAATCTTACAAAATGGACTTTACAAAGAGACTATAATTCAAATGAATAACAACCTTTTTAAAGAGAATTATGGTATGCACGTTATAAGATACCTAAGGTTGATTGAAACATAAATATGCTAAGCATAGGAACCAGTTATCACATTCCACTTTCATCCCAAACGGTCTTACCGCGTTTCCCTTACTAATCTCATGTCTCCCCTTAGTTAGCATCTCATAGATTCCGCGAAGGAACCGGAAAAGGATCAAATTTTTAGGCTACTCGACATCTTGATTTCGCATCCCCTTTCCTTAGTCTACAACCTATGATTCCCTCCACCGATGAAAGACTCAACTCCTAGGTCCAAAGGTCTTCCCCAAGGTTGTAACCTAAGGCAAGAAGGGTTAAGGTAGGCTTAAAATTTAAAATTTGGTGGTTATACTAAATTATGAAGCAAAGACCGGCCAAATCTCAACGCCAAACTTAAGTAATCACCAAACAAAAACGTATTAACACCCCCAAGCTTATTCAAAGCAACAATCTACAATCATTAGAACAAAAAGCGCAAGCGCTTTCCCCCCAAGCTAAAAGAAACATTGTCCACAATGCATAGAGAGGAGAAAGACATTTCAATTTTTTTCTTTTTTTTTAATTTTCTCATTAATAAAATTGTTTGAATTTCCTTGAACTCCTTAAAAGCATTAGTCCTTGCCCTTTTTTACTAAGGACGGGTTTTACATAAGCATTTGCCATTATTTACCAAATATAAACAACTCAACTATGTGTACCAATTCGAACCAAACCCCAACTTCATAGACCACAATCACCAAACATTGACCCTTGCTTCACAAAAACCAAAAAGAAGGAGAACGAAACAAAAGGCTCAAGATATCTAATTATGCGGCTTGAAAAGAGGGAAAAGGGTTCAAAGGGGTAACAAGTAGGCAAATGTATCCCAAACCAAAAAGTGACTATCCTAGAAAGAGAAAATTACCTCCCCGAAAAACTTGCCTTTGTCCTCCCTAGGTAGTTCGGTCATGGTCTTAGGAATCATACGCTAAGATTCTAGATTAGGTTTGCGAAAATCAAGGATCCATGCCGCTCATGCAAGAGTATGATGAAAGCTTGAACAAATATAAATCTCACATGGTTGTAGCAAAGACTCACTAAGGGTGTCAAATCAAAGATAGGGAGCAACTACCAACATGCCACAAACGAGTAGAATCCGGTTTCATGATCCCCCTAGTTCTAGACAACTATCTTAGCATGCTTTATCCTAGAATCAACCAAACGTATGCTCAAACCGTGCATACCATTATTACCTAAGAAGACCATTATTCAAAAGCAAAAGGCCAGTGCATACAAGTCCAATTTTCAAAAAGAGAAAGAGTGAAAATAAAGCCTCAAAAAGTTATGCACACAAAGAAGATTAAAAGAAAAGGAAAGAAAAGAAAACAAAAGAATGGGAAACTTAGACAAGGACAAGAAAGGGAAAGAGGAAAAAGAGCAAAGATGCAATCATAACACGTTTATCCCAATCGACATACAAGTGGTCTAATGGCCACATCGCCAAAGACCCCAAACACACTAGGTGTTAAAATCATACATCCTCGAACCGTTCAACTTCTCTTAAATCTAATCTTAATCTAAGAAACCAAGAAAATGAAGAAGTGAAAATAAAAAGGTAAAATAAGAAAGGCCTCACTAAGCATCCGCTCTAAATTAAAGTACCCAAGGAGTAGGAATGTGCATCTCCAAAAGGTTCCGCAATCCAAAGCATAGGCTACGAGCAAGGTGAGTTAAAGAAAAAGGCTATATATACAAAATGAAATTGTTAGTAACTTCCAAACAAAAGCAACCAATAAAACACTTAGATACAAATTATATACAAAGACCTAGAGAAACCATCATCATTAAAATTTCTATTTATTTGTTTTATTTTTCTTTTTTTTTTGTCTCAAGAAACTTCCAAAAACATCATGAAATGAACCAAAAATACAAGCAACAGACCAACGAGACCATTAGCAAAAATCCACCAAAAGCCTTATCAAAGACTTCCCACCGAGCCCCAGGTGCTTCCCCAAACCAACATAAAACATCCTTTTTGGCCCTCCCCCCCTCACAAAATGAAGGCATCGACCGCGATGCCTATAATCATGCAAAATAGGGAAAGGGGAGAACAAAAAAGGGAAAAAACATGCATAAGGGGACTATTGGCCACTAGGGCTGACACCATCATCACCCGTATCCCAACCTCCGGTGTAACCGGGAGGAAAACCATAGTGACCCTGGAATAGGTCAAGTTGGGATTGGGTTAATTGGTCATAGGGCTCAAGCTGAACAAGGGGCTCAAGGTTATGGGGGTGAACATAGTAATATGCGGGATCACCCCGATAATCACTCCCCCCCGAGACCCTATAATCATAAGGTGGGAAATCGCGCCTTGGCACATCGGGATCTTCCACCCTGAGCCAATATGGGTACGTAGGGAGGTTGTCACCACCCCATGAACGTACCGACCCTTGTTGGGGCGGCACATAAGGGTAGTTGACCGGAGGTGTGACCTCCCCCCTACGCACACTAGCATCATACAATGCGCTAGTTTGATAGGACAAAGTTTGGTGGTCCGAGTACATACCTTGCATGCTCAATTGCATGCGCTCCATTTGGTCTCTCATGGCCTCCATCTCTCGGAGATAAGCATCCCCTTGGAAACCCTGTTGTTGTTGTTATCGTCTTCTTTCTCTTCTTCTTCCTTGAGCATCATCATGAAAATGCTCATGTTGTTGTTGTAGTGGCGGTTGTTGTTGCTCTTCATCATATTCATCACCTCCTCCTTCCTCCTCTTCTTCATCTTTCTCATCACCCCCATCAATCTCATCATCCTCCTCCATCTCATCCTCAATCCTCCCATTGTCCCTAGGGACCATCCAAATGATCCTAGCCTCACGAAGGATGGAGATGGCAGCCGGGTTAGGGAGAAGGCAATGGTGGGTATTTCTCACTAGCCAAGAGTAGGTGCCGGTTCTCCTAGTGCTAGTTATGAAACGTTAAGTGTTAACTTGCTTCAAACTAATCCACACGTCTTCACTCCTTCCAACCGGAGTGCAAGACTTCAAGAACCCCTCTTGCTTAAAATACGACACAAGACGTGTAACCATGCCCCCACAATGAATTTCCCCCGTTTTGACCCCATGCATTATATCCTTGCAACAATTCATGAAGATATAGCCAAAATTAATCCTTGACCCTAACTCCGGCTTGGAAGCCATCCATAACACCAAAATCTCCTCCCTAGACAACTTCCCCAAATCTTGCTTATTAAAAACCGAATACCCAAGAATTCTATGAAGATATAGACTTTTTCGAATCAAACTCCCTCTTGTTGGCTATGGTTCTCCACCAAGAAACCTCATTATACTCAGATTGGACAAGGGAGATAAGGGGCTCGAAGATATCACCATTGGGGTTGAAACCAAGGGCTACATTGAACTCGGCTAGGTTCATGGTGTGTTTGACATTGAAGAGTTGGAAGGAAATAATAAAATCGGTTTCCCCCACCTTATTTAACTCAAATGTGGAGAAAAATTCAATGGAAGGCTCCAAATAGGTTCTAGGAGCTGATTTTAGAAACTCACCCAAGCTAAGGTTATCTAGGAGGATGTCAAGGTCATTTTCAATTCCTAACTTGGCCATATCCTCACGAAAGTAATGCCGGGAGGGTCTAAACTTCTGGTCTTTCATTTTGTTATAGATGGGGGTTTGTTTAGACCGGTTCCAAAATTTGAGAGGGGGTAAAGGAGGAGGAGGAGCATCATCTTGAGTTGTGGAATGCGGTTGGGGTTGAGGGTTTAAGGAGTGGCCTTGAGAAGATTGGTCGGGGGATTGGTTTGAGCGCTTCTTGCTACTTTTGACTCTTCTTATCAAATCCATTTTAACAAAATTCACACAAGTCACAAGAACACAACAAACTCCCTCAAACAAATCAACTTCCTCCAAAAATTACTCACAAACCTCCTTACAAGTCCAACCAAACCACCACAAACTACAAGGGACCTGTTCCAATCAACACAACAACCAAAATCCAACAACAAACTACAATATCATTAATCATTCAACAATATAATCATGAATCAACAAGAAAAAGTAACAATCACCCAAATATACCAATTTTCCCTAAATCAACCATAAAACACAAAAATCATGCTCAAATTCAAGGTAAACAAACCAATGTAAAGAAATCAATTGAAATTGACAAAAATAATACAAAGGTTAGAAGTATACCAAGATAGGAGACTCAAAGTAAACTCAAAGCACTTCAAAGACCCAAAATTTCCCGAAGAAGCACGAGAAATAAGAGGAGGAGTGTTGAAAATGGAGGAAAATGGAAGAAATTGTGAAAAATTTTGGCAAAAGGTGAAGAAATTTGTGGGAAATTGATGTTTTGGGGTTAGGGTTTGAGAGGAGGTATAGAGAGAAAGGGGAAAAATAAGGTGAAGAGGAGAAAATAAAAGAGGAGAGAGGGAGAAGAGAGGCGTGCCCCGGGTTAAAACCCAGTTCGCCGCGCCCTCTCCCGAAAATGTCGCGCCCGCGGAAAAACTCCCGCGCCCGCAGAGGGACCGAGGGGCAACCGCGGGGACTTCCTGGAATTTCAGAATTTTAGTACCTGATGGGGGGCCGCGCCCTCTCCAGATTTGCCGCGCCCTCTCCAAAACCTCCCGCACCCGCGGAAAGACCGCGGGGCAACCGCGGGAAGTCCCTGGAATTGGGTTCCAAAGTTGCTTGAATTTAGGCTGCGCCCTCTCCAAATATGGAGCGCCCGCTCCAAAACCTTTCGTGCCCTCGGAGAGACCGCGGGGACTTCTTGGAATGAAGCTTCAAATTTGATCGAATTGAGGCCCGCGCCCTCTCCAACAGGGGGCGCCCTCTCCAGAATCTCCCGCGCCCGCGGAGAGACCGCGGGGCAACCGCGGGAAGTCCCTGGAAATGACATTATAAATTTGCCTCAAGAGGAGAAATTGCCCCTGAGGTCTCTCCTTGCCCTCGGGGAGCCCTCTCCCCAACACTCTTAACTTTTCTTCAAACCCCTTTGTTTTTCAACAAGAGATGATAATGCCCGACCTACAAGACAAACACAAAACTAACTCAAAAATAAAATCAAAAACCAATCAAGGAAAAAAAAGAAAAAACATAATAAAAGAAAAGAAAGGAAAAAGAAATGAGATGAGAATCCGGGTTGCCTCCCGTAAGCGCTGTTGGTTAACGTCGTTAGCTCGACGTGCACCACCATTTCAAGGTGGCTTGAAAAGAATTATCTTGTGAACAAGTCCAACAAACACTCCCTCATAGTACTTCTTGAGCCGATGACCATTAACTTTGAATGAGGATGAGGAGTTCAAAGGAGAAATCTCCACGGCACCATTATCAAAAACATCTTTCACCAACAATGGTCCACTCCATCTTGACATGAGTTTTTCGGGAAACAACTTCATCCTTGAATTGTAGAGGAGGACTTTGTCACCTACACAAAACTCCTTTTTCTCAATCAACTTGTCATGAACCTCTTTGGAGCGAGCCTTGTAGGTGCTAGCACAATCGTAAGCATCAAGTCGAAGTTCCTCTAGCTCATGAAGATCCAACCACCTCTTCTCCCCCGCACTAGCTAAGTCAAAAGTTATCTTCTTGATATCCCATAAGGAACGATGTTCAAGCTCTACCGGGAGATGGCACGATTTGCCATAGATAAGGCGATATGGAGTGGTACCAATAGGCGTCTTAAAAGCCATTCTATAAGCCCAAAGAGCATCATCTAACTTGTTCGACCAATCCTTTCTATTCCTTGCAACTGTCTTCTCAAGAATGAGCTTTATTTGACGATTGGAGACCTCGACTTGGCCACTCGATTGAGGATGATATGGAAGGCCGAACCGTTGATGCACTCCATGTTTCCTCAACATCTTTTGGAAAGCATTGTGAACAAAATGAGATCCGTTATCGCTTATCACAGCCTTAGGCACGCCAAACCTTGGGAAGATGATTTTGTTGAACAACTTCATCACTACTTTGTGGTCATTAGTAGGGGAGGCAATGGCCTCAACCCATTTAGAAACATAGTCCACAGCCACAAGTATGAATTGACTACCATATGAAGATGGGAACGGTCCCATGAAGTCAATCCCCCAAACATCGAACACCTCTAACTCAAGAATGGGTTGTTGAGGCATCTCATTCCTCTTGGAGATATTCCCAACCCTTTGACATCGGTCACATGACTTCACAAAGCCCCATGAGTCCTTGAAGAGATGCGGCCACCACAAACCACATTTAAGAACCTTGGTAGCGGTCTTGGAAACACCCATATGCCCACCACTAGGGTCCGAGTGGCACATCCTTAAAACACTAGGCACCTCTTCATTCGGAACACAACGCCTAAGTAAGCCATCAACCCCTCGTTTGTATAGGATGGGATCATCCCACAAGTAATGTCTTGCCTCCCTTTTGATTTTCTTCCTTTGGTTCTTTGAGAAAGAGGGTGGAAACTCCCCACATGCTAGAAAATTCACCAAGTCGGCATACCATGGGAGTTCCTTCACCTCTATGGCATATAAAAAGTCATCAAGAATTCTATCCTCAATTGGTGAACCATCATCATGAATGTGATCACCCTCAAGGCGAGAAAGATGGTCCGCCACAACATTCTCCGCACCCTTCTTATCCCTAATCTCAATCTTAAAAGTTTGCAATTCAAGCACCCATCGAATCAACCTAGGCTTGGACTCTTTCTTGGCAAAGAGATACTTGAGGGCCGCGTGGTCTGTGAAGACTATGGTCTTGGAACCCAACAAGTAACAACGGAATTTCTCAAAAGAGTGCACAATTGCTAAAAATTGTTTTTTCCGTTGTTATGTAGTTCTTTTGAGCCCCATTGAGTGTCTTGGACATATAATAGATCACATGAAGCTTCTTTTCTACACGTTGTCCCAAAACACCTCCAATAGCCCAATCACTTGCATCACACATCAATTCTAAAGGAAGATCCCACCTTGGGGCTTGAACAATAGGAGTGGAGATAAGGGCCTTCTTCAATTTATCAAATGCCTTCAAGCATTTGTCATCAAAAATGAACTCAACATCCTTTTGAAGAAGGTCATTTAGGGGCTTAGCAATAAGTGAAAAATCCTTGATGAATCTTCTATAGATACCCGCATGACCAAGGAACGATCTCACACCCTTGACATTCACCGGAGGTGGAAGTTTCTCAATAACTTCTATTTTTGCCTTATCCACCTCAATGCCTCTATTTGAAATCTTGTGCCCAAGCACTATACCTTCTTCCACCATGAAGTGGCATTTCTCCCAATTCAAAACAAGATTGACCTTAACACATCTTTCCAAACACTTCTCAAGGTTCACAAGGCACTCCTCAAATGAGACACCCTCCACCTAAAAGTCATCCATGAAAACCTCCATTTCCTCCTCCAACATATCCCCAAAGATACTCATCATGCACCTTTGGAATGTAGCGGGAGCATTGCATAACCCAAAGGGCATTCTTCGATAGGCAAAGGTCCCATAAGGACATATGAAGGTAGTTTTCTCTTGATCATCGGGGTGAATGGGGATTTGGAAGAATCCCGAATATCCATCGAGGAAACAATAGAACTTTTGCCTTTTTAGTCTTTCAAGCATTTGATCAATAAATGGAAGAGGGAAATGATCCTTCTTGGTAGATGTGTTTAGACATCTATAGTCTATACACATCCGCCAACCCGTGACCGTCCTAGTTGGAATGAGCTCACCCTTCTCATTCTCAACCACGGTCATGCCCCCCTTTTTTGGAACGACATGCACGGGGGAGACCCACCTTGAGTTAGAGATGGGGAATGTGATTCCCGCATCCAATAGCTTGGTGATCTCCTTCTTAACTACTTCTCCCATTTAGGGATGTAGTTTTCTTTGTCGTTTGATAGAAGGAAGGGCGCCTTCCTCAAGTGTTATATGGTGTTGGCACAAGGCGGGTCTTCTACCTTTTAGATCATCAGTTGTGTACCCTAAAGCACCTTGGTGCTTTCTCAAAACACCACATAACGCTTGAGCTTGGCTCACGCTCAAGGATGCACTTACTATCACGGGATAAGTGGAATGAGGGCCCAAGAACTCATACCTAAGGTGTGATGGTAGAGGTTTGAGCTCTACCATAGGCACACCATTACCTTCCTTTGATGTGGCCGCTTGAAAAGCCTCTTGGCTTGAGATTTTCAAACACATTTGCTCATCCACTTCTTCCATGCTTCCGTTAAGCAATTCTTCATAGAATGCCACTTCCTTGCATGGTGTACCTACTTTTTCCTTGTTCAACAAAACATTCTCAAGAGCATCGTTAGAGGTGAGCAAGTGCTCATGCATGGAAAACACAACATGATCAAGTGAATCAATCATCATGCAATTTTCTAGAGAAGAAGATGGATATTTCATGCTTTCATTCAAATCAAATTCAATGACCTCATCTCCTACCTTAAGGGAAATCTTTGCACTCCTCACATCAATCATAGCACCCGAGGTAGTAAGAAAGGGTCTACCTAAAATGATTTGAATAGTAGCATCTTCATCCATTTCAAGCACAATAAAATCCACCGGGAACACAAACTTCCCAACCCTCAATGGAACATCTTCTACCTTACCTTTTGGAAACTTGATTGACCTATCGGCTAATTGCAAGGTAATGTTAGAAGGTAAGAGTTCCCCTAGTTCAAGCCTTTGATAAAACGAATATGGAATTATGCTAACACTAGCTCCCAAGTCACATAAGGCATTATCAATTTGCATCTTGTTAATGTCACAAGGGATGGAGAAGTTTCCGGGGTCTTTCAATTTGGGTGGAATTTTGTTCATGATGATTGCACTACAATTTTCGGTCAAATTGATAGTTTCCACAACCTCACAAGTCCTTTTCCCACTCAAAATTTCCTTGAGGAATTTGGCATAATTTGGCATTTGGTTGATCACATCGATAAATGGTAGAGAAAGATGAAGTTGTTTTAGCATATCAATGAATCTCCCAAATTGCTCATCTAATTTGTGTCTCATGAATTTTTGTGGGTAAGGGAGCTTGGGTTTCACAATTTCTTTCTCTACTCTTACCTCTCTAGGTGTCTCAACCACAACCTCATCCAATGATGCCCTAACCCCCTCATTCTCAACCAAGGCTTTCTTAGGAATCTCCTTATCCTCACCCTTCCTAGGCAATCTCTCCTCAAGAACCTTACCGCTCCTAGTAACAATAGCATTCACGTGTTTCTTGGGATCAAGACCTTGGGAAGGTAAAGAAGAAGGGCTTGCATGATCTTTCAAAGAATTAGCAAGTTGAGAAATTTGATTTTCAAGCATTTTATTGTGGGTCATCATTTCATTGAACTTCTTATCACTAACGGCCATGTATGTGTTCAACAACTTGGTTTGATTCTCAATTATTTCTTCCAAATTGGTCCTAGGTGAAGAAAGTTGGGAATATGAATTTTCTCCTTGAGTCCTTGGAAAAAATCCGGGTGGGGGACCTCTTTGAGCATTATTTTGAAAATTGCCCTCCCCTTGATTGTTCCAAGTACCCCTATTTTGATTTTGTCCATAACCTTGATTATAGTTACCACCACCTTGATTATGGTTACCACTACCTTGGTTGTGATTTCCATAACCTTGGTTTTGATTACCATAATTTTGGCTTTGATTTTGGCCAATATAACCTTGATTATTATAGCTACCACGGGAACCTTGGTTCCCTTGGTTTCTATAACCACCACCTTGATTATAGTTGTCAAAATTGCCTTGGTTTTGGTAATTCCTATTCCATTGACCTCTTTGATTATCAAACCTTTGAGCATTATTATTTGACACATAATTCACATGCTCACTCTCATTGTTATCAAACTCATCAACACATTCATTAGGACAATTACTAAAGTCATGATCATACGATCCACATGCATCACAAAACAAACAACCCATAGGCATATTATGTGAAGAGGGAAGGGGTTGAGAATTAGAACGAGTACCTCTCCCTTTCAATTGGGAGGGAAGATTCGTAGCTTGGGATGAAGTAGAAGTGCTCTCCAATTTGGCTTTGATTGTGGTCATCTACTTTCCCAAGTTTGTCATTTGGGAGGAAAGGTTGTTGATCGCGTTTAGATGGTCTACCGAGTACAATGAAGATTGCTTGCTTGAAGAGTCTCTCTCCCCCATCTTGCCAATCTCTATAGTACGTCACCACGTCCTCAATGATGTCCACCACTTCTTCTTTGGTCCTGTTCATGATAGGACCCCCGGCCCCCCCATCAAGGCATGACTTGCCTTGGGGACTTAAACTGCCATAGAAGATTTGGACCACTTGGTATGTTGGGATTCCGTGGTGAGGGGACTCCCTTTGATACTCTTTGTATCTCTCCCATGCTTCGTAAAGGCTTTCATTTGGCCTTTGCTTGAACCCTTGAATCAAGGCTCTTGCCTCCGCCGTCTTCTTTTGAGGGTAAAAACGGGACAAGAAGGCCTTTGTAACATCATCCCATGTTCTCAAGGAATTGGGCTTCACCTCTTTATCTAACCACTCTAAGGATATTCCTATGAGAGAGAAGGGGAACAACTTGAGGCGTATGAACTCTTGAGAAACTCCGTTGACTTTGATGGTGTTGCAATATTTTTCAAATTCTTTAAGATGGTTCAACGGGCTCTCATTCTTAGCCCCACTATATTTCCTCCTCTCAATTGAGGTGATCATGGCCGGCCGAATCTCGAAATCATTTTCCGGTGTTGTAGGCGGAGCTATGCCGCTCTCAAACCTATAAGCACCGGGTATTCCTAGCTCCTTCAAGGCCACTCAGATTTTCTCCCATGCCTTGCTCTTCTTCAATCTCTTCTTCACTTGAAGAACTATACCCCAAGGAGAATCGATTAGCTATTCTTCTTCTTGAGAGAGTCCTCTCAATTTCCGGGTCAAAAGACACAATGGATTGATCACGAGCTCTATGCATGCAAAACTTCAAAGAAAATATTAGTAGCACGGCTACAAGTGTAGCCTAAAGAAACAAAATCTTTTTGTATATATTTTTTAAATTAAAATGAAGTAGACTCAACAACAAAAGCTAAGCACCAATAGCATTCCCCGGCAACGGCGCAATTTTGACGAGGGGGAAAATGTATGTCGTTATCTACCCTTTCCCCTAGTCAAACAAAATTTGTAAACACCTAACCAACCTTATATGAATATAGGGCAAGTTAAAGGTCGATCCCTAGGGAATGCAATGATGAAAACTAGAGTCTAAGTCAAGCTACCTCGAAGATGGAGTTGATATTATGGTTGGCACTATGGTAAAATAAAGCAAGTCTAATCAAGTAAAACAAAGGTCTAAACACTAGGGATATGGGTTCCACATGCAAGTTCAATGATAATGCTAGTTTAGAGCTCAATCAATTAATTAAAGTATTGCAATTGACAAACAATAGTAGCAATCAAGAGAGTTCAAATGCTGTCTCCTATAGGCCAATCTAGGTGTCACTATGAAAGGCAAATCAAGAAGAATCACAAGCAAACCCAATCAATTAAAGCAACTTTCAATTTGATTGTTCATGTCATTAAGAGTTGCAATGCAATCTAGATTAATCTTATAGGTTGATCACTCCTAGTCTAATCAATCACATGCAAAACTATGTCAACCAATTTAATTGCAAGAAACCAATCAATCAAAGAGCATCAACTAGCAATTTCATTAATCAAAAATGCTTCCCCCTTTCCCTAGAAACTAATCTACTCACTAATCATGGTGAAATTCAAGAACAAATAACTAGAAAGTGCTTTAATCTTCACTTCTATATCAAAATCTAAGAGAAATAAAAAATAATAAACAATATCAAATTCAAATCGAAAGAAGAACAAGTAACAAGCAAAAATCAAATAGCAAGTAAGTAAAAGATGAAAGAAGGAAGAGATTCTCACTAATATTGATGATTGAAAATGAAGGAATCCAAACTTGATTGATCAAATGTTGAGTTACAAATCCAAAACCAAGAACTTCTCTCTAACTTCTCTCTAGATTTTCTCTATAAAACTAAGCTAATGAAAATTATCAAAAGTCCCCTTCAAAAAGGAAATACAATTCTATTTATAAGCAAAGAAGAAATTGGCAGCTCTCGCGCCCTCTCTCGATAGACCCGCGCCCGCGGAAAAATGGGTACGAAACCCTCCGTGGGCTATCTGGGCAGACCACGCGCCCGCGGAAACAGAGATCCTCGCCTACGGCAGTGAAACCCGCGCCCGCGGCTAATCCCCTGCTCCCAAAGCCTGATCAGGGGGCCGCGGTCTTTCTGAATGGAGCGGCCTCTCCATTTTACCGGCGCCCGCGGAGACCCCTCGGGGCAACCGCGGCAAGTTCCTGCCAAGTTATGGCAATTTTGAGTAACATGGGCCCGCGCCCGCGGCAAGATAACCCGCGCCCGCGGCCTGCTGGATTTGCATTGGAAACCTCTCCGAGGCCTCTCCAAGCCCTCTCTAAGCCCTCTCTAGCCAATTGCTTCTTCCTTTCTTGATCATTAAAGTCCCAAATTGAATCCTTTGCCAAAGTGATTCTCACAATACCTACACAAGTACACAAAGAAAGGAAATAAAAGGGAAAAAGAGAAAAATAAAGGAAAACACGATAAAAACACGAGAATCATAAAGAAAAGAGGAAAAAGAGAAACTAAAGGAAAATGGACCAAAAATAAGAGAAGAAAGCATGAAAAGGGGAAAGAAATAACCCTAAAAGACTACCCTATGAGTGCCATAAATGACACTCATCATCTGCGGCCCACGTTCGGGGATTATCGAACCATCATACACTTGCAAATTTCGGCGATTATATCCGTTGTCGATTTTCCTCAAGCATGGAAAGCGTTATCATTGGATTTTTCTTCAAGTATAGAAAACCGCCAAGTTGACTTTCCTCAAGCATGGAAAGCATTATCGGTGGATTTCTTCAAGCATAGAATGACACCAAAATCATATGTCGACTTTCCTTAAGCATGGAAAGTATCATCTGGTAGCTTTCTTCAGGCTTAGAAAGCTACCAAATTCATTAGCCGGCTTTCCTCAGGCATGGAAGGCATTTCAACGAACGTCATCCGGTGGATTCCTTCAAGCATAGGAAGCTGTCACACTCATTTGTCACCGATACACTGGTGCAAAATATGTATTATATCCCTTTACTCTTTTATCTGTGGAATTAACATTTTTCTGCAGGTATTGGCGTATACAGAGTGATTTAGGATCGCAAAACGTCTTAAATCATTCTCCGTCCCTATCGGCTACTTTGACTATCGTTTTCCAAACTAACGTTTCTACAAACGTAGTCAAAGTGGGGGCTTTTGTAGACACCTAAAAATGTTTCCCCAAAACCAAACCCGATGATGAACAACCTTTCACCACAACTATTGGTCGGGTTCAGTATTTAATCCCGAGAGTGCTTAAAAAATCGTATTTAATTAAATTCAATTTTTGAATAGTCCTTGGATCAGTCTTGATGTCTAGTCAAAGCATAATTTTTTAATTTCAGCCCAAACCTTTTATTTTATTGTTTTATTATTTATTTTGGCCCAAACCTTTTTATTTGTTATTTATTTTTGCCCAAATAATAATAATAAATCAGAAATGGCCCGAAATTATAAATCGGCATTTAAAATGCTGAACAAAATTAGGACTAAAAATGAATTTAGACGGAAAAACGGATTACAGACTCCCGCGTCACGGCATTTGTCCACTGTGTCACGGGAAAATGTCCCGTCTAACGGTGTGATTCCTCGTGACACGAGGGCACCTGTTGTGACACGAGGGTTTCCCCGTTCACTAAATATTTCTCGCGTCACACAGCAGTCCACCGTGTCACGGGAACGTTCCCCGTCTAACAGTGGGATTTCCCGTGTCACTGTGCACTTTTCCGTGTCGCGGTGCATTTTTTTAGGGTTTTTATCTTTTTAGGGTTTCGTGTGTTCCCTCAGCACATTTTTTCTATAAATACCCCTCATTTCTGATGTACGGGGCATCAATTAATTCTCTATTTTTTTTCTCTCCTCTATGCTCTAGCCTAAACACTAGCCTACCCTTCCTCTTTCAAAATTCCTTCTTCAAGCACTTCAAGGAGTCCATACTTTACTCGTGGTTCTGTCTTTAAGCCAAGGCGTGAAAGGTAGAACTGTTTGAGGATTTGGCCCCAAATCAACTCTATTTAATTTAATTTGATTTAATTATTTTTTATTATTATTTCCTTGAAGTTACTAACTCGTTTATTATTTTATAGTTACAAGCAAAAAGAATCAAAGTAAGAATTATGTTCCTTTTATTTATATTATTTTTCTAATGATTTTATATTGTTGCAATTATTGTTAAATTGCTTCCAATATTAATGTTGATTCTATTATATATTGTTTATGATCACCATATTGGATGTTTAAAAGGAATATTTAATTTAAGATCACGCCTAATAAGATAATTTGGACAACTGGTTTAGGATCCTTTTTAATCTTGTTGTTTAATCAAGTGGTCACAAATATTTTAGAATTATATGTTGCATTAATATTAAACAAATTTATCTTAATAATAGTTTGGAGCAAATTGAATCTCTGTTTGTATGCCTTTGAGATGCCAAGAATCATTTTTTTCGCCATAAGAATCGAGTAGAGGCCAATACGGGAGAATGTGACTCCATGACTCACTTCGTACCATCATCCCCGATCCTCCTTTCGTGGTTCCGAACTATATGGAGTTAGTAATCTCATGGATTACAAATGGGGTGTAACCTTCACGGGTTAATCGTTGTTGCCTATCGTTGTCCCCTTATCGTGGTTGTCTTTTATGATCCGTGAACGGTTTACAAGTTCCTTAAAAACTTGTTGGTGTCTCCCTATTTTCCTTGTCCCTTATCATATTATGTCAATTCCCACTTCATATGAGTGCCAAGCGTATTCACAACATGCTTTAAACAACGCCTACAACGGGCTACAGTACCCGCGGGCGCGTAGCTGCCACAACCTATTTCTGCCCATTTTCGACCAGAAACATGGAGAGGGCTAGCCGTGGGCACCCCGCAAGCGCGGGTCTAGCCTCGCGAACGCGGTCGATTTCTCCGCGGGCGCGGTTTTCTGGGTTTTACTTGCGATTTCATTTATTTCCTCCTTTTGTATATATAGTGTACGACCTTCTTTATTCTTCATTCATGAAATACTTTAGATTAGGATACTCTCTCTCTAGATTAGCTTAGATTAGGAGTTCCTCTCTCCAGATTAGGAGTAGTTTTAGAGAGAGAAAGTGAAGGATTTCAATGGTGATTGGGAGATTGAAGATACAAGTGTGACAATTGTGTTCAAGATCTTCTCTATTAGGAATGAGCATTCTTAACTCTATCTCACCTTATTTCGGTGAATTGTGAACCAGTATTTTGGTGCCTCTGCTTTTTTTGATCCATTATGTCACTGCCTCCGATGAGCCAATGCTTAGGCGCTTTAAGCTAAGTGAGATAACCATCTGGTCGATCACTTTATGCAATTGTAAACAAACCGATTACTAAATCATGTCAAATTGCTTAGAGGGGCTAACTGGCATACCAAGGAACCCAAAATTGTTGTATGAAGTCGAAATAACTATTCTGAGTGGCTGAGAGTTCTGTCGCTGCTAAAATATTGATGGTGCAACAATTTTAGCTTTAGCGCCAGGCGCTGGAACTAACGTCAAGCGCCTAAGCTGTCGTTTGGCGCTAGAGTCGGGATTTTCGTATATATCCCTTTTCTTCATCATTTTCGCTGATGCTGCTCTTGCTCTTTGAATATCGCTGGGGAAATTCAAAGTGTTCAATATTGGTTGTTGCTCAACCAAATTTGATCAAATTTGTTAGAAAATGAAGCTTCTTTCATATACTTTCTTGATCTATGTAAGTTTTCTTCAAACTCACTCCAGTTTTGATGAATTTTGCACATGTTTGTTCACGAATTTCTTAAAAATTTGAAACTTAAATCGCTTATTTTGCTTTGTTTGTCAAATTTTATGCCATGAAATTTCTTAATTATGTTTATATATTGCCTTGGGAGTAATTTGAGACTTGTTTGACTCAATTTGGCGAAGAAACGAACAAAACACAATTTTTGGACCTTTTAAGGTCGGGAATACAATGTGGCTTGTTCTTGATGTTTTTGCTAGCAATTCTTTTCCAATTTGTCGTAATAATTACCATAGTATTGAAAGAAATTGTTTGGATGCTGAAAAAATGCCGTGTATGCTTAATTTGAAATTGTGCTCTGTTTTAGTACTACGTACTTTGTTTTTGCGAACATAGTATCATGTGGCTAGGTGAACCTTAGATACTATAGAACCTTAATTTACGTTGATTTTGAAAATTATAGTATGGCTAGACAGCGTGGTTCGGTTTCACGGTCCCGAGACACGTGACGGGAGCATGAGCCTGTAGAGGAGGACGCCGACCCGTCCACTTCTCTCGGTCCCCTTTCGAAGTGGGGTGAGCGGACTTTGTAATTCTCCCCCGTCCACCATATTTCCGAGAGGGTGCGGCGTGGGATTACTACTGGTAGGACACGTTGCCATGGCTCGGGTAGCGATACTCTGGACGACTTGTATAGGATGCACATCAGCATCGATGGAGATGTGAGACTTCTCTGGGAATCTTGTTGGCTGACTGCGCTGTTTGGGGCCGCGGAGGCCATGATTGCTTCTGACAGGGTTTACCGCGTGGCTCGCGCCCTGGCAGTGTTCTTCTAGGACACCACCAACACTTTCCACTTTCCTTGGGGTAAGATGATGGTCACCCCGACCGACTTCAATCTCATTACGGGATTGGAGTTTAGTTCTACTGCGCTACCGTTTGACAGCAACATCAGCGTCTTCTCTCCTAAGGTTGAGGAGTTGTTTGGTCCGGTTGTAATTCGGGCTCGTGCTGAGGTAGAGTCGACTCAGTTTAGTGGTAAGGATATTCGCCGATCGACTCTTACGGCGGCTTTTGAGGATGATGCGACGACCCGAGAGCAGCGGGTGCGCATCTTTGCGCTTATGTTACTGTCAAAGACGTTTTCCCCTGACAAGGGTAGTAGAGTGCTGCTTTACTACCTGTCTGCGGTCCGTGATCTTCACTTGATCGGGACTTATGACTGGGCCATTTTGTCCTATGCTGATTTTGTTCGAGTATTGCGAGACTCGTGTCGACACCGGTCCTTCACGGGGAACATCGCTCTGTCCAGCTTCTAGAGAGTTGTAGAGGTATACTTTTATCTCCCATAAAGTTTAGCTCTAAGCTTTTGGTTATCACTTGCTGAAACTTTTGTCTTTTGTAGATTTGGTTCTACGAGTACTTTCCTTCGGTTGCGCCGGCGAGACCGTCGCCACGCAGGTTTCCGGTGAGCGCCTGTTGGGGAGGCCGCCACGTTTGGATGTCTACTGCTTATGTTCGAGATCTGATCCTCTCGGTATGGTTCTTTGCATTGTTTAACACTTTTGTATTATTTTTGGTAGATTCCCATCTCATAAGCGTTCTTCGCAGGAGCCTGATGTGTAGTACCAGCCATGGAACGACTTGGTTGTCCCTCAGTTAGCTCCGCAGTACACCGCTGGGCATCGCTACTCCTTAGGAACGTATGGAGCGGTTGTGTACCTTGGAGAGGGGGTTGCTATTCAGCATTCCTCGGATATTTTCGTCATTTCTACTCCTCCACCGCGTCATATGTTCAATGACGCGTTGCTGGTGAGCATGTCGGAGAGGGCTAGCACCCCTTGGCGATCTCATGCGATATCTGGGAAGTACTATGAAGAGGAGCTGCTACCGATGTTAGCTCCGGCCCCTGTTCTGTCTTAGGAGGTGGCAGTATGATTTTCATATTTTAGCTTTTGCTCAGTAGCCCCCAAGTGATATTTTACTGACTTTGATTTGCTTTTGTCAAGCTGGGCCTACTAAGTTCGTGCCACCTCGTATGTCCATCCATTACCAAAGGACATATGGGCCCATCGAGGAGATGATTCCTCCGGCTCCCGAGGATCAGCGCTTCGTGGAGCGGTCGATTTCTCGCCACTAGTCTTTGGCAAGCTCATTTATTTGCAATTTGTTCATACATGTTATGCATTGTTACTGACTTTATTCCTTTGACAATTCTTGCGTGAGGTGGTCACGGCGACGGCACGGTGTATAGACGCCTTCCGGAGCCAGCTCGTTCGGATGAGGATTATGGCTACGTGTCATCGCGACGACGCCATTCACGAGGTAGCTTTCCTTCGTATGTTTGCATTATTGCTTCTATTTTAATTTCATTGTTTCTGAATTGGTTTTTTCTTCCAGGGTCAGCCCATTCCTTCTCGTACCCGGATGAGACCTGAGGTCCGGAGAGACCCGACGAGGTCTAGCTCGAGACGTCGCCGTACTGGCTCTTGCGGTCGGGGTGGTCGTTTTGAGGCTGCTCAGACCGAGGCGGTGGAGGGCTCGAGGTTTTCATCTGAGGGCGCATGTGCTGAGCCGGTAGGCCAGGGAGAGGCTACCTCGGCTCCAAGAGGTGGTGGGATGTACGAGGTTAGCTCGTCATCGCAGCAGCCTCTGCAGCATCAGCCTCAGGGCGATCTTGGGTGGATGGGTCCTGTTCTGAGTTTTCCACCTCCCTACGAGACTAGAGCTGGAGCTGATGGAGAGTTTACTCCTCATACTGCGCAGTTCTATGACATGATGGGCGTCTCTCATCATCTGCGTCCTCCAACGCCGTAGTTTATACCTGTGGTTTTTTATTTTGACTTGTATAGAACTTTGCCTAATTGACTCATTTAGTAGACATATTTTGAATATACATATTATTATGAGCTTATTTATTTAGCATATTTGTGTGTGCGAAGAATTGTGATAATTAATAATTTTGCGCAAAAATTCCGTCATTTTTATTATTGATGGAGGGTATCCGACTTTCTCCCCAAAAAAATGAAAAATAAAAAAAATTTGACTTACAAAAAACTTAAAAATTATGTCTTAAAAAAAATATATAATAAATATATTAATTAAAAGGGTATAAAAAAGGATAAAAAAATCATAAAGCCATTGTTCAGATGCGAATCAGCCAAAAAACGCGGTTTTTGAAAAGCTCGCTGATAAAACACGTCAGCGTCACGTGGCGCCACATGTTTTGCGTTGGCGCCAGACGCTACTGCTGGCGCTTGGCGCCAGACTTTGGCGTTTTTGCGCTAGTGAGCGCTGACTCCGAATCCTTTCCGGATTGAAACTGTGACGATGTTGTGTATAAATAGCCCCCTGGTCTGCCGATTTTCTTCATAATTTCAGCAGATTAAACATAGTCTTAGCTTTTGAAAAATAATCATGTCTTTAATTACTAAGATTTTTACCAACTTCACTCACGAATGGTGACGGTCTCTAACTTCCAAGGAGAGAAAAGAATTAGACTTTTTTCATATGAGGGGTATTTATGGTGTCAAGGGGGTAGATCTTGGTACAGACTTCATTCATACCGCCTTAGAATATTGGGATGTGGATACGCATTATTTTAGACTAGGGTGTGATGAAATTAGCCCATTACTGGAAGAATTCGGTGCTTTCTTAGGCTTCCCTGCATTAGATCTTTTAGTAATCCCTAGATTAAATAAATATTATTTTAAAGATTTTAAGCGCTTGTTTAATTTAAAAGACAAAGATCTAATAAATATTGTAGAAGGTAGCATAGTTAATTTGAAAGAATTTGCACGCCATTACTTTAATAGACCTTATTCTTAATCTTTTCAAATTTATAGAAGAAGGGGTTTTCTCTTTTGCATGCTTAACCAATATCTTCTCACTAGTGGTAGAACTAGTGAGGGCCAAGCAATTATATCAACTGTTTTGGAGTATATTGAATCTGGGAGAAATCCAATGCCATTAATTGTTGGAGAGACTATGCTTAGTCTTGATGAATTGAAGAGAAATCCAAAAGCACCTGTTTGGGGCTCTCCAGTTTTATTACATGTAGAAAAATAATGTTTTTAATAACAGAAATCAAAAACATATTTTTTTATAGTAATATTAATTTATTTGCTTTGAATTTTTTGCAGATGTGGCTAATGGAGAGACTAGAATTAATTAGTCCTCTTGACAATGTTGAAAAATACACTCCAAATTGCTTTGTGGGAAGAAAGAAACGCTTCTCTAAGATGGGGCGCCATGAATGAAAGAAATTCCCTTTGCCTCTTGTAACTTTGCCAACAAGTGGGTCATCCCTTGGTGGAAAATAGAGAAGATGGTTGGTGTCAACAAGCAACCTTTCTATCGTCTTCCAAGCTTAACCAAGATGAATTTTTATTATCCCTGCAGGGTAAAAAGACAGTACGACATACTTCAACAAATTCCTTCTGGGGTCTTCGTCTTCCCTATGAATTCCCTATTTCTCAAGAAGTAGAAAAATTTGATGCATATTAGAGCTCTAGACCTTTATGGGAAGTGATTACCCAAAAGGTTCCTCCTTTCTTGCCCAATGATGTGAAGAGGTGGCTTCTCAAGAAACCTTCAAAAGACATGAAGAAAAATCAGAGTAAAACCAATGTGAAGAGTCGTCTAGGTGACAAGGTAATTCCCGTTAAGGAACGCTTGGGTGAAAATGTTGAATTCAAAACACCTAAAATGCCTAAGAAGAAGAGCTCTACAAAGGATAAAGGAAAAGAAAAGCTGACACTTCAGAGAAGAAGGCTTGGGTAAAGAAGAAACATGGAGTCCTAGCTAAGGGAGAAACTATTTACTCCAAAATTGAATGTAGGTCCTCTAAAGGATGCCTACTAGCTAAATCCATGGATGATGAAGAGGATGCAGATAAAAATTAGAAGAGAGCAAAGAAAGAGAAGAAAGATTTAAGCTTTGCTTAACTTTCAATTATTAGACTTATTTTTAAATTTAAAGTTAATTTGTTTATTAAATTCCATCAATAATGTAATTTCTTAATTTATTTTATTAATGAAATTTCATCTTTTTAATTAAATCATCTCCTTTAAATTTAATTTATTAAAGCAATGAAAACAGAAATTTTAATTTTCTAGAAATTTTTTTCCGAGTACGGAAGTCGAAAATTTTCTAAAAAACACCGAAATATTCCCAGGTGCTCCTAGAAGAAATGGCGCCACTTCTTTACGATTGGCACCTGCTGCGGTAGTCTGGCGTCTGACGACAGACGTTGTCGTCTGGTGCTAATGTTCATCGGTCGGCGACGGATCCTTTTCTGTGACGCCGATTCTTTGTCTAATTTATGTCAAATTTATTTTTAAAATCTGGGATGCGAGGTTTGCAGAAAGTAAAGTGGCCGCACCCGTAAAGGGTTGCCTACGTATCCTTTCCTTATGAATCAGGCCAAACTTAGCTCTCTTGAGTATCCAACTCAAGTAATTATGGGTAGTACTTTTTAAGTTGGTCAAGATTTGTCTTGTTGGGGTTTGGTGAGTCCGACTCACCGCGGAAACAAACCCCTACCCAAGGAACCACTCGCAATAATTAAAATCATAAAGCATAAATAAATAATCACAAAGAAAAGATAACGAATCTTACCCTCGAAGCGAGCTTCGCCCAAAAACCGGGGCTCTTACTTGAAAGCTACGAGCACGTCAAGCGTCGCGCCTCCGACGGTATCCACCCACAAAAAGGCGAACACAACTTTAAGATCTACTACCTTGGGGTTAGCGAGGTCCGACCAAAACCCGAGTGTTATATGAGTTTATGAGTTTTCCCAAAATTATGGAATGCTCTTTTTAACTCCCACTCAAGCAAAGTATTCTCAAGTCATTCCATCACTATTTATAAGGAAGTATGCCTTATGAATTTCCCTCATATTTCAATGTGGGATTTTTCACAAAAAGATCCCACATGGAAAGATTGGTGAATTCAACCCTTAGTTAAATAAACAAAGGAACAAGTGACAAGTGTCAAATGGTTAGGTGTGGACCACTTTCTCACTTGGTCCCCAAGGCATTTCACATGCAATGTGAACTAACCACGTGTCACCCAACCTTGAGCCCTAAGTTGGGTTCGGTTGGCCCATTTTATTTTGGCCCATGTCCATGACCCATCAACCCGGGTCCACGGCCATAGCCACATGTGTCGCCACCGTGGCGCGCCGCCACCATGGCGTTGCCACGTGGCACGCTGCCAACGTGGCACGCTGCCACTTGGTGGCTGTCAATGTGGCGGCTGCCAACGTGGCTGCTGCCACTTGGCTGCTTCCACTTGGCGGCTGCCAACGTGGCTGCTTCCACTTGGCGGCTGCCAACGTGGCGGCCACGTGTGCTGCCACGTATGCTGCCACATGGCATTTTGCCATGTGTGCTGCCACGTGGCATGCTCCTTTTGGGCATGTATTCTTAGCCTTTTGCGTGGCTAGGATTTTACTTGTTACTTGATGCATTTTCCCGTCTCGCCAAATCCTAAATTTTGGCTCGACATTTGAGATTCTCCGACGCTCGGTTTCGACGCTCTAAGCTCGAAATTCCGACGTCTAAATGTTTAACACTCAGGCAACGAATTAATTTCTTCCAAATTAATTCGTCGAGTTGGTTCGTATATTTTGCTTGGTTGTGACCCGAAGGGTTCAGTCAAGATTAAGCTGTAATATTAATTATATTAATATTACTGATCGGAAGCGGCCTCCACCCAGGCATTCCGATCACTTGACCTTACTGAATATATTAGCTTTCTAGTAATTTTGAACCCGCTATCAGAATAATACACTTGTTCGAAGGACACTATTCCTTTCAATCTCCCACTTGTCCTTCCGGACAAGTGTGCATTTAGTGTATAGCTCTTATCCTATGTCTCTTCATGAACTACAGAGTAAGATTACCAGTCATCTCTGTTACGTCCAGAAGTGTTTCTCGAAATCCGAGTTTGACTGTTAATAAGCAGATGATTTCTAAAATCCATCTGAGCACGGCCATGCATTTTTCACAGTCTCGCTCTTCGAGAGGCCTTGTAAACAACAAGACATGTTCCCTATTGTTAGTAGGGGGACATTTCCAGTCTTGTAATGTAGCTTCTCTTACTAAGAAGACTCACCCGCCAAATATCTGTCTTTATAATCCCCAGTTACGGCAGACGTTTGGCTGATACCAAAGCGGACCAGTACTTAAACAAGAGATCTCCCACTACTCATGGTCAAAGGAAAAGAGTTTCGATAGTAATAATGAGAAAATACTTATGACAATTTTGAAATCTCTTAAAGTATCCTCATAGGTCGATCCAGTATGGTTCTAAATCAATACCTGTGCAAATGATTTATATCCTCATAGCACAAGAAACGGTGCTATAAATCATACTACACACTAATCTCTGATGGTCATCAATCGTCCACAAAATATGACCTTGATTAGGGATAATTTTCGATTAAAATATTCAATGTTCACTTAATAGGTGTTTCTTTATCCAAGCCATCGACTTGATACCCTATTTTAATATTTATTTAAAATCGAATGGACTCATTATTTAATTCTAAACCACAATTAAATAGTTTTGTGGAATATTTAGAAATATTTTATTCCACTATGAAACTTCACAATGTTTCATCTTATGATAAATGGTTTTTCCCAAATATTTAAAGAGTAATACTCTTCATAAAACATTCATAGAAATCACACCCATATTTGATATGCTTGATTTCTTTCATGCAATTATGAATGTTGTCGTTCACTTTTTGCAAAGGTTTAGTTAAAATTACTTTGCAAACCTTAGCATCTACATTATCCACCATTTCCATAATAAGATGATAAAATTTTGAGAGTGTTAATGGATTACATGTGATTCAGGATTTATTGTCCAAGCAATGGCTCCCACTCATTTTCATGATTTGAGACCTTCTACTTGACAACCTACAATCATTAATGTTCAACAACGAACCTTTCCATTTAACATCTATCTTATTATTGACTTTAAGGCAACAATATTCTCAACATATATTTTAGTAGACTCACTTGTTGGACCATTACTTTTGGGATACCCTAATCACTTGTGATCATGGAAATTTTCCTTAGATTCCCGCACATCATATTACCATTCTCAAGCCACAACGCTTCTTGCCTCGTGCTTATAAATGACTTCCTTGCTAAGGATCTAATCCTTGTTAAGGTTTGTGCTTGCAACATCATAACTCAAATTATATTTGTTTCCATGCGTCAAGAACTCATCCAACTACTTATCTAAGTTCTTTGGATGTTCTTGACTATAATCTAATGATCTAATACTTAGATTAATGTAGATTGGTATTATATACGTACTTCACATGCTCTAAGCATGTAAGTTGTTTCGGGGTTTTCTGATGTCCTGCGGGAGAGTTAAAATTCCGAGACTGGAACCGGACGCCTGTACCTGCAAAATAACGGAGACTCCTGAGAGCTCCGCCTCCAACGGTCAAGTTAGTACCTGATTAAGTAGTAATTAATACGGAAATTAAAGTAATAAGATCTCTCTAGGTGAGAGTGCTTAGTGTTGGTAATCTGCGTCGTTAGCGAGATTAGCCGGTTGTTAATAACTCTGTTCTTCTCTGCTTGATTTCTTGATTATCTCATTACCCAACTAAAGAGGATTAATTTAGTATTTATAGCCTTGAGAAGCGTGTCACTCTCTAGGTTTAAGGTAAACCTAGGGCTGATCGGGCCTCTAGACTGAATTGGGCCTTGATGGCCGGTTTTCCCATTTGGCATGGGTGGACACGTGGCGTGTCTAAATTGGTCCGTAGAGGACGTATCTGTGATTGACACGTGGCAGGCTCCTGTTGGCCTTCGTGAAGGACACGTGGCGGAACCTGGTTGGTCCACTTGTCAGACGGTGATTGGTGGATAAAAATCCCCTAATCATTTGCCCCTCACAGGTGGCACGTGACTGGTCACGTGTCGCCTGTGACAGGTGTCGCACGGTGACAGGCGACGGCCCGCTACAGGTGTCACCTTGCAAACGGCCGAGAGATTTTCCCGCCCAAATTTTGAATTTGGAAGCGACCCTTCGCCTTCTCACTTCGCCTATATAAGGAAGTGCTGACTTCGGTCATTTTCACATTTGAGAACTTTGCGAGAACATTCGGACCCCTGAACTTGCTCTGACATTTCGGACTTTTTCTGCATGCCGCCTGTTCTGACAAGCCGACTGACCCGAACTTCCAGGACTTCATCAACCGTCACTCGTTCAGGTAACTCAGTTCTCTTACCCTTAATTTTATTTTTATTTTTTGAAATGGCACCATGGAAGCACACGACACGACCTAAGTTAGTGATCAGCCGGTCACCGGGGACGGCTGAATCTAGGACTAGGAGTGCCGCCTGCCCTTTTCTGGACCCATCTTTGCCCTTTATACAAAGTCCGACTGTATCTGTGTCTATGCAGAACGTGATGGCCAGAACGAAAAAGACTGCTATGATATCAAACTCAGACGGCTCTTCCCAAAGGGTGCTCCTTAGTGAAACATCTGACCAGGCGCCAGATGTAGAACGAGGCGACTGTCAAGCCGACAGTTCTGAGAGAGGGGCCAAGGTGTTCCCTTCCCATCTTACTGTTGACATGTCTAATTTTCCTCCTGCTCCTTCTAAGGGAGAGGAGGCGGGCCCCTCTAGGAGAGGGGAGGAGTCGTCCACCTCGGGCTCGTCAGAGAACGAGTCTGAGTCTAGCTCTTTTGGCCACAGTTCTCCAGGCTCAGAAGAAAAACATAGCCGCCTACAAGAGGCGAGACTTTCTCATGCAGTTGAGAAGGGGGACAATTGGGCGGAGCCATCCGCCTCTTACAGAGAGGAAAACGCCCCCTACTACTGCAGGGTACCCCGGGGCCGGATTGCAACCATGCAAGACAACGTGGCGAGCTTTATTGCTAACCACAAAATGGGCCCGGAATTTTTACTGTTTGTGCCGGATCCAGAAGACACTGTCGTCTGGCCGGCTGGTACCAGCTATGGTGACGGCTGCTTTGGCTGCTATGTGGTGGCCATCAAAGCTGGACTGCGCTTCCCACTACATCCGGCTGTCCAGCGGATTTTAGATGGGTATGATCTGGGGTTATGGCAGTTAGCCCCCAACTCTTGGGTAAACGTACTCGGCTATGTGGCCGGGTGCGAAATGTACGGGGTGGAGCCAAGCTTTGAGGCTTTCGCCCACATGAACTATCTCAGCCGGACCCCTAAGTCGGGAGGTACCGACTGGTACCAATTAACAAGCCATAGGGGTTACCTCATGACGAAAGGTAAGGCGAACAAATGGAAGGATTGGCGGAACACTTTCCTTATCATTGAGAGTTCAGACACAGAACTGAACAAACGTTTTAACAAGTGGAATAGGGATCCGCCTCTCCTCGCAGGCGGCCGCAGCATGCCGCCTGTTCCCCCAAAGGCCAAAAAAGAGATCCTAGACAAAGGACTCTTCAAAGTAGAGACTAGGGTGAACTCTACTTCAGGGGTACGAGAGCAAGTACCCCTAAACTGCGTCCCGAGCTTCAAGTGGCTCTATGACGAGTACTTCTTGGCCGCCTGTGGCCTCGGCAGTCGGTGCTCTAGAGGTAGCCGGCCTGACAAATACTCTGTTTTTTCACGCCTTGTTTACTTGGGACTTTTACTAACTTTGTTGTTTATTTCTTGCAGCTGACGTCATGAGTAAAATAACAGCATCCAAGACTGCGGCGGCCATGTTGCGGGCCTCGCTCATGAAACAGTCGTATGCCGACTCCCCCAACAAGGAGGCACCCTTGGTAAGCTTCGAAAACTCTTCCTCTTTTAGTTGTCTTATGCATATACTAACTCTTTTTGTTTTCAGTCTGGCACTCCAAGGGCTTCTTCCTCGCAACAGCCGGACCCCAAGGCCCGGAGGACGACTGTTGCAAGCTCTCCTGGGTCTTCCAGGAAAACAGTGGCGGCTGAGAAGCAGCCGGCCACTTCTTCAAAAACCCAGGCGGGGCCGCCTAGATGTATGAATACTCACTTGTAAAAAACTCACCCTTGCTTCCTCCTTGACTAAGTCTAACTTGTTTTTTCCTTTCACTGAATGCAGCCGGCCCCCAAGGGCTTGACTTGGTTGAGGTAGCCAAGTCAATGGTTAAAGTAGTTCCTCCATCTGACAGGGAGGCGGTCAGGGGTGCCGACACCCTTGACCTTGATGGGATTTCAGGGGTCCTAGCTGAGGTATACTTAGCATATTTTTGAGCTTTTGAGTTCCAGGACGCCTATTAACCTTTTTTGATTGGAAACTGACGCCTGTTTTTCTTTGTACTTAGGCCCTGCTCCAAGTCAACAGCCTGCGCAAGCCGATTGATCGGAAAAACAAAGAGGTAAAGGCCGCAAAGGCTATGGCCGCCTCCAGCTGTGATAAGGCAATGTTTCAAATTGCCCAAAATGAAGTACTGACCATTGATCTTCTTTATTATCAGGCGCAGGCTACCGCCGCTGTTCGGGCTCAGTTAGAGGCGGCCTAGAAGAAGGTTGACGAGCTGGAGGGGACCGTCACCAACCTTAAGGCCGAGCTGAAACCTCTTCGCCAAAAAATGCACTCTTACGAAGCCATGGAGAAATCTTTGGCCAACGTAAAAGAACGCCTGGTGAACCAAGAGAAGAGTCTTACCCAAGAGCTCTCGGATAAGGCCGAGCAAGAGAAACAAGAGCTCGTCCGAGAGATGGTGGAAGACTCCGCTCAAATCCAACGCATGACCTGGGAACGACTGTTCCCCAGTGCCGACTTTGCCTCATGGGAGAGAACGTACCGCCAGTGTTCGGAAATATATAATCAACAGATCCTGGCGGCTGCTGAAGAAGAGGCGTTGGACGGTGAGTTGGAGGAGGAAGAGCCGGTTGTGGCGCTTGTGCCACTTGGGGGTAAGGCATCAAAAGAGGGTGCAGCTAAGGCCGAGTCCAGCAAGAAGAGTGCTGACCAGGCGGCAGCTGCTGATACTGAACTGCCCCCTTCTTAAGCTTCAAGTTACTTTCTTTTCACGGCCTGCGTGCCGTTTGCTTTGTAATTACCCGGCCAGGGGGCCGAGGTTTTGAATATTCAGCTGGTCTTTAATGGCCGGCTCATTTATCAAATTTTTGTTTTGGTTCAAATTTGTCTAAGTATTTTTATTTTGTTCACTAGACCGACTGTTTTGTATGGCCGAACGTTAAGACAGGTACAAATAGTAAGTATGCCGCTTATGCCCCTGGACGACTGGTTGTCTGTTTCCAGGATAGATGATCAGTCGGCCATTTATTCAATCGGTATTCGAACTATTTATTCAATTTGTCTGACTAAGTAAATAGTTTTTCCTAGTTGCCAAGGAATTAAGTAGGATAACAAGCGGCTGGTGCCGGTTGTTTCCCTTTATTGCCAATGTTGGCTTTTAACTCGTAATTTGTTAATCTAGCAAGAGTATTGGTTGAGAGCCCTTGTTTATAAAAAACAGGTGGACGACTCATACCTTTTAGGCTCCATACTAAGTTTGAGTGGCTATTAAGTTAACATAGGAGTTACTTAGTCTTCGTCACAATAAAGATTGAGTAGTAGAGGTACCAGGCGGCGTAGGCCGGCTAGACCCCTTGATTCGCCAATGTTGGTTGGCTATTAACTCAATAGGTTACTTAGTAGGAATAGGGGTTCGAGTGCCCTTGTTTGTTTAAAACAGGCGGACGACTCAAACTTCTTAGATTCCATACCAAATTTGAAGGAGTGACTATGAGTTAACGTTGGAGTTACTCAGTCGCCATCACTTTTGTTTGAGAAGTAGAGGTACCAGGCGGCGTAGGCCGGCTAGACCCCTTGATTCGCCAATGTTTGTTGGCTATCATCTCAATAGGTACCCCCTGCATCTATCCCAAGTAATACAGGCGGTCATCTGACTCAGATGTCAACTGCTACCACTGATTTGGTTAGTGATAGAGTTATCCTTGTCTCAAAAACGGCTACGTGGTTGCCCTTGGGGACAGTCGTATAGGTGCCGTGTAATTAGTTTATAGAACAATGTTCCACCCAAAAGGGAGCTGCTCTCTACGACGAATTCATCCGGAGGGATGCCGTCGGACGCCTGCTATGATGTTGGGACAGGTCGAATTAGTTTTGTAGATTTGATCAGTTGGCTTGGCGCCTGGTCTGATCATTCGGCCGGTGGCCTTTGTAAGTTCTTGGTGAACGTAAGTGCTAAGTGAGAGAAGGGTAGCCGCCTGTTAGGCACAGGGTCGGCCAGGCCCTAATCTTTTTAGCTAAGTGTTTGAGTAAAATACTCAATGGAGAGTAGCCGACTGTAAAGGAACAGACGGCATGCCCCTCGTAATACAATTAAATAGTAAGTGCAAACTTTATTAAGTAGCTCTTTACTTTACATCTCTCAGAAGAAATATTTTTTAAGGTTATCTACATTCCAAGTTCGAGGCAACGGTTGTCCGTCTGGTGTTTCCAGACGGTAGGTACCGTCCCTGACTTCCTCATAGATTCGGTAGGGTCCTTCCCAGTTGGGAGTTAGTTTGCCAGACTCATTAGCCCTACCTACTGCTTCCATTTTTCTAAGTACAAAGTCCCCTACTTTGAGTGGACGCCTGTGTACTTTTTTGTTGTATGATCTAGTCATTCTCAGGCGGTAGATCTCATGGCGCAAAACAGCATTGCCCCTCTTTTCAGGAAGTGAGTCTAATGCCAAGCGCATGGCTTCCCAGTTTGCCTCTTCGTCATATAGCATTACTCGAAGAGTCGGCTCGTAGTGTTCTATTGGAAGAACAGCTTCCGCACCATAAGTTAGGAGGAATGGAGTTTCTCCAGTCGCCCCTTTTTCAGTCGTCCTAATGGCCCAGAGAACATGTGGTAGTTCATCCGCCCATAGGCCGCCTGCTCGTTCAATCTTTTTCTTGAGACCGTCTGAGATGATTTTATTAAAGGCTTCTACCTGGCCGTTTGCTTGTGGACGGCCGACAGATGCAAAGTAGTGTGCAATTCCTTGGTCACCCAACCAGCTTTTGAGAACAGGCGTCTCAAATTGGGGACCATTATCAAAAACCATAGACATGGGAACCCCGAACCGAGTGATGACGTTTTTCCAAATGAATGAAATTACATCTTTCGTCTTGATTCCCTTTACAGCCTCCGCCTCTACCCATTTAGTGAAGTAGTCAACGGCAACAAGTATATACCTTCTGCCGCCTGTAGCAGGCGTATATGGACCCAGAATGTCCATGCCCCACTTAGCAAACGGCAGTGGGCTGTGAATGGTAGTGAGGTCAGTAGCCGGACGGTGAATTAATTTGCCAAACCTTTGGCACTTGTCACATTTTTTCACCATCTCCATTGCATCTGCTTCCAAAGTAGGCCAAAAGTAGCCCTGGCGCCTTGCCCTTTGAGCAAGAATCCTACCACCTATATGGGAAGCACAGAAACCAGAGTGAAGATCATCTAGTATCTCTCGCCCCTTTTCAGGAGTAACACACTTTAAGAAGGGTTGAAGGTACCCCCTCTTGTGAAGTTCTCCCTGTATCATTTCAAAACAGGAGGCTCGTTTTTTTAGTACTGCCGCCTGTTGAGGATCATCCGGCAGTGTACCGTTTGTCAGATATGCCCTGATTGAATCCATCCAGGTTGAGCTTCTGTCTAGGATTCCAATAGGGTTTTCCTCGATGCTTCTCTTCTCCATCACTTCCCAAAAAACAGTTCGAGGAGTATTGGAGGAGGCGGATGATGCTAATTTCGAAAGTGCATCTGCCTGGTTGTTTTCTGATCTCGGCACTTGGATCAGATGGAAATCCTCAAGGGAGCCGACTGCTTGTCGGACCGCCTGTAAATACTTGATCATGGCCGGATGTGTTGCTTCGTATTCGCCATTGTACTGACTCACTATCAATTGTGAATCAGAACAGGCGTCTATTTTTCTTGCCCCTGCCGCCTTGCACATGCGGATCCCGGCTAATAAAGCTTCATATTCTGCCTCATTGTTTGAAGCCTGAAAACTGAAGCGTAGGGCATATTCGAACCTGTCGCCCTCTGGAGATTGACATACGACGCCTGCTCCACAACCATTTGAAGTAGAGCTTCCGTCCACATATACCTTCCAGACTTGGTCTGGAACTTGAGAGTCAGGAGGACGAGTCATCTCTACAATAAAGTCAGCAAAGGCTTGCCCCTTCACTGCTTTTCTAGGCTCGAAAGTAACTTCGAGGCTCTGTATTTCTATGGCCCATTTGATCATTCGTCCTGACGACTCCATGATGGTAAGGGGCCGCTTGATTGGTTGGTCGGTATACACAACGACTGTATGTGCCAAAAAGTAGGGCTTCAATTTTTTAACAGCCATGAAGAGTGCAAGACCAAATTTCTCCACTAGGGGATACCTCAACTCGGCATTTTTCAGTACGTGACTGACAAAGTAGACCGGGAGATGACAGCCGTCCCTTTCAGCAAGAAGCACAGCGCTTAACGCATGATCAGAGACGGCCAGGTACATGTAGAGATCTTCTTTGGGCAAAGGGCTGACCAGCCTCGGCAAGGAATGCAAGTGAACCTTTAATTTCTGGAAGGCGGCCTCAGCATCCGGCCCCCATTCAAACCTTGCCTTTTTCTTAATTGCCTGGAAAAAGTATAGGCATTTGTCGCCTGATCGGCTTAGGAATCTCCCCAAGGCCGCCAGACAACCCGTTAACTTCTGAACCTCTCGGACGGTACGAGGCGACTGCATGTCAATGACCGCCTGTACCTTCTCAGGGTTCGCCTCTATTCCTCTCTGATTGATAAGGAATCCGAGAAATTTCCCAGACTCAACTCCAAATACACATTTCTTGGGATTGAGCATGACATGGTGCCGCCTGAGTGTGGCGAAAGTTTCTCGGAGGTCCGTCAGATGATCTTTCTGAAGTTTAGTCTTGACAATCATATCATCAATATATGCCTCGACGTTTCTCCCAATCTGATCAAAGAACACTGTGTTTATCATTCGTTGGAAGGTAGCCGGGGCATTCTTAAGACCAAACGGCATGACCGTGTAACAGTACAATCCCTGATCAGTGACGAAGGCCGTCTTCTCCTGATCTTTCTTCCATAAAGGAATTTGATGGAAACCAGAATAAGCGTCCATAAAACTCATCAAGGCATGGCCGGCTGTTGAGTCGACCAGGTTATCAATTTTAGGCAGAGGGTAACTGTCTTTGGGGCACGCCTTGTTCAAGTCTGTGTAGTCCACACACATTCGCCAGGTGCCATTCGGCTTTTTAACAAGCACCACATTTGCAACCCAATCTGGGAAGTAACATTGCCGAATGAACCCTGCATCAAGTAATTTTTTGACTTCGGCGGCTGCCGCCTGACCTCTTTCTTCGCCATGGTTCCGCTTCTTTTGCCGTACCGGCTTCTTTTTTGGATCCACAGCGAGTTTATGTACTGCCAGATCAGGACTAATGCCTGGCATTTCATGGACTTCAAATGCAAAGATGTCCTTGTATTCTTTCAACAGGTTGTGAAAGTCATCACCAAGGTTTTTCAGAGCAGTCGTCCCAACTTTGACTGTTCGGTCAGGATGGGAGTCGTCTAAGTATCAGGTCCGCATGCTCACCAGCCGGCTGAGGGCGGAACTCATCCGGCCGGTCCTCTGCCAGTGATTGCTATTTTCTTGCTTTTCTTGCGGACTCTGTCTGGGACGCCTTTCTCTTTTTGTCGCCTGTTTCTTGAACAGGCGTACTCTCCTTGACATTGTCAAGGTCTGTTTTTTCTCCACTTGACCCAGTGGCCATAACAGTGGGCTTGACATCCGAGAGATAGCACTCTCGGGCCATCCTCTGATCTCCCCTCAGGGAGCCGACTGTTCCATTATCCCTTTCAAACTTAAGCAGCATAAGTGACGGGATTATAACAGCCTTGGAATTATTCAGGGTTGGTCGACCCAGAATCATGTTGTAGGCCGAGAGTTCCTCTACTACTAGGAACCGGACTACCATGTGTCGTCCTTCCCCTTTTTCGCCCAGGCGAATGGGTAGATCTACTCGTCCCAGTGGGTGGACGACTCCTCCTCCAAACCCTATTAAAGGATGGGAGGCCGGATGTATGCAGTCCGTCTGATATTTTAGTTTTGACAGACATTTGCTGCTGATGAGATCTGAGGAGCTCCCGGTATCTATGAGGATTCGGCCAACTCTCTGGTTGGCCACTTTACATTCAATAACGAGAGGGTCGTCATGCGGCCCCCTTATTCCTCCTAGATCCTCTTCAGTGATGACAATCTCAGGAAATGTATATTTGGACGGCTGTTCTTGGTGAACGGAGTTTACATCTAATCGCCTTATATTATCCTTGTTGCCCCTAATAGTGGGGCCGCCTCCTGAGAAGCCGCCTGCAATGGTGTAGACGATTGCATCATCTGTATCGGAACTGTCGGCCTGTTGATTCTTTTTGGCCGACTGCTTTTTTGAGGAAGTGGTCCCCGTAGATTTCTTGACATAAGTGTCAAGATCACCTTGATCAGCCAAGCGGTCTAGGTACCGCATGAGACTGATGCAGTCATTGGTGTGATGACCAACGTCATCATGATAAGCACAGATTTTGTCTTGGTTCCGGTTGCTCGCAGAACCCTTCATGGGGAGCGGCTTCTCAATTGAGAACCGTCCCTTTATTTCTTTTAGGATAAACTGGTTATCCTTGTTAAACACATACTTTGGGGAGTATGGTTTGAATTCTTTTTTCTTTTTCTGGGCCGGCTGTTTAGAGGAGTCAGCCGCCCAGACCTCTTTTCTTTTCTCATCTTTGTTGGACGACTGTTTCTGTCGTCCTTCTCTTTTGTCGAACCTCTTCCCGTCCGACTGTTTTATCGTACACAGATCAGTCGCCTGTATATAGGCTTCTGCTTCAATCAAGGCCTCTTGAAGAGTCGCCACCCTTTTTCGAACTAAATCAAATTTAAAGGTAGACCCGTCTTTGAGACGTCTAAAAAAGTCAGTATAAGCTACCTCATCCGGTAACCCTTGAATCTGTATTCTCATCAGGTTGAACCGCCTGATGTAAGAACGAAGCCCCTCCTTCTCGCCCTGCTGAATTGTTCCCAAATCAAGGGTCGTTTTCTTCGCAGGGATGTTCATAGCAAAGTTTGAGGCAAATAAGTAAGCAAGCGTCCTGAAGTTGTTTACACAACCAGTCGGCAGGTTGCCGAACCATTGCTGTGCAATTCCCTTGAGAGTCGCTGGGAAACACTTGCACCAAGTGGGATCATCTAACCCTTGAAGGTACATCAGGTTGGTGAATGCCATCAGATGGTCTTCTGGGTTAGTAGTGCCGTCATAGGCGCCTACTAGAACATTTTTTACATTGGCCGGCTGAGCGGCTTCAGTAATTTCCTTGGAGAAGGCCGACGGCTGTTCACCAAGTCTAAGCAGCCGTAGCTGCCAGTCCATAGGTTGGACGTTTTTTGCTGCAGGTCCACCAAATGGAGGTGGCTGCATAAAATACTGTTGTTGCGGCACAAATGGTAAGTTTGGTACCGCCTGGGCACTATGAAAGCCGGACTGACGGGAGGTGCCGCCTAACTGACTCTCATGGTACGACTGAGTATGCCTCATCGAGGCATTTCGCAAACTGTCCTGAAAATTTGAAGTAGAAGCCGACTCTGATAATCGGTCACTCTTCTTCTGCTCTAGCAGGTGCCGAGCATCTGTGAACGTTTGCTTTGACCCGTCCGCCTGAATATGACGAACCGGTTTCCTATTTCCCGTAGGATAACGGAGTTTTGTGAAATCAAGAGCAGGTGGCTCCCGCTTCTTGGATTTAGGATGGGGAGTCGCCTCTCGCCCTTGAACTGGCTTCCTCTTCAGTGAAGTGGAAGGTTTCTTGGCCGACTGCTCTTTGACTGAAGCAGGCGGTTTTTTGTTGATCAACTCTTGGATCTCTCCCTTGAAGTCCCTCATGAAGGTCATGAGTTCGTTCCTTGTGATGGGAGCAGACCCATCAGTTGGCTGTTGCCGAGCAAGCGGTGCGCCTGCTGGCTCGCTTCCTGTTTGAAGATGCTCCCGTTCCCTCATTTCGGTATGACGGGTACGTCGGGCCCTTAGGGTCCCGTCTGGAGCTGTATGAGGTTCAACTTCAAATTCACTTTCGGTATCATGGTCCGACTGAACTTGAGGGTCGTCTAGGGGACGCCTCTCTTCTGGAGTCGGTACAGACTTGGATGCCATCTCTGAAGTACTCTCCCCACAGACGGCGCCAAATGTTTCGGGGTTTTCTGATGTCCTGCGGGAGAGTTACAATTCCGAGACTGGAACCGGACGCCTGTACCTGCAAAATAACGGAGACTCCTGAGAGCTCCGCCTCCAACGGTCATGTTAGTACCTGATTAAGTAGTAATTAATACGGAAATTAAAGTAATAAGATCTCTCTAGGTGAGAGTGCTTAGTGTTGGTAATCTGCGTCGTTAGCGAGATTAGCCGGTTGTTAATAACTTTGTTCTTCTCTGCTTGATTTCTTGATTATCTCATTACCCAACTAAAGAGGATTAATTGAGTATTTATAGCCTTGAGAAGCGTGTCACTCTCTAGGTTTAAGGTAAACCTAGGGCTGATCGGGCCTCTAGACTGAATTGGGCCTTGATGGCCGGTTTTCCCATTTGGCATGGGTGGACACGTGGCGTGTCTAAATTGGTCCGTAGAGGACGTATCTGTGATTGACACGTGGCAGGCTCCTGTTGGCCTTCGTGAAGGACACGTGGCGGAACCTGGTTGGTCCACTTGTCAGACGGTGATTGGTGGATAAAAATCCTCTAATCATAAGTCATCTGACGATTCCATATCATAGCCTTACATGATGGATTTAATTCTAGAATGATTCTTAATTTTATTCCATCCATGTGACATTTAGATCATACAGTTACACTGAGTCTTGCCAAATTGTTCGCTATATGATATGATTGAAAGTCTCTTACTAGAATCTTTCTTGTTTGATTTAGTACTTAGCCTAGCTTATACTTAGTTCAAACATTTACTTAGCTTCATACATATGGGTCGAAAGCCTTTCAAAGTCTTTCATGTTTAACATGGTAATTTCTTTTACTCATTTAAACATTTAATTAAGTCTATACCATAGAACTTAATTCCCAACATTTACTAAGTATCGTCTTTAGCTCGGTCCATTGTCGAAAATACTTTCAAATCTAAACATTTAGCATTTGATGGTTGTTTCACAATATAGTTCATAAACTTCTTGTTGGACCATTACTTTTGCTCCCACTAAACTTCTTGTTCATCAGAATTTTTTATGTTTCTCCATAAGTCAATCCTCTTATTAACTTTATGAGAAAACACGTTCCAATTCCTTCATGCAATGCTTCCTTTAATCCCATGACGAATTCCATGTGCTTACTTTCAAATCTAGCAGTATTTAGATTTTCAAAACCCTTAGACTATTCCATAGTCACTTCCAAAATCCTATTTTGGGTAGGCGGTTTTTGTATCTATTTTGCCATATTTCATATGTGCAATTTTGCTAGATCAATCACAAAAAGACTTGAGCATTCCGATTGGTGAATGGGATTTTATTAAAATCAACTCCTTGATATTAATTATATCCTTTACAACCAATCTAGCTATGAATGCATATACATTTCCACATTTGTTAGTTTTCTCCTTGAAAACTTATTTGCAATCGATGGGTCTTTCACCTTTCATGCAAATTAATCAAGTTTCAAACATGATTTTCAAACATGGAGTCTATTTCGGATTTTCATGGCTTTTAACCATTATTCAGAATTTAGATTTGTCGTAGCTATCTTAAAGACATTATTCCTTTACTATCTAATAGTAAATAGTATGCTTGTAAGTCTTAGGTTTGTTTCTTACTTAATAGAAAATTTATAGGATTCAATCCAAGCCTTTGGTGAATTCTATACCTATACGGGGCATCAAACACTGAGTTTTAAGGCGCTTTCAAAGCCCTTTTATTATGTTGATCTTACTTCAACATCTTTAATGTTTTGTGAGTAATGAATGCTCTTTTAAGGCACTTGTAAAGTCCTTTTGAGTATTCTTGATCAAGCATTATCACGAAGTCCTTTAAGGTCGTCCGAGATTTTCAGTTCTAGTTTGTTGCTAAGATCAATGGTCATCGAGTTCATTTTCCTCCCATTTGTCGTTTTGGAAACGTGTTACTTTCCAGAAAGACACTACTTAGAGCAACAAACAATTTTTGTTCTCAATTAGGATGTGGAGGTAATACCCGTAGTCTCACTTGAATGCTTACAAAGAGACATGTATACTGTCTTTGGGTAAAAGTTCGTTGTGAAACAAACAGTTAGCTCTTACTTGAGCTATCTTAGTCTTTATTGAGCCATTCAGCTCCCACTAAGTCACCTAGCTCCCACTGAGCCACTTTGCTCCTACTGAGCTAGTGAACTCCCACTGAGACTAAGACCCTTAGACATATACTTGAAAAGACTTTTAGAAGTTATTTCTATCCATGACTAAATATGGCGTCCTTTCTTAGCTTCGACCTTTTGTTTAGTGTAACATTAGTCATTTGTGCAAATCTTTAAGAACTTTATAGGAAGGGTTGTGAAGCATCATCGTTCGAGTCATTTTCAAATGACACCGAGGTCTCCGTGAAGACACACCATGTTCTTTGTGGAGTTATTATGAAAATTTCCATTCATAACTTTGAGATAGTCACGCTTGGCTCAAGCAAACATCGCTCGATCTAATCTAGACATTTTGATATCTTGCCAAGTCGATTATGTACTTCACCGAACTCTTGAGCTACTCAAGTCAAGTTTGTTCACATTTGATGAATATAGCCATATCCTTTCAAATTCTTTGTGAAACGTTGAAGTAATTGAATCCTCTTTAGCCTTCGGAGTCAATTGTCTATACCAAGAACAATAGTTCTCTGCTTTGTCGGTTTCAACAAGTAAGACTTTCTTGTCTTAGAACGATTCCAATTCAAGCAACTATCAAGAGCCTATTTAATAGAGCCTTGAGTATGTTCTTGTCGATGTGACATTGCTAAAGATGTTTGGAACGCAAATCAAGCCCATGACTTGAACTTAGTGAGTTTATCATGTTTAGGGAAATGTTTGTTTATAATCAGGCATTCTTGACCCAATGCTTGGATAACCATGCCATTCAAATAAATCTTGCAACTATTGCTCATTACTTTGAATGTGAGTCTTTCCGTGTGTAAACGGATCAGTTACTGATTATGGAACATAATAACCATTACTTGTTCCAACCTTTTGCTTAAAAGGTCTTTAAACAAAACATACGACCTTACAACTGATGTAGCTCTTCTTGCTTCATTCTAAGCTTGTAAGTCGATAACTTAGCTTAGCTTCAATAGTTTGAGGTCACTATCATAGTGGAACACTCAAGCAGTATCCGATACTTGTGAAGATAACGAATTGCTAAGTTAACTATAATAACATGAACTCATGAGTTGAAATGAAATCTAATTCCTTTTCTTCGTTCCTTCTTTCCTATATTTCTTATCATACAACATCTCATAATCTTACTTTAAGAATAATTTCTTTAAGTACCTTGACTCTTATACTTTGTTAGGCATAATCAAGCACCTAGTGCGCCGTTAAACAAAGTTTCATCTTTTCCATTAATTCTTACTCGAATTACTACATAAATGAGTCCTGCTCAATTGTGATGCGAAAAGATAAATTGGTTGTCAAACATTGACAATCTTGAGTTTGCAACTCAATACCTCATGTTTTATAAAAATTACCTAGTATTTTGAATACATGATGTCCAACCGTCCTTTCGGACTTAATTATAAAAGTCATTCATGAGAATTGTATTTTAGAAATGCTTTTCCTTTCTTTGAGAACTATTGTCAAGGATTTCCTTTACCAATCATGGAAACAATATTATTTGATTTAGAATACTATAAATATAAGTGCTAAGTATAACCATTTATCAAGAACATAATAAGTTTGAAATTTAATAGCATTCATGCAAACTTCAATCTTATTAAACGTCTTATTTACGCATAATAATTGTCCCTATTTGGCGAAAATAAGGCGATTCCAAGATCCGAAGAAACAAAGAGTGGTTAAGCATGCTTTGGCTTGTCTTAAACACTCAATCTTCTAGGGTAAGCATTGCCTTGCTAATGGCTCTAAGCCACTCTTGGTTAGATAATCGTCGCATCTAATGCATCTTTGACGATGTATCTCTTTTGCCACGGTATGTGAGGACTCCTCACTCATACCGATGAGTTAAACCAAAACCAACGTGCACACCCGGTGTGCCTTATGCCCCTTGGAGAAGTGATGGCACCTCGCTTTGGCGTAGTCTACCATCACTCTCGTTCGGTTAGTAAGTGTTATTTTGGAAAGGCAAGTTTGACTCAATATTATTAGGGACCTAGGATTTCTATGTTGGTTGATTTAAGTGAACTTAACTAATCATCGCAACATCAAGAAAACCTAAACATGCATCTAACGAATAATTCACACATATATATATAAGCATAAAATATAAAGCGAAATTATAGATGCATATTGGCAACTAGCATGACCCCTTGAGATCTTCATATCTTCAAAAGGTCTTCATTTGCAATTCAAGGCTTTGTCTTCCAAGATACGCCGTCTTCAAGACTTAACCAAACTATGCAAAAACTAGTGTCTAAAACTAGTGTCTACAACTAGGAATAATCTAAATATTAAAGTACAAAAATACTTAACGGTGCGTAGACCGTATTTATATTTACAAAAATACATAACGGCACGTAGTCCGTATTTTCTATCCTAGTTGGGTCCCACTAGTTGCCATTTCATAAAACCTGTGAGAGAGAATATATATATTCCATTCATCCATTCACTATTTGTGAATGGCCCATGCAATTTACAAATTAAAACAAAATAAAATGCATTAAAACAACGCGCGCACTAGTAACTAATCTAGGTGGTTCATCCGATTAACACGCTTAATTAAAACTAGTCAAAGTTGTATAACCGATTATATATTTTACGTCATTAATAATTGAAGCTCCCACTAAATTCCGCATTTCCTTAATTAATCTAATTATTTAAGTCGGTAGCACCCAAACTTGTCAAAATGAAATTTTGCCAATGCCGCTCAAAACCGAGGCCTAGCCTCCCAAAATTTTAATTAAAATAAACAAAATTAATTAAAATAAGTAAAACGGAAAAATGATTAACATCAAGCCTTACTACGACTAGTCACCTCACCACACCAAGCATACGCACATGCAAAAAAACACGAACATACGACCCACGGCACACGCCCGCAAGCTGCTGCCATGGCACAGCCGCACGTGGCTGCTGCAGCTCGCGTGCTGCTGTCGTGCGTGGCTGCTGCCGCGCGTGTGGCCGCAAGCAAGGTGGCGCTGCCACCTTGGCAGCCACATATGGGCTGCTATGCAGCCCGGCTCGCCAAGGTGATGCATTGCCTCGTTTTGTGTGCCACGGCCTCGGGATTTGATCCCTTTTCGCGGACAACAATAATTAATTCTAAATTAATTTTAGAACTAATTTAGAGAGCAAAAAAAAATTTAAAACAAGTCTAACTTAATAAAATTTTCAAAGTGCAAATAACCAAAATAATTCCAAGAACCATTCTTAATTAAATTGGTTTAGCTTGGTGCAACATAAAATTGAGGCAATTTCTCACTTTCAATTTAATCAATTTAAATTAAACTTGAGAATTTGGCAAAGTAAAGGGAAGTTGGAAAAATATGAAGTTTAATGCTCATAATGAAAATTCCAACATATAAATTTTTGTGAATCCTTGAAAATTATGTCTTCCAACATGAAGATAACCAAATTTCTATCACAAAAATCGAAACTTGATGTTTCCAATCAACTCAAAATGATTAAAACATCAAAGTTTAACACAAAATAACATGGAATTTAGTGGTTTTTAAAGTTTCAATCACTTATCACAAATAAAGATTGAATCTTTAACACTTAGGAAGCCTCAAAAATAAAACTTTCACACTAAAAAGCAATTAGTTTGCAATTATGTGAAAATAGATCAACCTTTAAGCATTAAATACTACCAAGTAAGTGTGCTTTAAGGGGACATAAAAATGCAGAAAATAATGCAAATAATCAACCATATAATCAACAATTTATGCCATTAATTTCAACGTTAGAAAAGACTTAAAATTTTTCGTCAAAAACGAAAAACCCCTCGAAAAAGGCATTTATGGTCAGAATTTGGCTAAGACCACAGTCCCTTTGGGAATAAAACCTTTCCAGAACACGTTTTCCACCAAAAATTCACTAGTCTTAGGCGAAAATCTGGGTTCTAGGCCAAAAATCGACATTAAAACGGGATTAAAATAAATAAAACCGAGTTACTAATCTAATTAGCAACTTAAACCAGAAAATTAAGCCAAAATAAACCTTGAAAAACATGATTATAAAAATAAACGAGCGGGGCTCTGATCCCGCTGTTGGGGTTTGGTGAGTCTGACTCACCGCGGAAACAAACCTTTACCCGAGGAACCACTCGCAATAATTAAAATCATAAAGCATAAATAAATAATCACAAAGAAAAGATAACGAATCTTACCCTCGAAGCGAGCTTCGCCCAAAAACCAGGGCTCTTACTTGAAAGCTACGAGCACGTCAAGCGCCGCTCAAAAACCCGAGTGTTATATGAGTTTAAGAGTTTTCCACCCACAAAAAGGCGAACACAACTTTAAGGTCTACTACCTGGGGGTTAGCGAGGTCCGACAAAAACCCGAGTGTTATATGAGTTTAAGAGTTTTCCCAAAATTATGGAATGCTCTTTTTAACTCCCACTCAAGCAAAGAATTCTCAAGTCATTCCATGACTATTTATAAGAAAGTATGCCTTGTGAATTTCCCTCATCTTTCAATGTGGGACTTTTCACAAAAAGATCCCACATGGAAAGATTGGTGAATTCAACCCTTAGTTAAATAAACAAAGGAACAAGTGACAAGTGTCACATGGTTAGGTGTGGACCACTTTCTCACTTGGTCCCCAAGGCATTTCACATGCAATGTGAACTAACCACGTGTCACCCAACCTTGAGCCCCAAGTTGGGTTCGGTTGGCCCATTTTATTTTGGCCCGTGTCCATGACCCATCAACCCAGGTCCACGGCCATAGCCAAATGTGTCGCCACCGTGGCGCGCCGCCACCATGGCGCTGCCACGTGGCACGCTGCCACTTGGTGGCTGTCAATGTGGCGGCTGCCAACGTGGCTGCTTCCACTTGCCGGCTGCCAACGTGGCGGCCACGTGTGCTGCCACATGGCATTTTGCCATGTGTGCTGCCACGTGGCATGCTCCTATTGGGCATGTATTCTTAGCCTTTTGCGTGGCTAGGATTTTACTTGTTACTTGATGCATTTTCCCGTCTCGCCAAATCCTAAATTTTGGCTCGACATTTGAGATTCTCCGACGCTCGGTTTCGACGCTCCAAGCTCGAAATTCCGACGTCTAAATGTTTAACACTCAGGCAACGAATTAATTTCTTCCGAATTAATTCGTCGAGTTGGTTCGTATATTTTGATTGGGTGTGACCCGAAGGGTTCAGTCTAGATTAAGCTGTAATATTAATTATATTAATAATACTGATCAGAAGCGGCCTCCAACCAGGCATTCCGATCGCTTGACCTTATTGAATATATTAGCTTTCTAGTAATTCTGAACCCGCTATCAGAATAATACACTTGTTCGAAGGACACTATTCCTTTCATGTCATGTTCGAGAACTCATTGACATCCATATCAGTTAATTTTGCTGCACCTCCTGATAGGATTGTTTTGACAATATAGGGTCCAGACCAATTAGGCCTAAATTTGCCCTTTGGATCTAAAACATTTTTCCTTAATGCTTTTAACACCAAGTCTCCTACTTTGATGTTTCTTTCTTGAACTTCTTATTAAAATGCCTAGCCATACGAGTTTGATAGCATTGAGTATGATGTAGAGCTCCTAGTCGTTTTTCATCAAGTAAAATTAGCTCCTCATATCTCGCCCTAGTTCATTCAACTTCATCGAGTTTACTTTCTAATGTAATGCGTAGAGATGGTATCTCTAGCTCTATAGGTTGTACGGCGTTGGCGTATTTCATGTTGATGTGCGAATTGACGTGCGATAACCCCAAAGTGCGAAACAGAGTTTGTCAGGCCAATCCTTGTAATTTTCTGTCATTTTCTCGATGATAGTCTTTATATTTTTATTAGCTGCTTCAACTACTCCATTTGCTTGAATTCTATAAAGGAGAAGAATGATGGTGTTGATTGCCATTTTTTTGTAGCAATTCTTCACACTCAGATTTAAAGTGAGTTCCATTGTCACCTATCATTTCATGTGGGACTCCATATAGACAAATAATATTCCTTTTGATAAAGAGTGGTACATGTTTTGCAGTGAGTTTAGCATATGATTGTGCTTCAACCCACTTTGTTAAGTAATCAATTGCTACTAGGATGTATTCATGACCGCCTGTTCTCGGAGGAGTAATTTTACAAATAATGTCAATTCCCCATGTAGAGATTGGCCATGGTGAAGTGTAAGTGTAGAGTAGAGATGGAGGAACATGTTGTAAATTGGCGTAAATTTGGCATTTAGGGCATCTTTTTACATATTGGTGACAATCCCTATTCATGGTAGTCCAATAGTATCATTCTCGCATTATCTTTTCGACTAGCATTTTTCCATTAACATGAGTTCCACAAATGCCTTTGTGGACTATCCTCATTGCTCTTTGAGCAACCTTTTTCCCTACACATAAGAGAGCTCAACCCTTAGGTTCCCTTTTGTGTAACTCGTTGTCTATGAGTACATATTGGGAAGCCAAGAGTCTTGATGCTTGTTTTTCTCTTTTGTCAGCATGAGGGGGGTAATCTCCTTTGGTGACATAGTTAAGTATGTATGTATACCACGTTTCTTCTTCTTCATCATCTTGGATCACTTCATCATCTTCTGTGGCTTGAATATAATCCGGTTTATGCATTTTTTCTATAGTTAGAGGCATTTGCTTGATTTCCGTAGGAATCCTAACCATTAAGGCTAGTCTTGCCAAGGCATCAGCAAATTAATTTTCCTTACTAGGTAGATATGTGTATTCTACTTTTTCTAACTGATTGGTGAGAGTTTCAAGATAAGTTTGGTAAGGGGCTAGAATTTCGCTCCTTACTTTCCATCTTTCAGAAATCTGGTTGATGATCAATGAAGTCCTCGAATATTCGTAATTTCTTCACTCCCAATACCAAAGTTGTTTCAAGGCCTATCACGCATGCTTCGTACTCAGCAACATTGTTGGTAACGTCGAAATCTAGCTTTCTTGAGATTGGAACATGCTCTTCCTTAGGTGATACTAATAATACTCCAACGCCACATCCCTTTTGGTTTGAGGCTCCATCAAAGTATATGGTCCAAGTATCATCTTCTGTGACCATCAAGTCTTCGTCTGGGAATTCATTGTCGTGTATTGGCGTTGAATCTTCTATTGGAAGATTTGCTAGAAAATCTGAGACCACATATCCTTTGATAGCGTTTTGAGGCATGAATCTTACATCGAACTAGGCTAAGTTGACTATCCATCTTGATATGCGCCCATTGAGTGTAGATTTCTCGATTAAATACTTCAGTGGATCCATTTGGGAAACTACAAAGACTGTATGCATGAGCATGTAATGTCTTAACTTAGTTGTGGCCCATACCAATGCGAGGCACAATTTCTCAAGTGGTGTATAGCGTACTTCATACTCGAGCATCTTTTTACTTAGATAGTAGATTGCATTTTCTTTACCTTATACTTCTTGTGCAAGCATGGCTCCCATGGTTTCCTTGGTGTATTCCTGGATGTGCTGGTGCTAATACAGGAGGATTTGCGAGATAGGCTTTGACCTTTTCAAAGGCTTTTTAACACTCATCGTTCGATATTAGTGGTACATTCTTTATAAGCTTCTTGAATATTGGTTCACATATTGTTGTTAATTTGGATATGAACGTACTTATATATTGCAACCGGCCAATAAATCCTTGAATTTATTTCTCGGTTTGGGTGGTGGCATTGACATTATTGCCTTGATCTTTGTTGGGTCTATCTCTATTCCTCTAGAGCTTATGACATAACCCAAAAGCTTTCCTGAGGTGACTCTAAAAGCACACTTGGGTGGATTCAACCTTATGTTGTATTTCCTTAACCTTTCAAAGAATTTTCTCAAGGCTACTTGATGGCCTGGGAAATCTTTTGACTCCACAATCATATTGTCCACATATACTTCAACTTCTTTGTGCATCATGTCATTGAGTAAGGTAGTCGCTGCTCGTTGGTAAGTAGCTCCCGCGTTTTTCAACACGAATGGCATTACCGTGTAGCAGTAAGTACCCCACGGTGTTATGAAGGTTATTTTCCCCATGTCTTCTTCTGCAATAAGAATTTGATTGTATCCCGCGTATCCGTCCATGTACGAGAGAAGTGCATGATTCGCTGTATTATCTACTAAAATATTGATGTGTTGTAAAGAGAAGTCTTCCTTTGGATTTGCCTTATTTAGATCTTGATAGTCGACACACATTCTTACCCTTCCATCCTTTTTCGGAACTGGGACAACGTTGGCCACCCATTCGGGGTATTTAGATACCCTGATAAAACCTGCAGTTATTTGCTTTTGAACCTCTTCTTTTATTTTAAGAGCTACGTCGGGTTTCATTCGACACAACTTTTGTTTTATAGGTTTCATTCCTAGAATTAGCGGTATAGTGTGTTGAGCTATTTCTCTATTAATACCTGGCATATCTTCATATGACCAAGAAAATACATTGATAAATTCTTTAAGTAGATTGATTAAATCGGTTCTTTCTTGTTCATTAAGTGTTAATCCGATTTTAACTTCTCTTTTAATGGTTGAATCATTTGAGATATCAACCGTCTCAGTTTCCTCGATTATCAATGCTTTCTTTTCAAGTGTTTCCATTGCTTTGATAATTTCTTTGTCATTTTTATTGTTAGTTAAGCAATGCTCGTCATCTCTGGTTAAATAAAGCACGAGGAGTAAGCGGAAGAAGACATATTATTGAATTCAAATATCATTACATAAATAAAAAAGATGTCCTCAAGGACTTGATTGCTAACTATCTCAGGGGAAGAGATAGAAGAAGGGGGTGCTATAACTAAGATCTTTGATGACTCTACATGAAAAGACTCTGACTCTGAATCAGACGACTCTTCAAACATCGGTCCTTGCCTTGTCGTTATGGAGATTTTCCTTCCACTTGGAGTAGTCACCTTGACTGTCTTGCGCCATCCTTGTATTGATCCTTCTGCTGGAGTGATGAGCTTTGAGGGGTCAAATTTCTCGCTTTGTAGGACCGTTTGGATGAGCGAGGAGTTATCCTCTATGTACTTCGGCTCATCTTTTTCTCGCCCAAAAAATAATCCCATGACATTAAAGTCAAAGCATGGGGGTGCTTTCTCCTTGTTGATAGGAGTTGGGATTTCATCTAGAAAATAGCAATCTAAGAAAATTTCGAATCCCAGTTGTCTTATGCCATTTACAACAAAAGGTTTGGGAAATTCATAGCTCGGATAGTTCTCTCCTTCTTTTATGAATTGTCCATTGAGAATAAGAGGATACTAATCTATTGGGATTGCTTTCTTTTGGATGCGAGCGTTCCTACGCGCCTTGGACCTTTCTTGGGCTCACTTGAAATCTTCCCGAGTCGGTTCGAAACCAAGTCCGAAAGTATCTTACTTAGGGAGGCCAGTTTATTTCAGAGGTTTTGCTATTCCTTTCTTCTTTCCTAGAGTCATTCCAGGAAAATGCCCTTGTTTCTTTAGAATAGCATTTATTGTCATATTGGAGTGGGGGTCGTGGCAGAGAGGGGTCCTTTCATCCTCCTCGATTAAGGAGACCTCTTCATTAAAGCCCCAAAAATCTTCATCGTCTTCATCGTGCTCCACATTAATGATTGGATTGTCTATAGCTTTAATCCTCATGGGTGAAGCATCGATCGTGATAGGAATTCCTCCAACTATAGATTTTGCCTGTTGGTGGAGAGATGAAGGGACGACCTTTAGGTCATGAAGCCAAGGGTGTCCCAACAATAAGTTGAATGAAGCTTTGATATTACCACTTGAAATGTATTAGCATGTTCTATTGCTCCTGCCGTTATATTCAAGATAATCTTACCAAGAGCTTGACGACGAGTGTTGTCATAAGCTCTTATTCTTTGTGTTGAAGGGGTTAAGTCTTCATCCCTTATGCATAGCATCCTCACAATTCTGAGTTGACAAACATTAATTGCCGATCCATTGTCTACAAGAGTCATTGGGACGTTCATTCTCTTGCAAACTACAATTAGTTTTAGTGCCTTATAATGCTTGTCACCTTCTGGTGGTAAATCTTTGTCAGAAAAGGTGATCAATTTGATAGGACTAGGGAGATCACTCGTAAGGAATATAGCAAACCCCTTAGGAGTGGTGTAAGAATCTATCCCTATCTTATCCAAGGCATTCATTAATGTTAACCTATGTTTTCGAGATGTTTCTAGAAGTTTCCATACATTCATCTCAACCTTGGTCTTCTTGAACTGCTTGACAATATCATTGTCTTCTATGATAGGTATGGGAACTTGCTGCGTAGTCGGCATAGGTTGTGTCGAGATTGAAGGCTACGTTCTCCCAGATCTTGCGAGGACGTCTATAAATGAATCCTCTTCAACCCAGAAATCATCTATTGAATATGACACTGAAGGTGGAGATCCTTCCATGTCTTTTATGTAGACATCTTCTTCATCACTGTCCCAAACTCCATTGATGCTTATGTCTTCTTCTTGTGGAATTTGGACTAGTTTTTTATCATCAATCATTTTTTGAATTAAATATTTAAATTTAAAACAGTATTCAATGGTGTGTCCCCCGATTGATGGTATTGATAGTAGAATCTATCTGTTCTCTTTAGCAATTCAAAAGGTCTCGGTTTGAGAGGTTTGACCTTACCACTCTCGGAGAGCATTTTGAACATTTTAGCGTATGAAGTCCCAATTGGAGAATAGAGTTTATTACTCTTTTTGGGTCCGTCAGTTACTTGTAGAGAGAAGGGTTTCCTCTTTGTGGGTGGAACCTTATCACACTTTTTCTGAAGCTCCTCTACTTGTTTCATTGCGACTTCGAGAGCTTCACGTAGCAAACTTAATCCCTCCCACATGGACCATATAAACATCCGTACATCTTCTTTGCTTGCTGGTTTAGGAAAGTCATCCATGGCATCGAAAAAGATCTCCTCATCTTCTTCGATAGCATGAATTTCTTTAATAGGTTTGATTAGAAATGAGGGACCAACCTCATTTTCTTCATCAGAGATGGCCAAGAAATGAGCGAGAGGTGCATTGTCAATGCTTGGCTTCTTACTGGCAGGAGGCAATGGCGGTTTATTATTATCAATTAAATCTTGGATAGCTTCCTTAAGCTTCCAACAATTTTCAGTAAGATGGCCCTTACCTTGGTGATATTTTCAATGTGCATTGGGGTTCCAGTTAGATGTCCTCTTCTAAACTAGTGGGTCCCCAAATGGTCCGATAGGAGTTATAAGACCTTTTGCATTTAGTCGGTCAAATGTTGTGTCATAACTCATACCTATAGCATTTAGTCGGTCAAGTCTGTCCTTGGTTGTTCATAGCAAGGACTTCACTCAGATTAAAGGTTCTAACATTGGTTGAGTGGGTGGTTTTGGAAGAAGAAGGATTGTCGTTCTTCTTGCTTTTCCAGCCACTGTTGGAGTTACTGTTAGTAGCTTTCAGCTTAGCCAGGTCGTCTTCAATATTAATTCCAATGTCATAGACAACCTTAAAGGTATGGAGATTATTTTGGTATTTGAGATGTTTAAAGTACTTCTCTTGAAGGTTCTTGATGAACAAACTCACAGATTCTTTCTCTCATGGTAATCCAATCATCTTAGCTGAGGTTTCTCTCCATTTGTTAAAGAAAGAAGTGAAACCTTCATTCTCTTCCTGTACCTATCAATGAAAGCGTTCACTATTGACTCCCAAGTAGAGGTTCTTTCTTTCTTAAGGGAGAAGAACCATTGTTGGCAAACGCTTTTGAGAGATAGAGAAAACAAAGAGGGAAACACTTTCTTATCAATACCCTTAATACTCATTATTGTTTTAAAAGCGCTTAGACGAAAGTAAGGGTTGTCAGTTGCTTTGAATTCCGAGATGTCGTTGGCATGAACTTCTGAGGAAGAAGTTCCTTGTCCACCGAGACCCCTTGTGAGCTTATGCCTTAAAACTTATAGTCACTAGACTACTTGCTCAAACTTTCTTGCATGAGGTCCATCTGTTGTTGCTTCACAGAGTCATCGATTTTGAGGGTTAAAACCTTCAACGTCTCATTCACAGTAATCAATTGCTTCCTGAGTTCATTAACTTCCTCTTGAGTTGCCAATATCTTCTTAGCTTTACTTTTTCGAGCGATTGGCTTGTCGAAGGTTGAACTTGAATAAAAAGGTTGTCTTTGATCAAACGCACTTCCTTTCTTGACCACGCGCTTTAAATTAAACCATTTTTGTTTTAATGACTTGACTCAAATTGACTTTGACTTTACGGGTTTATAAAAAAAAAAAAAAAAAAAAAAAAAAAAAAAAAAAAAAAAAAAAAAACCAAAAATAGGTTTTATTTTTTTGGGAATCAAGTATAGGGTTCAAATAAGTGGTTTAATTAGAGGATTAATATCCGACTTACCCATCTAAAAAAATGACAGAAAAACACGCGCATATAAGACTCTCTTGGACATGGTCAAAGTGTGCATACATATTAGTGTGTGCTTTATATGGTGAGTGCAAGTGACATGCTTTGACTCTTGTGTAAGACCATGGAACTTAGTGCCTAGACTCGATTAAGGACTTAACAAGGTATTATTATTAATAAAAATTAATCGAATTGATTAGCAAACTGTCTAATTAGACACAAAGTGATGACTCGAGCAATATACCTAATTGTCGTCAACACGACAGGACTGGCGCCGCACTGTGAAGTGTAGCGCCAAACGACAGAAATGTCACTAGGCGCTGCACTCCACAAAGTGGCGTTGCAATCCAAATCTCGGCGCCATTGCTGGAACATTGATCTGGGATTGCTCTCGTTATTATTACTCTACAGGGTATGCCTTAAGTCGTACTAAGTTAACTCTGATTAAATTATTAGACTTTGATTATTCAAATTAATTAATTAATTAATTAGACAAAGTTCTTTTAGTCATTAATCAGTTTATTTAGTCTTAACACAAGTCAAACAAACGGTTAGGAAAAAAACACATAGAGTATGCACAACAAGTAATGTACAATTAGTCAAGTAGGCACAATATGATGCAATGAGTTTGCAACCTAAACATGGCTCTAGTTATCTAAAGTTTGGGATATGAGTTAATCAAAGAGGGTCCATGGTTAATTGTCCTGATGCACCGCGCGGAAGCCTAACCTTGAAGGGTTGGTGCGGGTGGATGGGACACCGCGAGTTAAAAAAAAAACTCGCTTCCATGGTTTGGTGAACTCGTTCGAAATTTACTAGTTCAAATGGTTCATCCAGGTAAACTCGTTAATTGGTCATTGACCTTTCAACATTTTCGGATGTACCCTTTGTTGCACAGAGCTTTCAATCAGGTAGATGGAGCATGAATTTCCAGAGGATTATGTCCATATGTAGAACACATATGGGTTTCTGAAAAGTGAGAAAAACTCAATCAGGAATTAGGATCGAGCAAATAGTGCTAAAAACTTGTCAAAATTAGAACGCATATTTCTGGCTCGCTAGACTTTGTTTTCTGATACTAGTTCCTACATGCCTCAGCAACTTTCTGTGCTCGATAAAATTTTCCAGTTTCGCCCAGCATTATTTCGGTCCAAGTTTTGAAAGATATTCCTCAAATTTCCTACGTGTAAAAATCCTATGTTTTAACTCATTACGGATGTTCTTTTCAATGAGATCTTTTTTATGCATATGACAATAATGTTAATCAAAATTACGCACATGAAATTCTTAGAACTTTTCGAGTCTCATCCACTCATTTTAAATCATTGCCGAGATAAATTTCAGGAATTAAAATAGAAATCCTCCCTAGTTGAGTCGCCAAAAAACTGTAGGGAATATTTGCTCAAGTACGGTGGCGTCCAAAGGGAATGAAGATAGAGCAAAAGAGTCGCCAACAAGTTTTAGGAACTTGTAAACCGTTCACGAGGTGAAGGTTACATCCCTTAACGATCCAGGAGATCGCCAACTCAAATAGGTCTAGAACCATGACTGGTAGTTCGGGGATGAAGGTACAAATCCAACCTAAAAGAGATTGAACCTGCCCTAATAATAGGCCTCTACATTATTCTGATCGTATTCATGTACGCTTTATGACTAACATGCAATCAATAGGTTTACAAGTATCAATTCCCTTTAAACATGCATAAAAGATGTGATCAAGCAATAACAATAAATATCAAGCAACATAATAATAATAACAATAAAAATTATAAAAATCATCATAATAATAATTATAAATCATAATAACAATTATAAGCATAATCATGTTAAAGCATAATAATAGCAAGATCCTAGGCATGATACTAACAAGGTTAATAACAAAATCTAGCATGTCACTAAGCAATAAAGATCAAATATATTGCCCTAACATGACACTAACATGAATTTTAGGAAGAAAAATAAGAAGCATCATAAAAATCACAATTGTCATATTTGATATTAAAAATTTTACTTATTACCCTAAACATGATGCTAGGAAGATCAAAACATCCTAACATGACACTAGGAATCAAAATAACAATATAATCACGATTTCTAAATCAATATCGATAAATCAATTAAGCACTTACTTGGATGCCTCGTATCTCTTTCTAATAACAAAATACACGTGTTAGTAACTTCAAGGAAAATAATAAAGTCAAACATTTAAATTAAATTATTGAAAGAGAGACTTGGGATCAAACCCTCAGAAATTAAAACCTTTCATGTCTAGGGTGAAGGCAACTTCGAATTTGGCTAGGTGTTTCTAGATTTTGTGAATGCGGAATTTTGTATGCAAAAGCGTAGTTTAGAAAGAGAGAGAGAGAAAAAAAGCTTTAACTTAGAGAGAGAAGAGAACTAGAGAGTTTTTGGTAGTTGTTGATGATAATTTGATGATGGAAAACGGATGTTTTAGGAGGTTATATATAGATAAAATCAGCCGGATGGATAGAAAACGAATCAGAGTTTTGACGAGAGTAAAACGACTTAGCACTAGACGCCAATCATTAGTGCCAGGCGCTAAGGCTAGCGCTAGACACCAAGTATTAGCACCAGGCACTAGAAACCAGTTTCACGCGTTTTCTTAATTTTGATAAAATTTAGTCGTACAAAAGGGCAAAATCGTATTTTCCTTAAATTACTTCTTTTATTCTGATTAAAACTCTAAAAAGTCAACTAAAGCCAATTTATCAATGCTAATTAAATTAGGAATGAAAAGAACCTTCTAGAAGAATCTAGAAGACTAAAATCAATTCTAATTTCATTAGGAATGATAAATCAATATTAGGCCCTCCTCTAGATCATTGGGTCGCACATAAATATCAAACTGGGCCTAGTTTAGTAATTTGCCCATAACATCCTCATTATTCATCGGAATTGGGCTTATAATATATCGTTGGAAAGCTCTTTTTAAACCCCATCCAATTATTTTACTACTGGACCCTTGCTATGGACGAAACCAAACTGGATTGGATGTTTTCTTAAAATAGGTTTTCAAAAACAGAGAGAAAGAAAAGAATTAAAATCTAACCGTAACACTAGACTTTCCACACTTTCACTTCATTCGATTATGATTCGACGTGAAAAGTACTCATCACCAGATTTAGTTTTCGGGAGACACAAATGGGTGTCTACAGATGCTTACTAAGGGAATATTTGAAACCATAGGGAGAACGCGGCTAAATTGGTTGGGAAGAAGGTGGATTGCGCCTCTTTAGTTCTCTATGCTTAGCATACCTTATGTATCAATCAACCGTGAATATCTTGAAGCATGCATACCCATTTCATATAGAAAAGTGTTCATGCATTTCCATTTGACCGTTTGTGAAAGCCCTTGTCAAGAGCTATGTGTTCGAATTTTTGTTTTACTTTCTTTTCTTTTTAAATGATTTTGCCTCATTTTATTTCAAAGAGTTGTGGGTTAAACTCTTAGGAAACTCTTACGAGACCTCACTCGTCCTCATAGGCGACTTTGGGGTTTAAAGGGCTTGTTGTACCTAAAAACAACCGTGATTCCTATGATAGTGAGTCTTAGTGTATAGTCTTCTTCACTCTCTTTTATGCTTAAATAAACCCTCCTTATTCCTTTTTAGCCTTTGTTTTTGCTCGGGACGAGCAAAAGTCTAGCTTGGGCGAATTTGATGAGTGTCATTTATGGCACTCGTAGGGTAGTGTTTTAGGATATTTTCACTATATTTTTCATGCTTTTCTTTTATCATTTGGTCATTTCTCCTTTAGTTTCTCTATTTTCTTTTATCTTTGTGTTTTAATTTCCTTTATGTGCTTTTCCTCATGTTTTCCTTTTATATTGCTCTTTTTCTCTTCTATTTTCTCTCTTTGGTTTCTTTTGTAGGTGCCTAAGGACTTAACTTAACAAGGGATTCAAGAGGAGCAAAAACAGACAAGCAAAGGAGTTTCAAGCCTCATGGAGAGGGCTTAGAGAGGGCTCGGAGAGGGCGCTTTGCTTCTTCTCATGGTCGTGGGCGCGGGTCCAAAAGGCCGCGGGCGCGGGTTATATGAATCATTTTGGTGATTTTAGGCAGGAACTCTTGATAAGTGACTTTTATGTCATTTTTAGGGTATTTTTATGCTTATTTTTCGGTTTAGTTTCTAATAATTTTCCTAGTTTTAGGCTTTATTTATCTCATTTTCTTATTTTCTTTAATTGTTTTTTATTTTGAGTATTTTTTAGTTTTTAATAGTTTTTAGTTTATTTTCGTATTTTTAGTTAGTAATTTCTAGATTCTCTCTTTTTCTTGTTTATTTTAGTTTGGCATTTTATTTTATTTTGTTTTATTTTATTTTATTTCCGATTCTACCCTCGTGTTTGGTTTTGTTTGTAGGAACGTTCGTGTCGAGGGCTTGTTTATAATCAAAGTCATATTCAAAAGTCCAAGGTCAAATGTCCTAACAAGCAAAGTCGAACTCCCTCACATGCTCACACACCAACACTGATGCCCACCTCTTATCTTTCACCACACAACCACCTATCCTACACCTCACTTCCCCTGCTCCCTCACTTGCTATCACCAGCCAACAACAATCTGCAACACAACACAACCAAATCAACCTCCCAGCTCCCCACGCAACTCCCTTCTCACCCATTACCACCAGCCAATTCCCCTTCTCCAATTCACCAAGCTGCCGCCTTAATTACCACCACACACCACCAGCCACAACAACCCAACAATGACAGGAAACCACGCAAACCAGCCCACGCAACTCCCCTGTTTCAACTAACCACCACCAATCTCCGCACCTACAGCCGCAACATCAACCACCGTGCAATCCCAGTCGTATTTCACCTCTATCCCACCCAACAAACACAGCAGCCCCTGTTGCCCTTAATCATCACCGGCCACGCATTCCCACCAACTCGAAACTCACAGCCACAACAAAGCCTGAGCAGCTGCGGCATCAACAACACAAAAACCGCACCACCTCTGCTTCCATTCGAACCCCAGCAATGATAACCAAATGCACCGTCAATAACAGCAGCTAACCACCACCAAAAACCGCCATCAACACCATTTCAAGCACCAATTGAATTCGGCAGACCAAGAATTGAAGCCACAAAGCTTTAATTGAGCCTTAAATCGAAGACCCTTTAGAGCGGGCGCTCTTCAATACGAAGCGGGCGCTCCATTTCGTTCAATTTCTCCAATTCGAGGCAGAAGGTATGCGCGGTCGCTCCTCATTTCTTACTTACCACGTGATTTTCTCGTGAGTAATTAGTGGCTTGGAGATCCAACGACTGCGATGTGGTGATGCTTGATGATGATAATGCTAATTGAAATTGATGAACGGTGGTGATGATGGTTGATGATGTGTTGAATGGGAAGATCAGAGAATCAAAGCAGCCAAATTTGTAAGAGGAGGAAGAGGGGGTCTGATTTGTTTGTGGTTTTTTTTTTTTTTTTTTTTTTTTTTTTTTTTTTTTTTTTTTTTTTTTTTAACTTCCTGTTTTATTTTCATTTCATTTCCTTTTTATTTTTATTTCTTTACTTCCTCCTTTTACTTACTTTATTTATTTTCTTCTTTTATTTTTCTTATTTTTATTAGCTTAGTATAAATACCCATGATTCTGGGTAACTAACAATCATTTATTATGCTATTTTCTTAATTAGGTTGAGGGAGCTTCTCTCTCTTATGGTTAGATTAGATAATTATAGAGAGAGATAGTAGATTATTACTCAAGTTTCTCCATTGTATTCAACTTTTTGTCAAGTTCATTTCAATCAAGCAATACTTCCAAGTTTTCATCTTTAGTAATCTATAATCCCTTCTTTTAGCTTTATTTATTTGCTTTATTGTTGATTATTTTCATTTATCTTTTTAGTTGAACTAGTTGTTTTGGGTGTTTTTGTCCCTTGGGAGAGTTACAACAAGAAGACTGATCCGCAGTGAGCTGTACCTGCAAAACAAACGGAGACACCGGTTGGGTGGTGCTCCGCCTCCGACGCACAAGTTAGTAACTTGAAACGGAATAGAGAGAACGGAAATTTAGGTGGGTATCTGCTCGGATTCCAAGCTCAGGTCTTTCTCTGATGTAAGAGAATAATGGTGTAATAAATGATTGAATGTGTCCCCAAAATGGGGAAATATCTCCCTATTTATAGGGTCGTTGGAAAATGTGCCCCTACCTAGGTCACTTGACCTAGATTCTAGTGGGTTGCGTCGTTTTAAAGCGCTCCTAGGGGTTTGGGCCTTTGAAAGCCGCCATTTCAGAAACATATCTGAGGGCGCCAAGTGTCAGGAGGATGTTGAGCCACATGGGCCATCCTGAGCTTGACACGTGGCAACCTCTCATTGGTCCACGTGTCAACAGGATGTTGAGCCACATGGGCCATCCAGAGCTCGACACGTGGCGACCTCTCATTGGTCAACGTGTCTAGGGTAAAAATACCCTAAACATTTTCCCCTCACAGGTCGAACGTGCAAGTCGCGTGGGGCTTGTGACACGTGTCCACCTTTCATAGGTGAACAGTAACGGGTAAAATTTTGAATTTCAAATCAAAATTTCCCCCCGCTTTTACTTTTTATAAATAGAAAGTTACCCCCCCTCCTTTTCACACCTTACGTTCATATTGACTTTTTAGAGAGAGAAAAAGAGAGATTTCTAGAGAGAGTTTTCTCTGATCCCGCCTGCATAACAGCAAGTTTCAAGCTTCCGAGTGCTAGCAGTACATCACCCGGTTCATCGGCTGAAGCGGTTTTCAGATTTTCCAGAGTCAAAGCAAGGTAACCGCCTGTACCATTTTAGCTTTTCTCCCCTTCAATTTACATACCATTTTTTCCGCCTGTATGCCCGACTTTCTTTAGAAAATAGAAATATAAATGAGTTCCCAATCCACCCACTCGGCACTGCCTAGGACAATCAGCCGATCCCCTGGAACGACTGAGTCTGGAATAGGGGGTGTCTCTTCTGGACTGTCGAAACCAATATGCTCATCTCCGAATTCCTCCCTCTCTGTGTCTGTGCAGGACACAATGGCCAGAACGAAACAAATGGCCAGGCGGTCTAAAAGCCGGCGCACCATGAGAGTGCCAGCCGATGAGGTTTTCCCGGAAGGGGATCCGAGGAATTGGGAGGAGAGCGGATCTGACGAAGAGGCTCCCTCTACCTCCAGGAGCTCTGGAGTAAGAGAAGTGGACGGCGAAGGAGTCGCCTCCTCAATGAAGTCGGCGACGCTAAAGCCGGCCAGGGATCTAGAGAGGAATCCTCCGGCTCTGACCAGGGAGATTTAGCGGCTGACTATCAGCAGCCGCCCAAAGTTGCTGAGAACCCGGATGCTGCCGAGTAACATTGCCCTTCTTAAAAGCGGGTTCAGGGCTTTTAAAGAGAAACATCCATTTGGAAGGGGTTGGGAAGTTATTGTCCCTCCGGCTGATGTTGTGATGGCCTGGGGAACGACATTGACCATGCGGATGACTACTTCATCTGCTATGAGGCGGTTATTGAAGCCGGCCTCCGGTTCCCCCTCCACCCCGAGATTAGGAAAATCCTCAAGGGGTATGATCTTGGGGTTTGGCAGCTCATCCCTAACTCGTGGGTGAACATATTAAGTTACATCGCCGCCTGCGAATTCCAAAACTTGAACCCCAGTTTCTCCGCCTTCGCTCATATGCACTACTTGAGCAAGGCTCCAGGCGGCCATGGGGCATGGTATACACTGACTACCTTGCCCCAATACTTGATGACTTTGGACAAAGTGTCCAAATGGTCCGGGTGGAAGGACAAGTTTTATTTGATTTCCTCTCCAACCCTAAGACACAACCGGACACTACGCCGGTACAATACTGAGCCGGCTCTTCTTGACGTAAATGCCCTCTCTCGGCACTATCTACTAAAGCCCGGGAGCAAATCATGGAGCCGGGATTTTTTTAGACAACAACTGAGCCCATGGGGGATGGGACTCACATCATAGTTCCCAAGAACTGGATCCCCCGTCCGGACTTCTTCAAAGATGAGTGCTTCTTGTCCCCATGTGGACTGAGTACGATGTTTCCTAGGGGTAGAATACTTCTCATCTGTAATGATTGTCATTTTATTTTTATTGCAAACTTGCCTTAATTCTTTCTAACTTGACATTCTTGTTTTTGCAGAAGAAGCCCTGAGGATGGTTGACCAGGATAAGACTCCTGCTAAATCTGCGGCGCAACTGTGCAAGGAAGCGACCCTTGTCAAAAAGGCAGCCGTCGAGGCTACGAAGAAAGGCGGGGTAAGACCGCCTGACTTTATGTTTGCATTTTTTTTATATATATACCGGTTGGGTATACTTATATTTTGCTTCTTTCTCAGGAGTCCGCCAAAAGAATCACTCGATAATTCTCCAAGCTTCTCAAAAGGCAGGGAGATGATCTGGAGAAGGCTCCGGCTGCCAAAGCCGCAAGGAAGGATCCCCCCCAGAAGCAAAGTTCTGCCCAATCCGGTCGTCCAACGACTGGGGGAAAATCCCCTGCTGTTCTGAAGAAACTGGGTGAAATCTCATAACAGCAGAAAGCGCCGGAAGCCTCTACGGCATCGAAGGGTGGCGAGCCACCTAAGGTTGCAGGCGGTGCGGCAACCACTGGGGAGGAGAACAAGCCGGAGACCCATCCGGAAATTCACGGTAAGGAACGAACTGAAATACCTTGGCCACTTGATTTTATGAGAATCAAGACTAAGGTTGATTCTTCAAAAGGGTCAGTCAGCAGCCGGCAACGAATGAATGCCAGCTACGCTGATTCTATCTCACAAAGCACTACTTTTGATGCATATTTGACTCCTAACCCGCCGGATCTTGAAGGCTTCGCAAAGCGGATGGTGAGGACCCTCACTTGGTCTGAGAAGGCCTCCATACCTGATCTGCAAGCCGTGGACTTTGACCGGATAATGGGTTCTCTGGCTGAGGTAAAAAATCCCTTTACCCTGATATCTTTTATCTTTAACTTGGCCAAGTAACTCACAAACCGGCTGTCATTGTCTCAGGCTATGGTGAGAGTGGACAGTCTCCGGGGCCCCTTCAGGCGAAAGCAAGAAGAGGTAAATGACGCCAAACGGAGGGCCCTAGAAAACCTCAACTTTGCTGAACATTTTGATTATATGTGTAATTTAAAGATTAAAGTAGTAGAGTTGAAACAGGAAGAGCTGATCCGGAGTTTGACGGCTGCAAACGATGAAGCTAAAAGCCGGGCTGATGGCCTTGAGAAGCAGCTGAAAGATGCCAAATCTGATCTCAAGGCATTATAAGATGCTGATAAGAATAATGCCCAACTCCGGATTGACAACGATCGCCTGAAGCTCGAGCTCATGACCCTGCGCAACAAGCAGTCGGATGAGCTGGCCCGGGAGCAGACCCGGCTGACTGAGGAGAATGAACGGGACAACTTGGCCCGGCTGAAGATCACCTCGGGCCTCCTCTACCCAGAAATAGACTTTCAGGTCTAGAAGCTGAGGTATGATTACGCCACTGAGGTGTATGATGCCCAGCGACTGGGTGATGCTCCTCCGCCTCGCTTCAAAGACTGGGCTTCTGAGAAGGGATATGAAGTCTCTGATGATGAGGAGCCTGCGGCGGATGATCATCGGGAGGGCCAAGCCAGCCAGACTCAGCCGGAGCAGACTCCACCTCAGCCTTAGGCGAGCCTCCCACCTTTCTGCGGTAGTATGCCAATCAATGTTATTTACCGGCTTGCATGCCGTGTTTTATTGTATCTTTTTACCAACCATGGGGTTGGGTTAACATTTCCACTTTCTTTCTTTACCGGATATGTCCGGTTAACAATTATTCTGGCCTTTGTGCCATTTCAAATATAAATGAAGTATTCCGACTCAGTTGAATTTTGTATATGTTTGTTTTAAGTTTTTTCAATTTGAATTTTTCATGTGTATGCAATTCTTTAGTATTTTGCCTAACTTAAAAAAGCATGCGGCAATTTGCAATCCGGGTGCTCTTGCCCCTAGGCAGCTGTGTGGTTGGTTTTATGTCAAGCTGATTGATTGGCTTGAAAACACTTGATACTTGGAGAAGTATGGAGTGTTTTTAGGCCAATCAATAACAATGGTGATTGCCCCAAACCAAGTGCACAGCCGGCCATAAAAGCGGGTGCTTTGAGCTTCTTACCCAGGCGGTTATATTCCGTCTGAGTTAACGCGTAGCCATTACACAATCCTTTGCCCCAATAGGGGAAGTGAGTGCAACTTCGAAATAAATAACCCAAGTAAGAATTTCTATCAATGACCGACTGATGCCTGTGGGCATCCGGTATCTTGAAACTTATTCGTTCTTCATAGGTTATTTTGGTCAGACGGCTATGAGTTGGCCAACTTGGTCGTTCAATTTTTGCCGTCTGCATGGGTACGTAGAACCGACAAATAGTCTGTTCTCTGCGACGATTGCACCCGGAGGGGTGTCACCGGACGCTTTTGTCCATGTTGGGACAGGCGATTTTATAAAATGAGCAACCATCCGGCCATTTTAGCCTCTGGCCTTGTTTGAGACCGGTTGTATAGCCACTAAACGTTTTTGTGCTTAGTTTTTAGTCAGTATTTAATTTACACTAAGTATCAGACTTAGTTTTTTAAAAACAAGCGGGTCACTCTGGGTATTACCTAGGCAGATAATCAGGCAGTTGAATAAACAAATTATCAAACTTAAATAAACAAGGGATCCGAGTAGTACCCAGGCGGTCCAAAAAATATAACCTTTACTAAGTGTCAAACTCGGTTAGGTAAAGAAGAATCCGCCTGGGTATTACCCGGATGGATAATTAAATAATAACTCGATTTTGCAAACAAAATCTGAATCTTCATTAATTGACTCACTGTTTACAAAAAGTTTACAATCTCAGAAGTAGTACTTTTTTAGGTTGTCTACATTCCAAGTTCTAGGCAGACGCCTGCCGTATGGGGTTTCCAGGCGGTAGGTGCCATCCCTTACTTCTTCATAGATTCGGTAGGGGCCTTCCCAATTTGGAGTTAGCTTTCCCAGCTCATTGGCCCTACTGGTTGCCTCCATTTTCCGTAACACTAAGTCGTCAACTTTCAAAGGACGCTTGTGTGCTTTTTTGTTGTAGGATTTAGTCATTCTCATATGGTAAATCTCATGACGCAAGGCGGCATTGCCCCTGCGTTCTGGGAGTGAATCCAATGCCAGCCGCATTGCTTCCTTGTTTGCCTCTTCATCATACAGCATGACTCAGAGAGTCGGATCGTAATGTTCGATGGGCAAGACGGCTTCAGCACCGTAAACTATGAGAAATGGGGTTTCACCGGTTGCCCCTTTCGCGGTTGTCCGGATGGCCCATAAGACTTGGATTAATTCTTCTGCCTATAAGCCACCGACTCTTTCTATTTTCTTTTTAATGCCGTCAGAGATGAGTTTGTTGAAGGCTTCAACTTGGCCGTTTGCTTGGGGCCGGCCAACAGATGCAAAATAGCTTGAGATCCCCTGATCTCCCAACCAAGTTTTTAGCTGAGGCGTCTCAAACTGAGGACCATTATCAAACACCATAGACATAGGTACCCCATACCGGGTGATAATGTTCTTCCAAATGAAGGAAATTACGTATGAGGTCTTGATGTTTTTAACCGCCTCAGCCTCCACCCATTGGTGAAATAATCCACAGCCACCAAGATGTAGCCCTTTCCGCCTGGAGTAGGCATGTAAGGACCTAGAATGTCCATGCCCCATTTTGCAAATGGGATTGGGCTGTGGATGGCCGTCAGATCAGTAGTCGAACAGTGAATGAGTTTGCCAAAATTTTGGCACTTGTCACATTTCTTCACCAACTCCTTGGCGTCTGCCTCAAGAGTGGGCCAAAAGTAATGTCGTCTGGCTCTGACGGCTAGGGACCTGTCGCCTATATGAGAGGTGCAGAATCCCGAGTGCAAGTCTTCGAGAACTTCCTTCCCCTTTTCTGGGGTTACACACTTCAACAGGGGCTTAAGAAATCCTGCCTTGAAGAGTTCTCCATTTTTCAACTCGAAGCTTGCAACTCACTTCTTCAGGACGGCTGCTTCCTATGGTGAATCAGGAAGTGTGCCGTTTGAAAGATAAGACCGGATGGCATCCATCCAGGTGGAGCTTCGGTCTAAGGTTCCAATGGGTTCTTCATGTATGCTTCGCTTTTCCAGGACTTCCCAAAAGACCGATCGAGGAGTATCACAGCAGGCAGATGAAGCCAATTTGGACAATGCATCCGCCTGGTTGTTATCTGACCTGGGCACTTGATTCAGACGGAATTCCTCAAGTGCCCCAGTCTCTTCCTTGACTGCCTGAAGATATTTGATCATAGCTGGATGGGTTGCCTCATATGCTCCCTCATTCTGGCTAACGACCAACTGTGAATCAAAATAGGCGTCAATCTTTGTTGCCCCTGCTGCCTTACACATGCGGATTCCGGCTAGCAGGGCTTCATATCCCGCCTCATTATTTGAGGCTTGAAACTTAAACTGCAGTGCATATTCAAATTTGTCCCCCTCTGGGGACTCATATATAATTCCTGCACCACAGCCGCTCTTTGTTGAGCTTCCGTCTACATACACTTTCCAAACCTGGTCAAGATTATCCGGTTGCACTGGTCGGGTCATTTCAACGATGAAGTCGGCAAACGCCTGACCTTTCACTGCTTTTCTAGGTTCAAAAGTGATTTCAAGACTTTGCATTTCAATAGCCCATTTCAACATTCTTCCGGATGACTCCAAAGTAGACATTGGCCGCTTGAGGGGCTGGTCGGTGTAGATTACCACCGGATGAGCCAAGAAGTATGGCTTCAATTTCTTGAAAGCCATATACAGAGCAAGGCCAAATTTTTCTACCATGGGGTATCGAAGCTCAGCATTTTTTAAGACATGGCTAATGAAATAGACCGGAAGCTGAACACCGTCTCTCTCAGCAAGGAGAATGACACTGAGAGAATGATTTGAGACGGCTAAGTACATGTATAACACCTCCCTAGGCAATGGACTAACAAGTCTTGGCAAAGAGTGGAGGTGTTCTTTCAGCCGTTGAAAGGCCGCCTCAGCCTCATCTCCCCATTCAAATCTGGTCTTCTTCCTGATTGCTTGGAAGAAGTAAAGGCATTTGTCCTCTGACCGGCTGAGGAATCTCCCAAGAGCAGCAAGGCAACCGGTTAGTCTCTGTGCTTCCTTGACAGTGCGGGGGGACTTCATGTCAATCACCGCCTGTATCTTCTCAAGGTTAGCCTCTATCCCCCTTTGATCAATTAGGAATCCGAGAAACTTCCCAGACTCAACACCAAAGACGCATTTCTTAGGATTTAACATGACCTTATGCCGCCTGAGTGTGGTGAAGGTTTCTCGGAGATCAACAAGGTGATCCGCCTGCTGTTTGGATTTGACTATCATGTCATCAATGTATGCCTCTACATTCCTCCCAATTTGATTAACAAAGACAGTATTAATCATTCGTTGGAAAGTAGCCGGCGCATTTTTTAAGCCAAACGGCATCACCGTGTAACAGAATATCCCCTGATCAGTGACGAAGGCCGTCTTTTCTTGATCTTTCTTCCACAGGGGTATTTGATGGAAGCCGGAGTAGGCATCCATAAAACTCATCAAGGCGTGACCAGCTGTAGAGTCGACCGGACTGTCGATCTTTGGAAGCGGATAACTGTCCTTTGGACACGCCTTGTTGAGGTCCGTGTAATCAACACACATGCGCTAGGTTCCATTCAGTTTCTTAACAAGGACCACATTGGCCACCCAGTCGGGGAAATTACAAGGCCAAATGAACCTGGCGTCTAGCAGCTTTTTGACTTCGGCAGCTGCCGCCTGACTTCTTTCCTCGCCGTGATTTCTTTTCTTTTGCCGAATGAGCTTCTTTTTGGTGTCCACGGCGAGTTTGTGGATAGCGAGATCCGGGCTGACGCTTGGCATCTCTTCCACTTCAAAGGCAAAAATGTCTTTGAATTCCTTCAGCAGAAGGTGCAAGCTTGCACCCAAGGTAGCATGAGCAACCGTCCCAACCTTAACAGTTTGTTCTGGACGGCTGTCATCCAGAACGAGATCAATGCTTTTCGCTAGCCGGTTGGGGACGGAGCCCATCTGACCGTTCACCGGCCAGTGATTGCTATTTTTTCTCTTTCTTCACCTCCACCAGCAGAGGTGCTTTTCTTTTCTTTCCAGATGCTGGTGGAGCAGGAGCTGGGTCAGCATCCTTGACATTGTCAAGGTCTATGGGTTCCTGACCGCCTAGGGCCACGGTATCTCGGACGGCTGAGAGATAACACTCTCGGGCCGTCTTCTGATCCCCATTCAGGGAACCCACATTGCCGTCATCCCTCTCATACTTGATGAGCATGAGAGATGGGATGATTACTGCCTTGGCTACGTTGAGAGTTGGCCGGACAAGGATGATGTTGTAGGCAGTCAACTCCTCAACGACCAAGAATCTGACAACAATATGTCGTCTCTGGCCTTTCTCCCCCAACCGGATGGGTAAGTAAATTCTACCGGCTGGGTAGACCATCCCACCCCCAAAACCAACCAAGGGGTGGGTGACCGGGTGCATGCTGCTGACATTGTATTTCAGCTTTTGCAGGCACCGGAGGCTGATGATGTCTGATGAGCTGCCGGTGTCTATAAGGATCCGTCCAACCAGCTGGTTGGCAACCTTACATTCAATGACCACCGGGTCATCATGAGGGCGGCGGACGCTGCCCCTATCCTGACGTCTTGGAAGGAAGAGCTGGCAGACGCCTGCTCACAAGCGCACTTTAGGGCGCGCTTTAGAGCGTATTTTAGGATGATTTTGGATGTATTTGGGGCCGCTTGGCCGATTATTACCTTGTTATGCTTACGTTCCCCATATTACGTGCTTCACGGGTTTTCGGTTTGTTTTTGATGTGTTTTCAGGTAATATCAACCGAGTTTAATCGGATCCCGAGCCCTTGATGCGTAACCGAGCTATCCTTGACCGGAGTCCGAGGAGTTAAGGAAGTTCAAGTGCCGTGCATTGATTACATAGCACAGGCAGCACGGCCGTGTTACCATAGGCACACCCGTGCTGGCCTATAAGCAAGCAACCCCAGGCAAGGCAGCACGGCCGTGCAAGCCAATAGCACGACCGTGTCAGTATCCACGCACCCGCACGGCAGTGCAGGCCATTAGCACGGCCGTGCCAGATGTTGCCCGTGCCCATGTCAGCTTCAGTATGAGCCCCGTGCTAGAGCATATTCAGCACGGCCGTGTCATTTTTAGCACGGCCGTGCCAGGAAGCTGCACGGCCGTGCCATATATAGCACGGCTGTGCCAATTTGAAGAAGAAATCCGGTTTACTTACTGACAAGCTAGCACGGCCGTTTCAAATACAGCACGGCCGTGCTAATCCAGGGTTAACTGCACGCTTGACTTCTCCGCATTAGAAGACGTATATAAGGCCCAACTTTAAGAGGATTCCTCAGACAGTTTTAGAGATAGTTTTGAGAGCCTTTGTAGAGAGTTATTGGAGAACGTTCTTAGTATTAGAGATTCATTATTTTTCTTAGAGATATTTCTAGATATTTCTAGAGATTTTAGTTTTCTTGGATTGATTTGAAGCAAGATTTGCGAAGGTTCTTTGTATTATTCATTGACGACGGATATCAAAGTTCTGAACTTTTCCATTGATTCGCATCAATACAATTGGTATTATTCATTCTTGTTTATTAATCAAGCTTTATTATTCCTTAATCAGAATTCATGTTTATATCTATTATGCTTTTGGAATTCATTATTGCTTTGATTATGAATATGTGTGAGTAGTCTCCTAGCTAGGGTTTCGGGATGAAACTCGGCCTAGGTAATCTATGTAACTGAGGATTGATTTTGATAAATGGATTGTGATTAAATTGATTATATGCGATTGCATGTTAATTCATTATAATAGGAGTAGCTAACCTAGAATCTTGAATTTGATTGCATGATATCCTTGATTTGAACAAGAGATTGTGAATTGAGTATTTCATTATTGAATGTGGTTTGATTATGTATCGAGTAATGTTAAGTGCATGAGAAATCCAAGCTTAGTATTGCCCGTTGTCTTCCTATCACATGATATTGATCAGACATATAGTCTTTGCATATCCCGTTTGTCTATGTGATTCCTTGTTGCGTAGTTACCGATGGTTTGGTGAATTCCCGTTCTCCCTAGTGTCTTAGTTTATTGATTTATTCCATCTTGTTAGTAGTATTTTAGAACACCATTTTCCATTGATTTCGAACTAGCTTAGGTTTAAGATTGATTTGCAATTACTCTCGTTCCTCGTGGACCGAACCTTTATTTGCCATTGTACTTGGTTATAGGGTGTTCGTATAAGTATTGTTTTATTGAGAGTTAGATTGTAGCGACCGATTTAACCCTTGTCAAAATGGCGCCGTTGCCGGGGACCGGTGTTTGTTAATTGCTTTTTGATTTCTTGAGTCTAGTTCATCGTAAAAATCGCAAAAATATTTTTCCTTTTTGGCTACACTTGTAGCCCTGCTATTTAATTGGTTTGGTTAGTGTGTATGCGCAGGTCTAAACAGAGAGAATTAATACCCTTCGATCCAGAAATCGAAAGAACTTTGAAGAGCAATCGTAAATCTCGATTGACGTCATCAAACTCTCAAGGAAAGGAACACAACACACAACAGGTTCCAATGGCAGACATACCGCGCCAACCCAATCGGCCAGTACCACGACCCCTTAAGGAATTGGGAACTCCTGGGGCGTATAGAGCTTCAAGTGGGATTGCTCCACCCACTACTGAGGCCAATGATTTCGAGATCCGGCCGGCTATGATCACCCTCATCGAGAGAAGGCAGTTTAGTGGTGCCAAGCATGAGAGCCCTTTGGCTCATTTAAACGAATTTGAGAAGTACTGCAATACCATCAAGGTTAATGGGGTGAATCAAGAGTTCGTGAGATTGAAGCTTTTCCCCTTTTCACTTATTGGGAGAGCTCTCGAATGGTTAGAGAAGGAGGTGAAGCCGAACTCTCTACACACTTGGGATGATGTCACGACAGCATCCTTGGGAAGATTTTATTCCCAAAAGAAGACGGCCGATGCTAGAGCTTTGATCCAGGGATTTCGGCAAAGGAGTGGGGAGTCAATCTACGAAGCCTGGGAAAGGTACAAGGAGTATCAAAGAGAGTGCCCACACCACGGAATCCCAACATATCAAGTTTTACAGATTTTCTATGGAGGATTGAGTCCTCAAGGGAAGACCAGTTTGGATGCGGGAGCAGGTGGCCCCATTATGAACAAAACCGAAGAAGAAGTCATTGATATCATAGAAAATGTGGTACGACACCACATGGATTGGCAAGATGGAGAGCGAGAGGCCATGAGCAAGAGTGGAGGAGCGGTCTATTCGGTAGACCATCTTAATGCAATCGGGAATTTGACATCGCAAATTGTAAATCTAGGTAAGAAAATGTCAATTATCAAAGAGAAGCTCAACGATCCACCGCATCAAAATCTTCCATCCTATTCTAAGGGAGCAGGTATGCACTCTAACTCTAATAATATGCCTGCTGGATGTATATTCTGTGAAAACTGTGGGTCTTATGACCATGATACCTCTGCCTGTAACGTAGATTCCCAATTTCAATCCAACTATAATGATGGTAATGAGTGTGATAATGAACAAGTCAATGCCTTGTCTTATGATAATAGACCTAGGAATGACAATAACAGATATTTACCACCTAATCAAAGAGGGAACAATTATAATCAACAGGGTAATAATTCTGACTACCAACAGCAAAACCAGTGGGGAAACATGAACCAAAGGGACCAAAATCCCCAAGGGTCTTATAATCAACATGGTAATTTTGGTAATCAGAATAATTACCAACAAAATGCAGGTAATCAAGGGCAATACAATCAGAGCATGAATGCCAATAACAGGGGAAATTGGAATAACAATGGTAACAGGAACAACTTCCAAAATCAAAATCCCCAATAGTCTAATGCGCGTGGCTCCCGAGCCTCTAATGACAACTACAATGCTCAAGGACCATCGCAAAGGACTAGTTTGGAGGAGATGATGGAAGCTTAGACCAAAATGTTCAACACTTTCATGGTTACCAGTGACAAAAAGTTTAATGAAGTGATGACACATAATAAAATGCTTGAAACCCAGATTTCTCAGTTGGCTAGTGCTATAAAGGATGGGGTTGGAGTGTCAAAACTCCCACCTCAAGGTATTGACCCTAAAAACTCTGTAAATGCTATCACCACTAGGAGTGGAAAGACATTGAGGGGGAGCGATGAAGTAGTACCCCCTAGGAGTCAATCTGTGACTACACCTACCACTGATACTGTTATAGAGAGTGAGGAGGAGAGGACCGGAGAGAATGATAAAACTGTAGAGGTCTTAAATGAAAAGGAAGTAACACAAGTCAAAGAGCCCAATCTATTGCAAAAACTTCCTTACCCCCATAAGTTTGTGAGACATAAGTTGGATGTTCAATTCGGTAAGTTTTTAGATACTTTGAAGCAAATTCACCTTTCCATACCATTCACCGACGCTATAAAACAAATGCCTAACTATGCTAGGTTTTTAAAAGATATTTTGAGTGGCAGGAGGAATTGTGATGGGGTGGAAACTGTTAACCTCACCGCGAATTGTAGTGCAATCATCATGAACAAGATGCCTCCCAAATTGGGAGACCCAGGTAATTTCTCAATCCCTTGTGCTATTAATAAAATGAAAATTGATAATGTATTATGTGATCTTGGGGCTAGTGTTAGTCTTATGCCATATTCTGTATATCAAAGATTAGGGGTAGGAGAAATTCTTCCTACCAACATTACCCTACAGTTAGCTGATCGTTCGATCAAATTTCCTAAGGGTAAGGTAGAAGATGTTCCCCTACGAGTTGGGAAATTTGTGATACCTGTGGATTTTGTAGTTTTGGAAATGGATGAAGATAATCATATACCTATTATTCTTGGGCGACCTTTCCTAGCTACCTCTGGTGCTCTCATTGATGTGAAGAGTGCCAAGATTTCTTTAAAGGTAGGAGAGGAGGTCCTTGAATTTGATCTGAATAAAAGCATGCAATATCCTTTGTCTACTTCCGAAAACTGCATGATGATTGACACTATTGATTCGATTGTCTCTAGTATGCATACACTATTGCTTTCTACTAACCATGATCTTGAGCCAAGTGATACCGATGAGAACAGGTACATAGAGGAGCAAATGCTAGAGGAAGATGATGGTGATAACGGCTTCAAGGAAATTACACCCATGTATGCACTTGCTGAGGCCACCACAAAAGAGGTAAACGAGGCCCCTAAAATAGAATTGAAACCTCTACCATTACATCTAAGGTACAAATTTCTTGGCCCTGGTTCAACTTTTCCTGTCATTGTGAATTCTTTTTTAGATGCGGATCAAACTTGGAAGTTGTGTGATGTATTGAGAGAGCATCAAAGTGCCATAGGTTATACCATTGATAACCTCAAGGGTATTAGCCTCGCTATATGTATGCATCACATAACTCTCGAGGACGGTGCGAGGCCTTCTATTGAGAGGCAGAGGAAACTCAATCCTCAAATGGGGGAGGTGGTGAAGAAAGAGATCACCAAACTTCTTGATGCAGGCATCATCTTCCCCATTTCAAGCTCTAGATGGGTTTCCCTGTGCATGTTGTCCCTAAGGAGGGAGGAATGACTGTAGTTGAGAATGAGAATGGTGAGCTCATCTCAACTAGAACGGTGACCGGCTGGCGGATGTGCATAGACTATAGACGTCTAAACGCATCTACCAAAAAGGACCATTTTCCCCTCCCTTTTATTGATCAAATGCTCGAAAGACTAACTAGGCACAAGTATTATTGCATTCTTGCCGGTTATTCGGGGTTTTTCCAAATACCTATAAACTCGGATGACCAAGAGAAGACGACTTTTACTTGTCCATATGGTACTTTTGCCTACAGGAGAATGCCTTTTGGACTTTGCAATGCACCGGGCACCTTTCAACGGTGTATGATGAGCATTTTTGGGGACATGTTGGAGACCGAGATGGAGGTTTTCATGGACTATTTTTCTGTTGGGGGAGCCTCCTTTGATGATTGCCTAGTGAACTTGGGGAAGTGCCTACAACGGTGTGAGAGAGTGAATTTAGTCCTGAACTGGGAGAAGTGTCACTTCATGGTTGAAGAAGGTATTGTTCTCGGTCACAAGATCTCAAATGCAGGCATAGAGGTGGACAAAGCAAAGGTTGAAGTTATAGCAAAGCTACCACCACCGGTCAATGCAAAAGGGGTAAGACAATTCCTAGGGCATGCGGGGTTCTACCGACGATTCATAAAAGATTTCTCTCTTATAGCCAAGCCTTTGACTGCCTTATTGCAAAAGGAAGTCGACTTCAAGTTCGACAAAGAGTGCCTACAAGCTTTTAACACACTTAAGAAAGCTTTGATTTCGGCACCGATTGTGCAAGGACCACGGTGGGATCTACCTTTTGAGTTGATGTGCGATGCTAGTGATACGGCTATTGGAGGTGTTCTTGGGCAACGAGTTGAGAAGAGGGTTCACGTGATCTATTACATGTCCAAGACCTTAAATGAAGCACAAAGGAACTACACCACTACAGAGAAAGAGTTCCTTGCCATTGTTCATGCATTTGAGAAATTTTGGGACTACCTCATTGGTTCCAAAACGATTGTTTATACCGACCATGCTGCCATTAAGTACCTAATTTTCGAAGAAGGAATCCAAACCACGCCTCCTCCGCTGGGTCCTCTCTTTACAACAATTTCATGTGGAGATCCGGGACAAGAAGGGAGCCGAGAATGTGGTTGCGGATCACCTTTCGCGCATGGAGAGGGAGCAACAAGAAGATGATGGGCTGCCCATTTGTGATGAGTTGAAGGATGATGTTTTATACCTCCTCTAGGAGAAGATTCTACCATGGTTTGCGGATTTGGTAAACTACTTAGCTTGTGCGGAGTTTCCCCCCGATTACTCCAAGCACCAACGGAAGAAGATTAGGAGAGATGCAAGGCATTACATATGGGATGATCCAATTTTGTTCAAGAGAGGTGTAGATGGTCTCCTAAGAAGGTGCGTTCTAGAGGAAGAAGTTCATAGTGTGCTGAAAATGTGCCACTCCGACCCTTGCGGAGGTCACATGGGGGCTAATAAGACAGCCCAAAAGGTTTTGCAATGTGGGCTATGGTGGCCCCATATCTTTAGGGACGCGTGGGCATTTGTGAAGACTTGCGATGCTTGCCAACGGAGTGGAAACATTTCCAAGAAGAATGAAATGCCTCAAAAACCCATACTTGAACTTGAGATCTTTGATGTGTGGGGCATTGACTTTATGGGACCCTTCCCTTCCTCCCGTGGGAACCAATACATACTTGTGGCTGTGGATTACGTGTCTAAGTGGGTGGAAGCTATTGCCTCCCCTACAAATGATCACAAGGTGGTGGTGAAACTCTTCAAGAAGATTATATTTCCAAGGTTCGGGGTTCCTAGGGCGGTTATAAGTGACAACGGGTCACACTTTGTGCATGGGGCCTTTCAAAGGATGCTTCGAAAGAATGGATTACATCAAAGGTTCGGGACAACCTATCACCCTCAATCTAGTGGGCAAGCGGAAGTCTCCAATCGACAGATAAAGTCCATCCTTGAGAAGACAGTGGCAAAGAATAGGAAAGATTGGTCCGATAAGCTTGATGATGCACTTTGGGCATACCGGACTGCTTTCAAGACCCCAATAGGCACCACCCCATACCGTTTGATCTACGGGAAAGCATGTCACCTCCCGGTCGAACTAGAGCACCGTGCTCAATGGGCTATCAAGAAGATAAATTTTGATCTAGCAAGCGCGGGAGAGAAACGGATGTTGGACCTTCATGAATTGGAGGAGCTTCGGATGGACGCATATGACAGTGCGAACCTATACAAGTCCCGATCTAAGGAGTTCCATGACCGGAAAATAGATCGGAAGGTGTTCAATGTTGGTGACAAAGTCCTCTTATATAACTCTAGGATGAAGCTTTTCCCCGGTAAGTTGATGTCAAGATGGAGGGGTCCATTCACTGTCAAAGATGTTTTCCCTTCCAGTGCGGTTGAGCTTTATGATTCTAGTGGGTTGCAATACTTCGTGGTTAATGGGCAAAGGTTGAAGACATACTATGAGGGAGCCCATGTTGGTGTGATAGATGTGTTCGAATGCGGTCACAAGAGTTGAATGTGACCACGTCAAGCTATCGACGTTAAACTTAGCGCTTCCGGGAGGCAACCCGATTTTCTTGCTTTTACTAGAGTAGTTTCTTTTGTTTTGTAGTTGGTTTAGCTCCTAATTTGTGTGAGTTTTGTGTGCTCTTGTGTGTTTTTGTGCAGGTAGAAGATTGGTTAGAAGTCGGAATGAAGAGAGTGATGAGTGCCTTGAAGGAAAAGAAAACCTGCAGACTACAGCAGACAGCACGGCCGTGCCACCAGACAGCACGGCCGTGCCAGAATCCAGCACGGCCGTGCCAAATTCTGCACGGCCGTGCCAAACCTCAAAAGCCCACTGACATTCTAGCACGGCCGTGCCATTTTCAGCACGGCCGTGTCAAGTACTAGCACGGCCGTGCTAATTTTAACACGGCCGTGCCATCTGAAATTCAATTTCGCAAAAAGCCTGCCAAGCCAACACGGCCGTGCCAAATTCGGCACGGCCGTGCCAAACCTCAGCACGGCCGTGCCAGTTATAGCACGGCCGTGCCATCTGAAATTCAATTTCGCAAAAAGCCTGCCAAGCCAACACGACCGTGCCAAACCTCAGCACGGCCGTGCCAGTTATAGCACGGCCGTGCAGCGCGGGTTCCAAATAGTTTTTCGTGTTTTTTAAACACGATTTCACACACACTCTCTCATTATTCTCCAACTCTCCTACCCTTTTTCTCTCTAAACTAACCCAAACCCCCAACCTCCTCCCTCAATTCCTCAAATCAAACCCTAATTCCCCATACTCTTCTTTCAAGATCTCGGCACCCTCCTTGCATTGGAGTATTTTTCAAGTGATTGGACGCAAAATTCGGCCCTCTTTGAGCTCGCCACAACTCCACTTCGTGGAGTCCTCGGTGAATTCGTTCTTAAACTCATTGATTTTCGCAATTTTTGTCCAATTTCATTCGTTTTATTGAATATTTGTTGTTGAATTGTGCTTTATTGTTGCAAGTTTGGGTGAACTAGTAGTGTTAGGGTAGTACATTGCATGCTAGGATAGTTTCTTGCTTGTTAATTGGTATATTGTGCTTAATTTCTTGAATCAAACATGCCCAGAACAAAGACATCGACTAGGAGACCGGGTCGGGACGATGCATCCTCATCCATGGTTCCACCCACGGTGGACACCATGGGTATTGTTTTTAATAACCCGTCCTTTTTGGACAAATTTGTAGGATTATCCCACCGACCGATCCGGCCTACCAAGTTCTACGACCCTTTAGCCGCTAGGGCTCTAGGGATCGAAAGCGACATGGTTCAACTATTTTCATTTACCAATTTTGATTCTTTCCTTACCATGCATGCTCTCACTTACAAGAGGCTTGCCCTCGAGTTTTTGTCTTCTTTGTACGTGCATCGGGATGAGAATAACTCACCCCGGTACTTGTCCTTTCAACTAATGAACTCGGGCACCATTCAAATGTCGGTGGCCCAAGTTAATGCCGCCTTTGGGTGGACATCCGACCTGAAATATGGTCCTAAGGATGGCCACTCAAAACACTACAACTCCGGGTTGTTTTGGCGGCAAATCACGGGGAAAATGGATAGAGATCCCCGTAGGGATAAGGCGACTTCCATCGTCAATCCCGCCTTTCGGTTGTCCCACAGGACCTTCTCCTCTACTATCTTTGCTAGAGGAGATAGTTCGGGTGTAGTCTCCATTAGGGAGTTACAGTTTATTTGGCACCTCACCCGTGGGGACGGGCGTCTAGACATGGGAGCGTGGTTACTAGACCACCTCGACGGTGTAGCCCGGGGTAGGGGTGATATTACTATCGGTGGCATGATCACCATTCTTGCGCAATATAATGGGATTGATTTTTCTGAATTGCAGGCTATCCCAAGCACTACGAGGCTTGATATGCGCACCTTGAGAGCCATGCAGTGGCTTGAAGGGACATCCCAACCGGATTGCTATTTGTGGCTCGTAGCAGGCAAGCCATACGCCTACTTGCCCGATCCGGAGAGGACGGTGGTTTACAACAAAGACAACTGGATCTTCGACCCTGACTTCACCTGGAACGAGGACGGAGGCACGGAGTATGTAGACCGCAATCCCCAGCCTTACCAGGGGGATGAGCAGGCCCACAGGGGCCAAGGAGGTGACGATGCTGATGATGATGATGATGACGAGGAGGAGGGTGGCCCGGATGCGGCCCAGCAGATCCCGGCGCAAGACTTCGCCTGGCTCCGCCAAGGAATGGAAGATTTAAGGCTCGAGGTAGCGGATTTGCGCCGGTCGAACGAGGATATGACCTCCGCCTTCAGAGTCCTGAAGAGGAGTGTTGATGATATGGCCTCCCGTTTCCCTTTTGGCCCGGGCGGGCCTAGCTCGTGATTCCTTTCCCTTTCCCTTTAGTTACCTCCCTCTCCTTACTATTGTAAGTCCTTGATGTGTAAACATTGAGGACAATGTTTGATTCTAGCTTGGGGGGGGGGGGTCTTACTTGTATTTAGGGATTTAGATTTTTGGTAGTTTAGTTTTTATTTTTTTGGTAGTTTAGTTTTTATTTGCTTTCGAAAAAAAAATAGAAAAACAAAAAGATTTACTGCTTTCCTAGACTAACCTTAACTTGTTTGCTAGTATGTCTTTCCTTTTTGCAGATTGGGAACATTCGAGACGCGGCATGAGTTTGAAGAACGATGCTATGGCCGTTAATTGGAGCTCTCGGGAAGCAAATTTGGTGAGATCTTTTTTTTTTTTGTGTGCTTAGGATAGTTTAGTTTAGGAAGAAGTTGAATGGTTCGAGGATGTTTGATCGGTTCTAAGGAACCTGGGATCGTTGATGTTGATATCATTCGATCACTTGTTTGTCGATTGGGATTATTATGTGATTTTCATGCCTCTTTATGAGCCATTTAGCTTGTTTAGATTACTTAGTTGTTTATATATGTGTGCAATATAGGAAAAGCTTCTGTTATGAGAATGTGTAGTCTAGTTTATATGATTTGCCTCATAGTCTTTTCCTATATTTTTGGATCGTGATAAACTTGTCTAATTGCATAAACTTTTGGAATAATGCTCATATTTGGATTCGAAACGTGAATGAATGTGTGTGGAATATCTATTTCTACTTAAGCCAGTAATGAATGCACAGTTTGAGTCTATTGTTGATCAATGTAGACGAGTCTAGGCGAAGGTAGTTGGTTAGAACACTTTTGTCATGTGAAACTCTATGCCTTTGGGCTGTGGTAAGATGGAGTCGCTTCCCATTTGTGGATTTGATCCCCTTAATTGGTAGTTGCTTTGTTTTTTTTTTTTTAGATCCCGTGAGGTTTATTTGTTCTAGCTTTAATCATTCTTGTTGAGTGGCATATTTGGATCCTTGATTACGCATTTTTCGATCTTTGTGTTGACTAGTAGCTCCCGAGACCGACTTGACACTTTTAAGGGAGGAAGAGGGCACCTTTTTCATTTTTCTTATTTTGTTCCTTTTGTTTTGTTACAAATTAATTTTCTTTTTACATCATCTTACTTGCTAACCATGTTGAGCCTTTAATTCCATTCTTGGTTACCCATGTTACAAACCCGATGGCCGATGTTTTACCAACCCTTAGTTGTGAAGCGTTTACCTCGCAAGGTTTGTTTGAGCTTATTGTGTATAAATCAAGAATAATGATCGATAGTTGGTTTGAGCAAGTTTGAAAGTGAGCTTAATTGTAAAGATGTAATATGAAAATTTGTTTTTGAAAAAAAAAAAGGAAAAGAAAATCAAAAAAAAAAAAGGAGAAAAGCCGTCCGAATTGTGAAAAAGGCAAGGACACATAAATAAAGTTTTGAAGTTTGAAAGAGGTCATTTGAGTGTGTATTATATGGATAATTCGGGATGTGTAAGAATGTGAATCAATGAGATTTTGGAAAGTGAATTACATCTTTTGAACTATTGTTTTTGAGAATTGTGATTCTTGCGCTTCATTTAGGAATTAACCCCATTTTTTTAAATTGTTTTCACCTACCTTACCCATTGCCAATACATTACAACCCTTTTAAGACCCTTAGACTTTAGAGGTGTTCGGTTCTCAAACGGTGGAGGGAGATACCTTTCAACCCTATGGAAAGATTATGCGTAATCGAGATGTCAGGATACCTTTGTTATTTCCTCAAAATATCACTTTTTTCCGGTTCCTTCGAGGAATCACGAGGGGCCAATTAGGATGGTGATTTGAAGCAAAAGGGGAGGACGTGGCCGGTTTGGTTGGGTTTAGAGGGAAGCATGACTTCTTTGTTCTCTATGCTTGGTTTAGGTTTTGTTTGCATTTTGATCAACGATACCTTGGATTGTGTGTCTCGTTGCTTGTTTGAGTGAGTTTTCATTCCGTGCATGGTTGTTCTAAGTAGGATCCATTGACTTCATTCCGTGCTAAATTGGATTTATATGTAGTGGCAATAGTTTATTACGTGCTTCACGGGTTTTCGGTTTGTTTTTGATGTGTTTTCAGGTAATATCAACCGAGTTTAATCGGATCCCAAGCCCTTGATGCGTAACCGAGCTAGCCTTGACCAGAGTCCGAGGAGTTAAGGAAGTTCAAGTGCCATGCATTGATTACATAGCACAGGCAGCACGGCCGTGTTACCATAGGCACACCCGTGCTGGCCTATAAGCAAGCAACCCCAGGCAAGGCAGCACGGCCGTGCAAGCCAATAGCACGGCCGTGTCAGTATCCACGCAACCGCACGGCCGTGCAGGCCATTAGCACGGCCGTGCCAGATGTTGCCCGTGCCCGTGTCAGCTTCAGTATGAGCCCCGTGCTAGAGCATATTCAGCACGGCCGTGTCATTTTCAGCACGGCCGTGCCAGGAAGCTGCACGGCCGTGCCATATATAGCACGGCCGTGGCAATTTGAAGAAGAAACCCGGTTTACTTACTGACAAGCTAGCACGACCGTGCCAAATACAGCACGGCCGTGCTGATCCAGGGTTAACTGCGCGCTTGACTTCTCCGAATTAGAAGACGTATATAAGGCCCGACTTTAAGAGGATTAAAAGACAGTTTTTAGAGATAGTTTTGAGAGCCTTTGTAGAGAGTTATTGCAGAACGTTCTTAGTATTAGAGAATCATTAGTTTTCTTAGAGAATTTCCTAGAGATTTTAGTTTTCTTGGATTGATTTGAAGCAAGATTTGCGAAGGTTCTTTGTATTATTCATTGACGACGGATATCAAAGTTCTGAACTTTTCCATTGATTCGCATCAATACAATTGGTATTATTCATTCTTGTTTATTAATCAAGCTTTATTATTCCTTAATCAGAATTCATGTTTATATCTATTATGCTTTTGGAATTCATTATTGCTTTGATTATGAATATGTGTGAGTAGTCTCCTAGCTAGGGTTTCGGGATGAAACCCGGCCTAGGTAATCTATGTAATTGAGGATTGATTTTGATAAATGGATTGTGATTAAATTGATTATATGCGATTGCATGTTAATTCATTATAATAGGAGTAGCTAACCTAGAATCTTGAATTTGATTGCATGATATCCTTGATTTAAACAAGAGATTGTGAATTGAGTATTTCATTATTGAATGTGGTTTGATTATGTATCGAGTAATGTTAAGTGCATGAGAAATCCAAGCTTAGTATTGCCCGTTGTCTTCCTATCACATGATATTGATCAGACATATAGTCTTTGCATATCCCGTTTGTCTCTGTGATTCCTTGTTGCGTAGTTACCGATGGTTTGGTGAATTCCCGTTCTCCCTAGTGTCTGAGTTTATTGATTTATTCCATCTTGTTAGTAGTATTTTAGAACACCATTTTCCATTGATTTCGAACTAGCTTAGGTTTAAGATTGATTTGCAATTACTCTCGTTCCTCGTGGACCGAACCTTTATTTGCCATTGTACTTGGTTATAGGGTGTTCGTATAAGTATTGTTTGATTGAGAGTTAGATTGTAGCGACCGATTTAACCCTTGTCACCTGCTCATCATCTTCTTTGTCCATCTTTCGAAGATGGCTCTTGGTGCCCCGGATGGTAGGGCCACCACATGAGAACCCACCTGCTATAGTGTAGACCGGCTCCTTGTCGGTATCCGAGCTACTAGCAGGCTGGGGGGTAGTCTAGGAGGACTGACCCTTGTTTTTCTTTTTTGCCCCGGCTGGGGACTTGGAGATGTGGGACTTCAACAGCCCTTTGTCAGCCAGACGGTCCAATGCTCCTCTTCCGGGTCTATCCCGTACGCCTGTTTGCCCGCTGAAGACTGAAGCAGTCGTTGGTGTCATGGCCAACTTCCTCATGGTATTGACAAAATTTATTTTTGTTCCTGGATTGAATGGAACTTTTCACTGTATTCGACTTCTCTAGGGATAGTCGGTCCTTTATCTCCATGAAGATGGAGTTGCGGTGCTTGTTAAACTCGTACTTTGGGACGTACGGTTTAAATTCTTTCTTCTTCTTCTGGGACGGTTGGTCAGAGTCACCAACCGCCTAGACCTCTTTTCTCTTCTTGCTCTCCTCTTTCTTTTTGGCCGGCTGAGCAGGCCGGTTGTCTTTCTGCTTGTCAGACTTCTTAGAGTCCGACTGGCCTCCAAGCTAGCAGAGGTCGGTAGCTTGAATGTAGCTTTTCGCCTCCCTCAGGGCCGCCTGCAAGGTGAAAGCCCCTTTTCTAACTAGGACGAATTTAAAGGTCGACCCGTCTCTTAGACCTTTGAAAAATTCTGTAAAAGCTACCTCATCAGACAACCCCTGAATTTGAATTCTGATCAGGTTGAACCGCCTGACATATGAGCGTAGCCCTTCTCTGTTTCCCTGCTTAACAATGCTCAAATCAAGGCTTGTTTTCTTAGCAGGGATGTTCATTGAGCAGTTAGAAGCAAACAGGGAGGCAAGCTTCCTGAAGCTATCGATGGACCCGGCTGGCAGATTGCCAAACCACTGTTGGGAAATGCCCTTCAATGTAGCCGGGAAGCATCGACACCAAGTGGCATCATCCAACCCCTGCAGATACATGGGATTTGTGTAAGCCATGAGGTGATCTTTCGGATTGGTGGTACCATCATAGGTACCAACCAACACGCTCTTAACCTTGGCCGGCTAGGCCGCCTCGGTTATCTCCCGGGTGAACGCAGAAGGTTGTTCACCTAGGCGTAGCAGACGAAGCCGCCAGTTCAATGGCTGGACATTTGGATATGCCGCCTGACCCCCAAAGAAGGCCAGCTACATGAAGTGAGGGGGATATTGTCCGTAAGCCTGAGTAGGCACATACGGGACAACTCCAATCATATGAGGACCAGAATGGACGGTATTACCGCCTGTCTGACTCTCATGCAAGGAAAATGCATTCCCGGCAGAGGTATTGTTGAAGTTGTCTGGAAAGTTTGACGTTGAAGCCGACTCAGACAATGACTGGTTTCTCTTCCGGTTAATGATCTCTTGGGCATCAAGAGTTGATTTTTTACTTCTCACTGGTTGCTTAGTCCGGCGAGTGTTGTTGGTATTCTTCCCAGGAAGGAGAATCCTTGACCAATCAATGGTCCCGGCTGCCTTCTCCTTTGGATGAGGAGTGGGTTGCCAGTTTCTGACTGACTTCCCCTTCTCAGCAGGAGTCTTTTTCGCCGACTGACCTTTACTTGGGCCAGCCCGGCTTTTGGTGATCAGCTCTTTAATTTCACCCTTGAAACTTGTCATGAATCTCATCAGTTCGTCTCGGGTGACAGGGGCTGATCCAGCTGCCGTTTGGGTTTCCCCTTCCGGCTGCCCAATGGATCTACTTGGACCCGCCTAGGAGGCACCCCGCTCCAGAGTCTCTCTGGGCCGGATGTGCTTGATTCTGAGAGAGCCGTCTTCGGCTGTAAAGGTTTCAACCTGAGGATCTTCATCCTCTTGGCCTGTAAAAACTTCTGGGTCATCGCCCAGATGGTTAGAGGGTGGTACAGACTCTTGAACCATCTTCGAGGTACTCTCCCCACAGACGGCGCCAAATGTTTTGGGTTTTTTGTCCCTTGGGAGAGTTACAACACGAAGACTGATCCGTAGTGAGCTGTACCTGCAAAATAAACGGAGACACCGGTTGGGTGGTGCTCCGCCTCTGACGCACAAGTTAGTAACTTGAAACGGAACAGAGAGAACGAAAATTTAGGTGGGTATCTGCTCGGATTCCAAACTCAGGTATTTCTCTTATGTAAGAGAATAATGGTGTAATAAATGTGCCCCTACCAAGGTCACTTGACCTAGATTCTAGTGGGCTGCGCCGTTTTACGACGCTCCTAGGGGTTTGGGCCTTTGAAAGCCGCCATTTCAGAAACATATCTGAGGGCGCCAAGTGTCAAGAGGACGTTGAGCCACATGGGCCATCCTGAGCTTGACACGTGGCAACCTCTCATTGGTCCACGTGTCAAGAGGATGTTGAGCCACATGGGCCATCCTAAGCTCGACACGTGGCGACCTCTCATTGGTTCACGTGTCTAGGGTAAAAATGCCCTAAACACTAGTTGGTATTGTTTTCATTGTTCTTAATCATGCTTAGTTTTGTGCTTCTTGAATTCATGTTTAGTATTGTTATTAAGCTTAATCTCCATTCCCTAGGCTAATTTCTTAGCTAGGGGAAGGGGGTGGAAAATATGTGATGATATTGGATGAATGATGATGGTTGGATTGAACTCATGCCATAAATTGATGAAAGACATGATTTTTGATAGCTTGAGATTATTGTAGCACTTTATTTGATGTTTTCTAGTTTAAATGCATGAAAGTGATTTGAACTAGATTAAGATCATCTATATTTTAATGATTGCATGAGAATGAGTTATTAAAGAGGAGTTTTATGGATTATGCTTCGTTACTCTTGATTTGATTGTAACTAATTGGATGCATGAGAATGATCCTAATTAGTATTGACCCTTTTCATTGATTTGCCTAGACTATTGCATGAGAATGAATTGTTTAGGTAGAATCTTGTGTTCTTTGGCATGTTCATCATGATAACCATTTTTGTTCCCCTTTTTCGAATCATGTTTGATACCCTCGTATCCCTAGCGTCGTTCTCTCTTTATTTTAATAATCATTATCTTTGCTTATTTGTAGTTTTTAGTGTTATTTATTCAAAAACTAACAAAAACACTCCCCTTTTTACTCTTTCATTAGTGAAAATTGATGTTGAATGAGTGAGCTTCCTTTTGGGTTCGACCCTATACTTACCCCTATACTTGTATCAGGGTAGTTTAGGAATATAAATGATTAATTTAATTAGGGTAGTACACCAACAACCTACTTCATCCTCGATCAAATTTTGTGTTTGTTGAGTTTATTTCTAGTTTTGATATTATGTTTAATCCTCCTTCTCTAGGCTGGAGCGTTACATAGTTTTTGTTTATTTTGAGTGTTGGTGTTGAGTAAGCTTGGGGGAGATGGCAATATTGGTATTTTTGTTTGATGTTCGGTGACTTATTGAGTTTGTTTTTGAGAGAGGGCCTTTCTTTTGCTTCACTTAGGAAATTTCACCAAAATTTTCAAATTTTTGCCCCGCCTTGACCCTTAGCCTTACACTACAACCCTAAAAAAGACCCTTTGACTTTAGAGGGGTGAGTTCAAAGACCGGTGGAGGGAGATAGATTTCGACCCTATGGAGAAAGTATGCATAGTTGAGATTTCGGGATGACCTTATGGATCCACATAAATATTTGTTTTTCCAGTTCCTTTAAGGAATCATAAGGAGCTAATTAGGGGGTGATTTGAAGCTAGTGGAGAGAACGTGAACCTTTTTGGATGGGACTAGGGTGGAGAATGAAATTACTAGTTCTCTATGCTTAGCTTAGGTTTGTCTCTTTCAACCATGAGCATCTTGGAATGTGTATTCCCTCGTTTAATTGAGAAAGGTGTGTACTCTTTGGCGCATGACCCTTCGTTGAGTCCAAATGGAGCATTTTCCGCCTTAGAGCTTGATTGGTTTTCTTAAACCTTATCATGTTATGTTGGTCGTGGTTGTGTTTGCTTTTTGTGTTTGCTTTTATTTTTATTTTTATTTTGCCTTGGTTTTTGTCTAGATTTGTGGGTTAAGCTCTTAGGAAACCCTCACGAGAGCACACTCGTCCTCTAGGGCGATCTAGTAATTTAAAGGGCTTGTCTTTAGTTGCTAAAAATTAATCGTGATTCCTACGAAAGTGAGTTAGTGTATATTCTTTCTCTTTTTATTTTTTCTTGCTTGCTTGAATAAATCATTCTCCTTATCTTGTGTTTTGTGTTAATTTGCTCGAGGACGAGCAAAAGTTTAGCTTGGGAGAGTTTGATAAGTGCCTTTTATGTCACTTTTAGGGTATTTTTATGCTTATTTTTCGGTTTAGTTTCTAATAATTTTCCTAGTTTTAGGCTTTATTTATCTCATTTTCTTATTTTCCTTATTTGCTCTTTATTTTGAGTATTTTTTTAGTTTTTAATAGTATTTAGTTTATTTTCGTAGTTTGGTTAATAATTTCTAGCTTCTCTCTTTTTCTTATTTATTTAGTTTGGCATTTTATTTTATTTCCGATTCTACCCTAGTGTTTGGTTTTATTTGTAGGAACGTTCGGGACGAGGGTTTGGTTATAATAAAAGTCATATTCAAAAGTCCGAGGTCAAATGTTCTAACAAGAAAAGTTGAACTCCGTCACATGCTCACACACCAAAACTGTTGCCCACCTCTTATCCTTCACCACACAACCACCTATCCTACACCTTACTTCGCCTACTCCCTCACTTGCTATCACTAGCCAACAAAAATCTGTAACACAACACAACACAACCAAACCAACCTCCCAGCTCCCCATGCAACTCCCTTCTCACCCATTACCACCAGCCAATTCCCCTGCTCCAATTCACAAAGTTGCAGACTTAATTACCACCACACACCACCAGCCACAACAACCCAACAATGATAGGAAACCACGCAAACCAGCCCACGTAACTCCCTTGTTTCAACCAGCCACCAACAATCTCCGCACGTACAGCCGCAACATCAACCACCGTGCAATCCCAGTCGTATTTCACCTCTATCCCACTGCAACCAACACAACAACCCCTGCTGCCCTTAATCATCACCAGCCACGCATTCCCACTAACTCAAAACTCACAGCCACCACAAAGAGAGACCGCGACCCCCCTACTTCATTTGGAATAGGGCATCTGCCGCGCCCTTAGCCTAGGGCGCAGGTGGCATTGTCGCGGGCGCGAACTACAGTACCCACGCGCGCGGTTTTTGCCCAGATTGCCCGCGGAGTTAGTTATGGGTTTTGTACCCATTTCTGCGCGCTCGCAGGGGTTTTCTTGGAGAGGGCGCGACCGATCAGTTTTTCTTCTTTGTTTATAAATACTCTTGTAAATCCTTTTGAAGGGCAACTTTTAGATAATACTTCATTTGCTTATTTTTTAGAGAGAGAAACTAGAGAGAAGTTAGGAGAAAGTAGAGATTGTAATCCTTGGATTTGATCTGTAATTCAACATTGCTTCTTCAATCAAGTTTGGAATTCTTCTTAATATCAATCAAAGTTTGTGAGATTTCTTTCCTTTGGATTTACTTCAATTACAATTTACTTTTATGCTTGAATGTTTGGTTTGGATTTTGATTTAGTTTTGAGAATTTATTGATTGGTTGTATTTCCTTTTGATTTATCTTGAAATGAATTTGTTTGTGATTGAATTTGTTTGGGCTTTAGATTTCACCATGATTAGTGAGTAGATTAGTTGCTAGGGAGAAGGGAAAGCATGCTTAATTGATGATTTTTGCTAGTTGATGATCCTTGATTGATTGATTGTGGAAATTAAATTGGTTGACATAGTTGTGCATGTGATTAATAGACTAGGAGTGATCACCCTATAAGATTAATCTAGATTGCATTGCAAATTTCAATGACACAAACAATTAATTTGAGAAAATTCTTTAATTGATTAAATTTGATTGTGATTCTCCTTGTTAGCCATTCATGGTGAACCCTAGTTTTTTTTATTGGAGATAACCTTTGAATTCCTTTGATTGCAACTAATGTTTTTCTCTTGCGATGTTTGAATCAATTGGGTGATATATCAATTAGCATGATTGTTGAGCTAGCATGTGGAACCTATATCCCTAGTGTTTAGCAATTTGATTGATTTCTTTGAATTGTCTTGATTCTTGTTACCTTAGTTACAAAACTCAACCATTGATAATGTTTCAATTTAGCTTAACATTAGACTATAGCATAGTTTCGATTCATTCCTTTGGGTTCGGCCCTTAGCTTGCCTCTATACTCGTACAAGGTTTGTTAAGCGTTTACAAATTTAGTTTCACCAAGGGATAATTAGATGACGACCTAGTTCCAACCCTTGTCATGTTCTTCAATTTAGGGATTAGGGCCTTTGCAACCTGTTTTCCTTTTCCTTTAACAATTGTTGGGGTCTTCTTGCAAGTATTTGGTGAAGGTTCTTTAATCTTCACCCCTTGTTGCGCATGTTTAGGAGGAGCCTTAGGTGATGAGAAGTCTAATTTTCTTCTCACTCCTTTGTTTAAGCCATTAGGAGGAGTAGTGGTGGCCGAATGCATGAAAGGTTTGGGTGGATTGCGAGCTGAGGCGGCTTGATTTTGTGATCGAGCCTTGTTTAGCTCACCCTTGTCCACCGCATTCATCCTAGCCTTGTAGAAGGAGGATAACACAATACTCGCATTAGGACTTTGTACTACCCAGCTAGGGATACTTGACCAATATTGCATCCAACGAGGAATCCGTTCAGGTTTAAAAATCACATCTTTAGGGGCATCACAATCTTGAGTGGGGGATAACTTATTTCATTATGTATTGTCTCATCACCCTATAAGGATAAATGTAAGTAGTACTAGATAGGCCTAAAAGCCTAATATAGGGTCAATTAAAACTATTCCAAACCATACTACTTATGTTCCACCAATGAATCACAAAGCGTATGTTTGGAACCCCATGAAAGAAAAACAACGTCCATTCTTTTTCATTCTTGTGTTTGTAGAGAATTCGACGTCTAGGGAATGTGCTCACCCTATGATCCTCAAAACATTCTAGCTGTTCAATGATTTCGCAAGCGTTGCATGAGCCAAATTTGAAAAAAACAAGGAAAATTAATTTGCGAAATTACACGAGTAGGTGGCCCGCGCTTCAAAATCAGTTGATCGGGCCTTCCGTGCGCATCGGAGACGATTGAGCTGGACAGGCCAGCACAACTTCCCAACTTGTGCTACTTTACGACGAAAAAAAGTGGACTTCCCATGAAACCATTCTCGTTAGGGTCTCCTCTATGGCGATTTAAGAATAGAAACCATTCTTTACCTGTCATAAGTAAACAATTGACAACAAGACAATAACATAAAGCACGAATTTTAAAGCGTTGTTTAGTCATGTTGTCATAAGGGGCGACGAAATGTTCAATAAATTGAACTAAATCCACGCTTTCTTCTTTTCCAATGTCAACGATATCATTGTCACTCAAACCAAAAAATCTTGAAAAATAGGTTTGGGATCCGACAAGTTAGGGGCATATGTCAAAGGGAAAGTACTTTTAGGGAAGCCTAGTAGAGCCTCAAACTCTCTGGGTAATGGGACAATTTCATACCCTTTAAAAAGAAAGAGATGGTGGTTCGAGTCTCAATGATTGACAGCAGCATGGAGAAAATCAAAGTTTATAACTAGTTGCAAATAATTCAATAGAGGGTCAAGGTGGTATATTTTGAAGGATAGTTTATCCTCAGTTGAAAGGGAAGTGACCAATTGCTTCAATCAATGTTCAAGGTTTTTTTTCCAATGATCAATGTGTAATAAAAGGAAGGGGGAAAGGGAAAGAATTTAGAGAGATTAATTCTTTTTTATTCTTTTATAACACTGCTCAGAAAATGAATACGAGATGATCAAAAGCCTACACAAAACCAGGCTTGAATAGACCCAAGAGGGGCAAATTTTCGACAATTTTCGTTCTAAGGAAAGTTCACCCGCAGGTGGCCTGCGCAACCGATTCACATGAGCGCGACAGCCACGCGCAAGACATGTAGTTGCGCGCATCTAGTCTGTCACGATATGTCATTTTGATTTATTTCCGTATTTTTAACTCCATAATAACGAAATATTGACAAAATCTTATGAATAATTATACTCTTACATTTTGTTAACTCTTATGTTTTTTTTATGCTGTATTTTATTTTATTTTATTTTTATTTTATTTTCTTATTTTCTTCTTATTTTCATTTTCTCTTTCTTTCTTTTTTCATTTTCCCTTCGATTTTCACTTTCCTTTTCATGTCCTCTTTTATTTGTTCCTTTTTGTTATTTTTTCGAGGGGGGTAAGTCGGGAACCCTTTCCCTCCCTTGTGAAAATTTTCGCTTTACTTAAAAAAAAACCATGGAAACAAAAGAAAAATAATGACATATAAAATGTGTGTCATATGTACAAAAAATATATATACAAAGAGATATGTACATATGTTTCCAAAAAAAAGAATATAACTACAAAGGAAGTCAGGATGCTCGACGACTCCCAGACAGCTGTTGTACATTCTGCAAAATCTAAACAAAGATTAATACACAAAACAATGTAATAACTTTGGTAAAAGAAAAAGAAATAAATTTACCGCGACCATCCAAAGATTATGACATGATAAAGCCATGAGGGCTCTCCGATAAGAAGCTCGGAAAGCACTATTGTCCTCACCATGCCGTTCACGGTCTCTCGCGGTGCCTTTTCAAAATACAAGGACAGTTAACAAACAAACGTATATGAAAAAAATATAAAAACAAATACATACTGTAGACACCCATTTGTGTCTCCCCAAAACCAAACCCAGTGATGAATACCTTTCTCGTCGAATCATAATCGAATGAAGTGAAAGTGTGGAAAGTCTAATGTTGCGGTTAGTTTTTATTAAAATCTCTCTTTCTGTTTTCGAAAACTTGCTCTATTTTATGAAAATAGACAATTCAGTTTAGTTTGATCCATAACAAGGGTCCAATAATAGTATATTTGGATAGGGCTCGAAAAGAGCTTTCCAAGATATATTATAAGCCCAATTCCGATGAATAGTGAGGAAGTTATAGCAAAATTACTAAACAGGGTCCGGTTTGGTTCTTATATGCGGCCCAATGATCTAGAGAAGGGCTATTATGAATTATCATTCCTAATGAATTTAGGATTGATTATAGTCTTCTAGAATCTTCTAGAAGGTTCTTTGAATCCTAATGGGATTAGGATTGATAATTATGTTTTATGAGTTTTATTTAGTGTAAAAGAAGTGTTTTATGTGAAATTACTATTTTACCCTTCAAACGAACTTTTAAGACTTGATTTTATGAAAAAGTAGAAAATGCGTGGAAAAACCTTCTACATCGTCAAACGACAGGTTTTCGCCTGGCGACAGATCCTGTTGTTGGCGACAGAGGCGTGTTTTATTCCTTTTCGAACTCTGATTCTTTTTATCAATTCCGGACTATTTCAGTATAAGTAGCGTCCTTAGACCTCCGGTTTTAATCATCAAATCTCATCAAGAATTTCTTGATTCTCTCTCTCTTTCTAAACCAATCCTTTTTAAACAAAATTCAGCATTCAAAAGATCTAGACACACCTAGCCAAATTCGAAGTTGCCTTCGCCCTAGACGTGAAAGGTTTGGTATTTCTAAGGGTTTGGTCCCAAATCTCTATTTCAATTATTTAATTTAATTATTTTGATATTTTATTTTTTTTGAAGTTACTAACGTGTGTATTTTGTTATTAGAAAGAGGTACGAGGCATCCAAGTAAGTGCGCTAATAACTTTATTGATGTTATGATATAGAAATCATGTTTAGTTTGTTATTATGATTCCTAGTATCATGTTAGGATGCTTTTCTTAGTATGATGTTTAGGGTAAGAATAAGTTTCTTAATTATGTCAATTATGATTTCTATGATGCTTCCTATTGTCTTTCCTAATAGCATGTTAGTATTATGTTAGGGTTAAAGCTTTGATTTTTATATATGTTTAGTGACATGCTAGGGTTTGCTATTAATAATCTTGTTAGTATCATGCCTAGGATCTTGCTATTATATGCTTTAACAAAATTAATTTGATTATTATTATCTCGGTGATATTTTTATTATGATGATTATTATTATGTTGCTTGATTTTTTATTGCTTGATGACACCTTTTATGCATGTTTAAAGGGAATTTGTACTTGTAATCACGCTTAATAAGATAATTAATAATCTTGTTTTGGGTTAATTTTATTATAATTCAAGTGATCGCCAATAATAGATTTATTTGTGCATTAATATTAAACCAACATAGATTAAACTGGTTTAGGGTTAATCTATTGATTGCATGTTAGTCAAAAAGCGCGCATGAATACGAGAAGAATAAAGTAGAGGCCTATTAATAGGGCAAGTTTAATCTCTTTTAGGTTAGATTTGTACCTTCATCCCCGAACTTCCAGTCTTGATTCCAGACCTATTGGAGTTAACGATCTCTTGGATCGTTAAGGGGTGTAACCTTTACCATGTGAACAGTTTACAAGTTCCTAAAACTTGTTGGCGACTCTTTTGCTCTACCTTCCTTCCCTTTGGACGCGACCAAGCTTAAGTATATGATCACAGTGGGGTTCAAGTTTGAAATATTCCCTATAGTTTTTGGCGACTCCAGTGGGGAGGATTTCAATTGCAATTCGGGAAATTTATTTCGGCAATGATTTAGAATGAGTGGATGAGACTCGAAAAGTTCTAAGTATTTCATGTGCGTAATTTTGATTAACATTATTTCCATATGCATAAAAAAATTTCTCATTGAAAATACCATATGTAATGAGTAAAAAACATAGGATTTTTACACGTAGGAAATTTGAGAAATATCTTTCACAACTAGAATCAAAATAACACTTCAAAAATTGGAAAATTCTAAGAACACAGAAAACTGCTGAGGCTTGTAGGAACTAGCGTCTAGAAAACAGAGCCTGTCGCCAATGATATGGCTATGTCACTTGTCGACAACATTGTCGTCTAGCGACAGGGCTTATATTCTAGTGACGAACTGTGTTGTCTGGCGCCGTGTTCTTCTAATATCGAGCCACAAACCTTCCTTCTTATTTTGACTAGTTCTAGCATTGTTGGTTCGATTCTACTTCCTGATTGAGTTTTTCTCTCTTTTTTGAAACCCATATGTTTTCTACATATGGACATAACCCTCTAGGAATTAATGCTCCATCTACCTGATTGAACGCTCTGAGCAAAAAAAGGTACATCTGAGAATGTTGAATTCACCAAACCATGGAAGCGAGTTTAACTCGCGGGGTCCCATCCACACGCGCCAACCCTTCCAAAGGTAAGGCTTCCGCGCGGTGTATCTGGAATCATAACCATGGACCCTCTTTGACTAACACATATCCTAAACTTTAGAGAACTAGAGCCATGGTTAAGTTGCAAACTCATTGCATCATATTGTGCCTACTTGACTACTTGTGCATTATTTGTTGTGCATACTCTATGTGTTTTTCCTAACCATTTGTTTGACTTGTGTTTAAGCCTAAATAACTAATTAATGACTAAAAGTACTTTGCCTAATTAATTAATTAATTAATTTCAGTAATTAAAGTTTAATAAGTTAATCAAAACTAACTTAGTACAACTTTAGGCCTGTCCCCGTAGAGTAGAAATACTGAACGCAGTCCCAAATTAATGTTCCAGTAATGGCGCAAAAATATGGGCTGCAGCGCCGAACGCTGCTGTGAAACGTCGTGGGACAATCTGTCGTCTGGCGTTGTATTGCAGTATGCGGCGACAATCCTGTTGCTTTGGCGACAGTTTAGTATTTTCCTCGAGTCATCACGACGAGTCTATTTAAACAGTTTATCAATCAATTTTGTTATTTTATTCTTGGCAGTAACCATATTTAGTCCTTAATTGAGTCTAAACACTTAGTCCCATGGTCATACACAAGAGTTAAAGCATGTCTCTTGCACTCACAAATAAAGCACACACTAAAATGAATGTAAACTTTGACCATGTCTAGAGAGTCTTTGTAGGCGCGTGTATTCTGTCATGTTTTTAGGTGGGTAAGTCGGATATTAATCCTCCAATTAAAAAAACACTTGTTTGAACCCATATACTTGATTCCCAAAAATATGCCCCTATTTTCGCCTATTTTTGCTTTTTTCTTTTTCTTTATAAACCTGTAAAGTCAAAGTTAATTTGAGTCAAGTCATTTAAACAAATAAAATAGTTTAATTTACAGCACGTGGTCAAGAAAGGAAGGGCGTTTAATCAAGGACAACCTTTTCGTTCAAGTACAACTTTTTTATAAACCAGTCAATCAGAAAAGAAAAGCTAAGAAGATAATGGCGAGTCAAGAAGAAGTAAATGAGCTTAAGAAGCAAATGGCTAGCGTTACTGACGTGCTAAGCACTTTAACCATCCAAAACAATGACCCTGTGAAGCAACAATAAATGGAGTTTATGCAAGAGAGCTTGAGCAAAATATCTAATGACTACAGGTTCCAGGGCATTAGTTCGCAAGGGGTCTCGGTGGACAAGGAGCTTTTTCTGCAGATGTTCAATGCCAACGACATCCCAAAATTCATGGCTATAGGCAACCATTATTTCCATTTAAAAGCCTTTGAGACTATAATGAATATTAAAGGGATTGATAGGAAGGTCTTTCATTCTTTATTTTCTTTATCTCTTGAAACCGTTTGTCAACAACGGTTCTTTTCCCTTGACAAAGAGAAAAACTCTACTTGGGATTCTATTGTAAATGCTTTCATTAATAGATATAAATGTAATATTCAAGTTGAAACTGATCATAGAGAACTTGAAATGCTTAAGCAAAAAGAGAATGAAGGCTTCATTTCTTTCTTTAATAAATGGAGAGAAACTTCTGCTAGGATGATTGAATTACCAAGTGAAAAAGAATCTATGAAAATGTTCATTAAGAACCTCCAAGAAAAGTACTCTAAGCATCTTAAGTTCCAAAACAACTTGCATACCTTTAAGGTCCTCTATGATATTGGAATTAACATTGAAGATGACCTTGCTAAACAAAAAAATGCTAATAATAATAACTCCAATAGTGGATGGAAAGGTAAGAAGAACGACAATCCTTCTTCTTCCAAAACCACCCACTCAAATAATGTTAGCACCTTTAATTTGAGTGAAGTCCTTGCTATGAATAACCAGGGATAAAAGAAACCATTTAGGAGGAACTTTACTGCTATTGGTATGAGTTACGACAACGTATTCAATCGATTACATGAAAAAGGTCTTATAACTCCAATGGACCATTCGGGGATCCACCTGTTGAAAAAAGGACGGCTAACTGGAATCCCAACGCACATTGCAAGTATCATCAAGGCAGGGGCCATCTCACTGAAAATTGTTGGAAGCTTAAGGAAGCCATAAAAGATTTAATTGAGAGCAATAAGCTTCCATTGCCCCCTACAAGCAAGAAGCCAAGTCTCAATAATGCGCCACTTTCTGATTCTTTGGCTATCTTTGATGAGGAAGACCATGTTGATCCTTCATCCCTCATCAAACCAGTTGAAGAAATTCATGCTATCGAAGAAGAGGAGGAAACCTTTTTCACTGCCATGAGTGATTTCCCTCCCAGAAAAGAACCTGCAACGAGGGAAGAAGTATGGATTTTCATACGATCAATGTGGGAGGGAATAAACTTGTTACGTGAAGGTATTGAATTTGCAAAGAAACAAGAAAAGGTGGTTCAAAATAAACACGTCAAAGTTCCACCTATGGAGAGGTAACTATTTTCTCCCCAAGTAATTGATACGCCCAAGAGGAGTAACAAAGCTTACACTCCAATTGGGACATCTATGATAACATGTTCAAAATGCTCTAAATGCTCTCCGAGAGTGGTAAGATTGAACCTCTCGAACCGAGAATTGTTTTAAATTTAAAGATTTAATTAAAAAGCTGATTGATAAAAAGAAGCTAGTCCAAATTCCAAGAGAACAAGATATTACCATCAATGGGGTTTGGGACAGCGATGATGAAGACGTCTATCTTAAGGATATGGAGGAACCTCCACTTTCAGTTATATATCTAGTAAGTGATTTTTAAGATGAAGAAGATTCACCTATAAACGTCCTCACAAGATCTGGGAGAATGCAACCTCCCATCACCACACAACCTAATCCTGCCATGCAACAAGTTCCCATACCGATTATAGAAGACAACAATGTTGTCAAGCAATTTAAGAAGACCAAGGTCGAGATGAATGTATGGAAACTTCTAGCCACATCCCGAGAACATAGGTTCACAGTAATGAACGCCTTGGACAAAATAGGGATAGACACTGAAACCACTCTTGAGGGGTTGGCTACATTTCTCACGAGTGATCTCCCTAGTCCCATCAACCTGATCACCTTTTCTGACAAGGATTTACCTCCGGAAGGTAAGAAGTACTACAAGGCTCTAAACCTCACAGTAGTCACCCAGAGAATGAATGTCCCAATGACTCTTGTAGATAATGGATCGGCAGTCAATGTTTGTCCACTTAGAACTGCGAGGATGTTAGGAATAAGGGATGAAGATTTAACCCCGTCAACACATGGAATAAGAGCCTACGACAATACTCGTCGCCAAGATCTTGGAAAGATTACCATGAATGCAACGGCGGGAGCAATAGAACATGCCACTACCTTCCAAGTAGTGGATATTAAAGCTTCTTTTAACTTGTTGTTGGGACGCCCTTGGCTTAATGACCTTAAGGTCGTCTCTTCAATTCTTGACCAACTTAAAATGTACTACCCATAATTACTTTAGTAGGACACTTAAGAGAACTATGTTTGGCCTGATTCTTTAGGAAAGGATACGTAGTCAACCCTTTACAGGGTGCAGCCACTTTAATTTTGCAAATCTCGCATCCCAGCATAAATAAAAATTCGACGCAGCGTCAGCGCAATAGAAAAAAGTATGTCGCCGGACGTTAGACTGCAGTGCAAGGCGACAAATCCTGTAGCCTAGCGACAAAAAGCAACGTCTGGCGACAGACTTTTAATCGCGACGCCGATTTTCAGCGAACATTTGGTCAAATTTCGGTGTATTTCGGAAAATTTTCGACTTCCGTACTCTAGAAATTTCCCGGAAAATAATTTAAGTTTTTTCATTGCTTTAATAAATTAAATGTAAAAATTGATTTAATTAAAAAGTTGAAATTGTATTAATAAATAAAAATTACATTACTGATGGAATTTAAATTAATGCTTAATAAAATAAATTGACTTAAAAATTAAGCTAGTCTAATAAATTGAAAGTTAAGCAACGCTTCAATATTTCTTCTCTTTCTTTGTTCTTTTCCAATTCTTTTCTGTGTCTTCTTCATCATCCAAGACTTTATCTAGTAGGCATCCATTGGAGGACTGTAGACACCTAAAAATGTCTCCCCAAACCAAACCCGATGATGAACAACATTTCACCACCGTTATTGGTCGGGTTGAGTACTTAATCTTGGAGTGCTTAAATCCATATTTCCATTTCATAGATCCAACCCTACTCCTATCCCATTTACCTAACCCATAACTTATTTTCCTCTTTTCGTGCCTTTAAACCCAAAATAATTCATTTCGTGTCCTTTAAAATCATTCATTTTGTGTCCTTTTTATAAAAACGTTTAGTCAAGTTTATTTTGGTCCATTATCTGGCCTAGGTTCGATGATTGAATAATTGGATGGGTTTGAAAAGAGCTTTCCAACGATATATTATTAGCCCAAATTCAATTTATAATGAATAAGTTATGGCTAAAATATTAAGCCGAGCCCAAACCGAACCTAAGCCCACCTTACCTACAACCGAATGATCATGTGGAGGGTCCAAATTATTTAATCCCATTTCTAAAAAAATTAGGATTAATTAGAAACTTCTATAAGTATCTAAAGATCTTAATTATCTGTAGGGAATATTTCAAGCGCTAATCCCCTAGCTTGAACCCCACTGTGATCATACACTAAAGTACGGTGGCGTCCAAAAGGGAAGAAGATAGAGCAAAAGAGTCACCAATAAATTTGTTTAGGAACTTGTAAACCGTTCATAGGGTGAAGATTACACCCCTTAATGATCCAAGAGATCGTCAACTCCATAAGGTCTTGAACCAAATAAGGTTCGGGGATGAAGGTAAAAATCCAACCTAAAAGAGATTGAACCTGCCCTAATAATAGGCCTCTACTTTATTCTGATCGTATTCATGTGCGCTTTCTGACTAACATGCAATCAATAGGTTTGACCCTAAACCTGTTTATCTATGTTGGTTGAATTTAATGCACAAATAAACTATTATTGGCGATCACTTGAATTATAATCAAATTAACCCTAAACAAGATTATTAATTATCTTATTAAGCGTGATTACAAGTACAAATTCCCTTTAAACATGCATAAAAGGTGTGATCAAGCAATAAAAATAAATATCAAGCAACACAATATATAATCATAATAATAATTATTATAACAATAACAATTATAATCATAATAATAATCATAATAAAAATCATAAAAATCATGATCATGAATCATAATTAAAATAATCATATCAACGTTAAAGCATAATACTAGCAAGATCCTAGGCATGATACTAACAAGATTAATAACAAAACCTAGCATGTCACTAAACAATAAAAATCAAATATTTAACCCTAACATGGTACTAACAATCATAACTATTAGGAAGAACATAAAAGGCATCGTAACAATCATATTTAATATTAAAATTACCCTAGACATAATACTAGGAATCATAATAACAACTAAACATGATTTCTACATCATAACATCAATAAAAACCATTAAAGCACTTACTTTGATGCCTCGTACCTCTTTCTAATAAAAAAATACACACGTTAGTAACTTCAAGGAAAATAATAATTAAAACAATTAAATTAAATAATAGAAAGAGAGATTTGGGACCAAACCCTCAGAAATTAAACCTTTCACGTCTAGGGCGAAGGCAACTTCGAATATGGCTAGGTGTATCTAGATCTAATGAATACAGAATTTTTTATTTGAGAGAAGCTAGTTTAGAAAAGAGAGAGAGAGAGAGAGAGAGAGAGAGTAATCAAGAGAACCTTGACGAGAGTTGGTGAATTGAAACGGAGTTTTTACGACGTTATTTATAAAGAAAATCAGCCAAAAAGATAAAATATCAAAACAGAGTTCTGGCGCAGATAAAACCTGATTAGCGCCAACGCTGGCTATTGGCGCTAGACGCAGCGCCAGGCGATACAGCTGGCGTTTGGCGCTGATTCAGAAAATTTACGCGTTTTCTTAAAATTAGATAAAAATTGCCATACAGGAGGATAAAATCGTACTTTCTTCAAATCTTCTCTTTGATTTTAATTAAAACTCTGAAAAGTCAACTAAAGTCAATTTATCAATCCTAATTGAATTAGGAATGAAAAGAACCTTCTAGAAGAATCTAGAAGACTAAAACCATTCCTAATTGCATTAGGAATGATAAATCTATATTAGGCCCTCCCCTAGATCATTGGGCCGCATATAAGGCTCAAACCGGGCCTAGTTTAGTAAATTGGCCATGACTTCCTTAATATTCATCGGAATTGGGCTTATAATATATCGTTGGAAAGCTCTTGTCAAGCCCCATCCAACTACACTATTATCGGACCCATATCATGGACCAACCAAACTGGATTGGATATTTTCTTAAAATAAGTTTTCAAAAACAGAGAGAAGAGAAAAGAAATTAAAACTATCCGCAACACTAGACTTTCAACATTTTCACTTCATTCGATTATGATTCGATGCGAAAGGTACTCATCACCGGGTTTGGTTTTGGGGAGACACAAATGGGTGTCTACAGATGCCCCCACTTTGACTGAGTTTGCAGAAACACATGTTTCGAAAACAAAAGTCAAAGTATCGATAGGGATGAAGAACTATTCAGAACGTTCGGCATTGATAATTTTCTACGTCCAAGGGAATACTATCGAAGATTGCTTTGCCTGAAACAATCCCCTTCCACATTGATAATATTCCACTTCCAAGGGAATACTATCGAAGACAATTTCGCTTGAAATCACCTTCAGTTGTTTGTGACAACTCTCCACAATCTAGGGAATGACGTCGAAGATATCCTCGCTTGAAGCCATCCTCATTTGTTGCGATAATTTTCCAAAGAAATTACCGAAGATCTCCGCATGTCGATCCTTTAAAGCTCGCTTCAACTTTGCTTCCGCTATGCCTGTATGTCGACGCTTTTGTTGCTCTTGAACCTGTACGTCAATGCCTTTTCCAAATGAACCACTATGTTTGTGCCTTCTGTTAATGAGCCACTGCTTAGGCGCTTTAAGCTAAGTGAGATGATCTTTCGTCAGGTAGATCACTTTGTGTAATCAAGCCGATTACAAAAAATCGTGTCAAATTGCTTAGAGGGGCTAACAGGCATACCAAGGAACCCAAAATATATTGCAAAAAGGTAGAACAACCTCCCTGAGTGGCTGAGGGTCCTGGTGAGAAATGGCCTTAGCGCCAGGCGCTGGGATTGGCGTCAGGCGCCAAGCCTAATTTTTGACGCCAAGGTCTAGCGCTTGGTGCCAGAACGGGATATTCCTTAAATACCCCTTTCTTCTTCATTTTCTTTGTTGCTTGTCGCGGAAGTTGCTCGAAAATCTTCAGAATTTCATTTGCTTCGTTCTTGCTCGTTTCTCAACCAAATTTGCTCAAATTTATTGCAAATCAAAGCTCTTTTCATCCATTTTCCCGATCTATGTAAGTTTTCTTTGAACTCACACCGGTTTTTATGAATTTTGCACATGTTTATATTCGAATTTCATGAAATTTCAAAACATAGAATGCTTAATTCTCTTTATTTGTCAAATTTTATGCCATTAAATTGCTTGATTATGTTTATATATTGCCTTGGGAGTAATTTTAGACTTGTTTGACTCAATTTGGTGAAGAAATGAACGAATTGCAATTGTTGGACCTCTTGAGGTCGAGAATACAATGTGGCCCGTTCTTGATGTTTTTACTAGCGATTCTTGTCCAATTTGTCACAATAATTACTATAGTATTGCAAGAAATTGTTTGATTATTTGAAAAATGTCGTTATGCTCAATTTGAATTTGTGCTCTATTTTAGTACTACATACTCTATTTTTTGCGAACATAGTATCATGCGGCTAGGCAAACCATAGATACTATAGAACCTTAATTTAAGATAATTCTGCACAACGTAGCATGGCTAGACAACGAGGCTCTGGTTCACAGTCCCGAGACGCTCGACGGGAGCATGAGCCCGTTGAGGACGACGCCGCACCGTCCACTTTGTTTGGTCGACTCCTCGAGTGGGATGAGCGGACCTTATTCTTTTCTCCCGTCCACCATGTTTTTGAGAGGGTGAGACGGGGCATCACCGTTGGGACGACGCGCTTCGGTTATGACGGTTTAGGCGATCTATACAAGATGTACATCGCCAGAGATGTTGAGACGAGACTCTTATGGGAGTCTTGCGGTCTTGCTGCGTTGTTTGAGACCTCCGAGGAAATGGTTGCCTCCAGTAGGGGTCACCATGTAGTGCGTGCTTTGGTAGAGTTCTTCTGGGAAACCACCAACACTTTCCACTTTCCCTGGGGTGAGATGATGGTCACTCCTACCGACTTCAGTCTCATTAGAGGACTGGAGTTTAGCTCCATGCCACTGCCGCTCGAGAGCGGGATTTACGTCTTTTCCCCTGAGGTCGAGGAGCTATTGGGGCCGATTACTATTCGGGCTCGAGCTAAGGTAGAGTCGTTTAAGTTCAGTGCTAGGGGGATTCGCCGCTCGACTCTGGCAGCGGCTTTTGATGATGATGCGACCACCCGAGAGCAGCAGGTGCGCATCTTTGCGCTTATTTTTTTTAGGGACGTTGTCTCCTGACAAGGGTAGTAGGGCGCTGCTTCACTACCTTCCTACCGTCCGCGATCTACATCGGATCAGGACTTACGATTGGGCCAGCTTGGCCAATGCTGATTTCATTCGAGCGATGAGGGACTCGTGTCGACACTAGTCCTTTGGGACTAATTTTTCTCTGTTCAGCTTTTGGAGGGTCGTATAGGTAAACATTATTCCCTATAAAGTTTAGCTCTACATTTTAGTTAGCACTTGCTGATAATTTTAACTCCTTGTAGATCTGGTTCTACGAGTACTTCCCTTCTGCTGCACCGGCGAGACCGTCGCCACGCAGGTTTCTAGTGAGTGCTTCTTGGGGCAGCTGCCGTGTGGGGATGTCCACTACGTATGTCCGAAATTGGATCATCGCGGTATGATTCTTTTCTTATTTTCCATTTTGTGATGTTTTAGATAGATTCTCGCATGGTTGACGTTCTTTGCAGGAGCCTGAGGTGCTGTACCAGCCGTGGGATGACTTTGCGGTCCCTGGGTTAGCCGCGCTGTATTCCGCTGAGCGTTGCTATTTCCCGGGGACTTATGTACCGATCGCATACCTTGGAGAGAGGGTTGCTAGACAGCATTCCTCCGATATTTTTGTCGTTCCTGCTCCTCCACCACGTCACATGTTTGACGCCGCGAGGTTGTTGAGCATGTTAGAGGGAGCTGGTACCCCTTGGCGATCTTGCACGATCCCTGGGCGATGCCATGCGGAGGAGCTACTGCCGTTGTTAGCTCCAGTTCCTGTACCGGCTGAAGATGTGGCGGTATGATTTTTCAGCTCTTATCTTTCGTGAAGTAGCCCCCAAGTAATGCTTCGTTGACTTGGTTTTTGCTTTATTAGGACGATGCTGCTGAGTTCGTGCCACCCCATATGTCTATCCATTACCAGGGGACATACAGGCCGATTGAGGAGATCATTCCTCCGGCTCCTTAGGACGAGCGCTTCGTAGAGCGGTCGATTCCTCGCCACCAGTCTCGGGTAAGCTTATTTATTTGCAACTTCCGTCCATATATATTATGCATGTTTACTGACTTATTTCTTTGACAATTCTCGCGCAAGGTGGTTTCGGCGATGGCACGATGTATAGATGCCTTCCAGAGCCAGCTTTTCCGGATGAGGAACGTGGCTACCTACCGTCGGGACGACGCCGTTCAGGACTTAGTCATTCTTTCATATGTCTTTGCACTACCGCTTCGATTTTGCCTTGTTTCTGATTTTTATTCTTTTTGTAAGGTCAGCCTATTGCTTCTCGTACCCGCACGAGACCTGAGATGCGGAGGGATCTGACGAGGTCTACCTCGAGGCGTCGCCGCACTACTTCACGAGGTAGAGGCGGTCGCTCTGAGGCAGCCCGTGCTGATGTGGCAGAGGGCTCGGGTTCTTTCTCTTAAGGTGCTCATGATGTGCCGGTAGATCAGGGAGAGGCTACCTCGTCTCTTAGAGGTGGTGGGATGTACGAGGTTGGCTCGTCATCGCAGCAGCCTCCGCAGCCTTAGCCTTAGGTTGATCTCGGGTGGGCTGGTCCCACGTTGAGCTTTCCTCCTCCCGCGGAGACTGGAGCTGACACTAGTGCTGGAGCTGGAGTAGGTGGAGAAGTTAGTCCTCGTACGGCGGATTTTTTTGCGATGATGGGTTTACCTCCCCCAGCACCGTAGTTTGTACCTGTGCTTTTTATTATTTATTTAACTTTGTATAGAACTTTGCCTTTTAGTTAGACTCATTTTTTAGACATATTTTGTATATACATACTATTATTAGTTTATTTTATTTATCATGTTTTTTTTCATTTTTTACTATTATCACTATGTGCATGTTTGTGTGTGCAAGAAAGTGTGACAAATAATTTGCGCAAAAATTCTGTCATTTTTATTATTGATGGAGGGTATCCGACTTTCTTCCCAAAAAGAAAAAAATGAAAAAAGGAAAAGTCAAATAAAAACTTGGGTTTATAAAAACTTGGAAATTAACCTAAATAAAATCCAAAAAAGAAGAATATAATTATTATAATAGCTAGGATAATTTGCAAATTACCACCCAAAAATAGTATCAATTCTAAATAACCACCTTATTAAAATTTTATTTTAAATTACCACCCATTCAATTAAAAAAGCGCTCAGATTACCACCCATTTTGTTTTTCCGGTGGAATTTTCGTCAGTGGGCCCCACTTTTTTTATTTTTTTCCTTTTTTTCCTTCTATTTTCTGGCTTTCTCACTCTCTCTCCCCGATTTTTCACTCTTCTTCTTCCTACCTTCTTTCTTTCTTCATGCTCAAATTAAACATAATTATCATCACAAGGCACAACCCTCCCCAAATACTTCTTAACTAAATCAGGATACTCCCTTATCGCCTCCGAAATCGAGCAAAAGATCACCCCCGATTTCTCTAATGTCTTCCTATGTGTAGTCGCAATCGAAACACTATCAAGAACAGCATCAACAGCCACATTTCTATCACTAACATTAGCTAAACGATTCCTTTCATTCAAAGGCACACCCAATTTATCAAAGCTATTCAAAGTGGGTTTTTTCTTAGGTGCAGAATAATAACATAAATCCTGAAAATTAATTGGTGGGTATCGATTATCTGACCATTTCGGTTCAACCATCTTCAAAAATTTACGATATGAACTCAATCGAAACTCAAGCATCCAATCAGGTTCTTCCTTTAGGGCAGAAATTAACTTAACTGTTTCTTCAGATAACCCTTTTGGAATCGTAAAAGAATCAATTTTTTCACTAAAACCCCATTTATACTCCCTTTTAAGGAATCTTTGAAGTGGGTCATCTTCATTTTTAGGAATTAAAGCAGGAGAAATAGATTTATTACCTGGTTCAGTAGTATTTGTTGCGCTTGAATCGTACCCAATTTCAGCTCTGATTTTTGTGAGATTTGGGAATCTGGGTTTTAGGGTATTGGGATTTTGATGAATTAAGGTCGATGATGGTGGGTCGCAAGAGGGTTGGAGAGAGAAACGAGAGATGGTGTTTGCTAGTAGAGATGCCATGGCTGAATTTTTTTTTTCTGCAGAATGAATAATTATCGAAGAAGATGAAGTTTTTGAGTGGAAGTAATTTTAGGAGAAAATCTAAATTTCTAGTAATGGTAATTTAAAATAAAATTTTAATTGGGTGAAAAATGTGTGAAAATCTAAAATAAAACTTATGTTTAATTTGAGCATGAAGAAAGAAAGAAGGTAGGAAGAAGAAGAGTGAAAAATCAGGGAGAGAGAGTGAGAAAGCCAGAAAATAGAAGAAAAAAAAGGAAAAAAATAAAAAAAAAAGTGGGGCCCACTGACGGAAATTCCACCGGAAAAATAAAATGGGTGGTAATCTGAGCGTTTTTTTAATTTAATGGGTGGTAATTTAAAATAAAATTTTAATTGGGTGGTTATTTAGAAATTGATACTATTTTTGGGTGGTAATTTGCAAATTATCCTAATAGCTATATTAATTTAAAAAAAGAATAAAAAGACATTTTGAAAAAGGTAAGGAAGCCGTAAAGCCAATAGCAGACTTGAATTGAGGTAAAAACGCGGTTTTAGAAAGCGCGTATGACGAGGTAAATTGGCGCCAGCTGGCGCCACGCATTTGGGTGTAGCGCCAGGCGCTACACTTAGCGCTTGGGGCCAAGCTTTGGCGTCTGGCACCAATAACCGCATCCGACGCCAAATAGCGCTGATTCCGTATCCTACATCGATTAGAACTGCTCCGACTTCGTGCATAAATAGCCCCCTGCCCAGCCGATTCTTTTCATAATTTCAGCAAAAAAAATAATTCTTGGCCTTAGAAAAATAATATCATGTCTTTAGTCACCAAAACTTTTACCCATACATCCATGAATGGTGTCGGTCTCTTAATGCCAAAGAAAGAAAAGAATTATATTTGTTCCACTTGGGGGAATTTATGGTATCAAAGGGGTAGATCTTGACTTAGATTTTATTCATACCGCTCTAGAATATTAGGATGTTGATACTCATTGCTTTAGATTAGGGTATGATAAAATTAGCCCTTTGCCGGAAGAATTTGGTGCTATTTTAGGTTTCCCTACAATAGACCTCATAGTAATCCTTAGAATAGATTTATATTATTACAAGGATTTTGAACGCTTCTTTAATTTAAAAGAAAGGGATCTATCAAAAATAGTAGATGGAAACATAGTTAATTTTAAAGAATTTGCTCGCCATTATTTTGATAAACCTCTCTCTGAATCTTTTCATATTTATAGAAGAAGTGCTTTCTTATTTTGTATGCTTAATCAATTTTTTCTTAGTAGTGGTAAAAATAATGAGGGTCAATCAATTATAACCACTGTACTAGAACAAATTGAATCAGGGAGAAATCCAATGCCATTGATAGTTGGAGAGACTATGATTAGGCATGATGAATTAAAAAGGAACCCAAAAGCACCTTTCTGAGGTTCTCCAATTTTATTACAGGTAGAAAAATAATATTTTTAATTAAAGAAATCAAAAAATATATTAGAAATAATAATTTATTTGCATTGCAATTTTTTACAAATGTGGCTAATAGAAAGGCTAGAATTAATTAGCCCTCCGGACAACATTGAGAAGTACACTCCGAATTGCTTCGTGAGGAGGAAGAAAAGCTTCTCTAAAATGGGGCGCCACCAATGGAATAGGGTCTTCGAATCTCGCAATTTTTCTATCAAGTGGGTCATCTTGTGGTGGAAAATAGAAAGGATGGTTGGTGTTAACATGCAACCTTTCTGCCGTCTTCCAAGTTTGTCCCGTATGACTTATTACTATCCCTGCAGGGTAAAAAGACAATACGGCTTACTTCAGAATATTCCTTCCGGAGATCTTCGTCCTCCCTACGAGTTCCCTGTCTCCCAGGAAGTAGACAGATTTAATGCTTATTAGAGTGGTAGACCTTTATGGGAAGTAATTACCCAAAAGGTTCCTCCTTCCTTGCCCAATGATGTAAAGAAGTGGCTGTTAAAGAAACCTTCCAAGGATTCGAAGAAAAATCAGGGTAAAACTGATGTGAAGAGTCGTCTAGGTGAAAGGGTGATTCCTACCAAGGAATTCTTAGGTGAAAGAGTAGAATTCAAGACACCTGCAATGCCTAAGAAGAAAAGTACTACAAAAGATAAGGGAAAAAGAAAACCTGACACCACAAAGAAAAAAGCTTGGGTAGAAAAGAAGCATGGAGTCCTAGCTAAAGGGGAAACTATCTACTCTAATATTGAATGTAGGTCCTCTAAAGTTTAGGAGCATTTCTTAATTTCCAATCATTAGACTCAGTTTATGTTTTTTTATTTAAAGTTGATTTATTTCAGCTTTAGTTAAAATTCAATCAATAATGTAATTTATTTTATTAATGAAATTTCAGCTTTTAATTAAATTATTTACTTTAAATTAATTTATTAAATCAATGAAAACCGAAAAATATTAATTATCCAGAAATTCTTCGAGTACGAAAGTCGAAAATTTTCCGAAAACACCAAAATATGCCCTGAATTTAGTTGTGAATTGGTGCCGCTTATCTGTGACTGGCGCCGGCCAGGGAAGTCTTGCGTCATGTGACGGTGTCATCGACTGGCGCTGATGGTCGTCGGCTGGCGCTAATGCTCAACTGCTGGCGCTGGAACCTTTTCCGTGACGCCAATATTTCCCCGATTACTGTCGAATTTTTAATTAATTCTGGGATGCGAGATTTTTTGAGAACTAAAGTGGCCACACCCATAAAGGGTTTCCTACGTATCCTTTCTCAAGGAATCAGTCCAAACGTAGCTCTCTTGAGCATCCTACTTAAGTAATTATGGGTAGTATTTCTTAAGTTAGTCAAGATTTGTCATGTTCGAGAACTCATTGCCATCCATATCAGTTAGTTTTGCTGCACCTCCTGACAGGATTGTTTTGACAATGTAGGGTCCAGACCAATTAGGTCTAAATTTACCCCTTGGATCTAAAACATTTTTCCTTACTGATTTTAACACCAAGTCTCCTACTTTGATGTTTCTTGTCTTCACCTTCTTATTTAAATACCTAGCCATACGGGTTTGATAACACTGAGTGTGATGTAAAGCATCTAGTTGCTTTTCGTCGAGTAGAATTAATTCTTCATATCTTGCCCTATTCCATTCAACTTCATCAAGGTTGCTCTCTAATGCGATGCATAGAGATGGGATTTCTAGTTCGACAGGTTGTACGACATCCATTCCATAAACCAAAGAAAATGGCATATTTCCTGTTGATGTACGGATTGACGTGCGGTAACCTCAGAATGCGAAGTGAAGTTTGGCAGGCCAATCCTTATAATTTTCCGTCATTTTCTTGATGATAGTCTTTAAATTTTTATTGGCTGCCTCGACTACTCCATTTGTTTGAGGACTGTAAGGGGAAGAATGATGATGTTGAATGCCATATTTTTGTAACAATTCTTCACATTCGGCTTGAAAGTGAGTTCCATTGGCACTTATCATTTCATGTGGGACTCCATATCGACAAATAATATTTCTCTCGATAAAAAGTGCTACATGTTTTTGCAGTGAGTTTAGCGTATGATTGCGCTTCGACCCACTTTGTGAAGTAATCAATTGCTACTAGTATATATTCGTGGCCTCCTGTTCCTGGGGGAGTGATTTTGCAGATGATGTCAATTCCCCATGTAGAGAATGGCCATGTCGATGTGTAGGTGTAGAGCAAGGATGGAGGAACATGTTGTAAATTGGCATAGATTTGGCACTTAGGGCATATTTTTACATATTGATAGAAATCCCTATTCATTGTAATCCAATAATATCCTTCTTGCATTATCTTTTAAAGTAACATTTTGCCATTTATATGAGTGCCACAGATTCCTTCGTGGACTATCCTCATTGCTCTTTGTGTATCCTTTTGTCCTACACATAAGAGAGCTCGACCCTTAGGTACCCTTTTATGTAGATCGTTGTCTATGAGTACATATTGGGAAGCCAAAAGCCTTAATGCTCGTTTTTCTCTTTTGTCAGCATGGGGAGGGTATTCTCCTTTGGTGACATAATTGAGTATATCTGTGTACCACGGTTCTTCTTCTTCTTCTTCTTCTTCTTCGTCTTGGACTGCTTCGTCGTCTTCTATAGCCTGGATGTATGCTGGTTTGTGCCTTTTCTCTATAGTTAGAGGCATTTGCTCGATTTCCGTGTGAATCCTAACCATTGAGGCTAGTCTTGCCAAGGCATCAGCAAATTGATTTTCTTCCCTAGATAGATATGTGTATTCTACCTTCTCTAACTGATCGGTAAGAGTTTCCAGATAGGTTTGGTAAGGAGCTAGACTTTCGCTCCTTATTTTCCACCTTTAAGATATTTTATTGATAATCAAAGAAGAGTCTCCGAATATCCTTAACTTTTTATTCCCAATGCCAAAGCTGTTTCAAGGCCTACCACGCATGCTTCATATTCAGCAGCATTGTTGGTAACGTCGAAATCAAGATTTATGGAGATAGGAACATGCTCTTCTTTAGGTGAAACTAGTAATACTCCAACACCAGATCCCTTTTGGTTTGAGGCTCCATCAAAGTATAAGGTCCAAGTATCATCTTCTGTAACCATTAAGTATTCATCTGGAAATTCATTGTCTTGTATTGGCGTTGAGTCTTCTATTGGAAAATATGCTAGAAAGTATGACACCACAGATCCTTTGATAGCTTTTTACGGCATAAACCTTACATCAAACTGGGCTAAATTGACTATCCTTCTTGATATGCGTCCATTGAGTGTAGATTTATCGAATAGATACTTAAGTGGATCTAATTGGGAGACTACAAAGACGGTATGCACTAGCATGTAATGTCTTAATTTGGTTGTGGCCCACACCACGGCGAGGCACAACTTCTCGAGTGGTGTATAGCGTGTTTCGTATTCGAGCATATTTTTGCTTAGATAGTAGATTGCGTTTTCTTTGCCTTCTACTTCTTGTGCTAGCATAGCTCCCATTGTCTCTTTGGTAACCGTCAAATATAACCTAAGAGGTATTCTGGGAAGTGCTGGTGCTAATATGGGAGGATTTGCGAGATAGGCTTTTATCTTTTTAGAGGCTTTTTGTCACTCGTCATCCCATATCACTGGTACATTCTTCTTGAGCTTTTTGAAGATTGGCTCACATATTGTCGTCAATTTTGATATGAACCTACTTATGTATTGCAACCGGCCGATAAATCCTCGAATCTGTTTCTCGGTTTTGGGCTGTGGCATTGACATGATTTCTTTAATCTTGGTTGGGTCTATCTCTATTCCTCTAGAGCTTATGACATAACCCAAAAGCTTGCCTGAGGTGACACCAAAAGCACACTTAGATGGATTCTACCTCATATTATATTTTCTTAGCCTTTCGAATAATTTCCTTAAGGCTACTTGATGGCCTGGACGGTCTTTTGATTTTACAATCATGTCGTCCACATATACTTCGACTTCTTTATGCATCATGTCATGGAGTAAGGCAGTTGCTGCACGTTGGTAAGTAGCACCCGCGTTTTTCAACCCGAATGGCATTACCGTGTAGCAGTAAGTGCCCCATGGTGTTATGAAAGTTGTTTTCTCCATGTCTTCTTCTGCCATGAGAATCTGGTTGTAACCCACATACCCATCCATGAATGAGAGAAGCGCGTGATTTTCTGTGTTATCCACCAGAATATCGATGTGTGGTAAAGGGAACTCATCCTTTGGACTTGCCTTATTTAGATCTCGATAGTCGACGCAGATTCTTACCCCTCCGTCTTTTTTCGGAACTGGGACGACGTTGGCGACCCATTCGGGGTATTTGGATACCCTGATGAAACCTACAGTTATTTGTTTTTGGACTTCGTCTTTTATTTTAAGAGCTACGTCGGGTTTCATTCGACGTAACTTTTGTTTTACATGTTTCATTCCTGGAATTAGTGGTATAGTGTGTTGAGCTATTTCTCTATTAATGCATGGCATATCTTCGTATGACCAAGCGAATACATCGATAAATTCTTTAAGTAAGTTAATTAAATCGGTTCTTTCTTGTTCATTAAGTGTTAGTCCGATTTTAACTTCACTTTTATTGGTTGAATCATTTGAGATATCAATCGTTTTAGGTTCTTCAATTACCGGTGTTTTCTTTTCAAGTGTTTCTATTGCTTTAATAACTTCTTTGTCTTTTTCGTTGTTAGTTAAGCAATGCTCGTCATCATGGGTTAGACAAGAACACAAGAAATAAGGAGAAGGAGAAATATTATTATACTCTGAGATCTTTACATCAAAGAGTGATATGTCCTCAGGGACTTGATCACTAACTATTCTAGGAGGAGAAATAGAAGGGGAAGGTGCTATTACTAAAAACCTAGAAGACTCAGACTCAGACTCAGACAACGATCCTAACTCGTACGTCCCACCACCTACCGGAGGAGCCGATGTCAGGCCTCCTTGGCCCGTCGGCCCAGTCTGCGCACCCTTAGAGGAACAACCCGAACCCTCCACTGCCTCGGTCCGAGCAGCGTCAAATTGGCCACCTCGGCCACCAGAAGTAGTGCGGGGACACCTCGAGCCAAACCTAGACGGCTCCTTCCTAGCCTCGGGTCTCGTCCGAGTACGTGAAGGAATAGGTTGTCCCTGCAAAATTAAATCAAGTCAGATGCAAAGAAAATAGGAGGATAAACAATGCAAAATAAAGGAAAAAAGATACCTCCTGAGTAGCGTCGTCACGACGACAGGAAGCTACATTTCTCATCTTCACCAGCTGACTCCGAAAGGCGTCTATGCACCACGCCATCGCTGTCACCACCTCGCGTGAGAATTGTCAAAAACAAAGTCAGTAACCATACAAGACAAGTATAAATAAATTAGTAAGAAAATAACTCACCCGAGTCTGGTGACGAGGAATTGATCGCTCGACAAAGCGCTGATCCTTAGGAGCCAGAGGAATAATCTCCTCAAACGGGTCGTATGTCCCCTGAGACTAAAGTCAGTGGGGGTGACAGTTATCTCGCCGTACTACATTATGCAAATTAACAAAAATTAAGACTCTATAGTATCTAAGGTTCGCCTAGCCGCATGATACTATGTTCCCAAAAAACAGATTACATAGTACTAAAATAGAGCACGATTTCAATTCAAGCATATATTTCATTTTCAAGCAATCAAACAATTTCTTGCAATACTATGACAATGATTGTGACAAATTCAACAAAAATAGCTAGCAAAAACGCGAAGAACAAGCCGCATTGTTCTCGCGACCTTAAAGGGTTCAACAATGGTAATTTGTTTGTTTCTCCACCAAATTGAGTCAAAAAAGTCTCAAAATACTCCCAAGGCAATATAAAAACATAAACAAGGAATTTCATGGCATAAATTTTGACAAACAAAGCAAATTAAGCAAAATGAATTTTAAATTTTTTCAGAAAATTCGTGAGTAAAAATATAAAAATTCAGCAAAATTCGAGTGAGTTTGAAGAAACCTTAAATAGATCAGCAAACTAGATTAACTGAGCTTCAATTTGAAAAACGTTTTAGTGAATTCGGTTGAGAAATGAGCAAGATTGAGGGGATTGAAGTCTGAGGCAAATCGCGAGCATAACAGCAGCGGCAGCGAAATGAAGAAGAAAGGGGATTTATTCAAAAATTCTAAGTGCAGCGCCGCGCGATAAATCTGTCGTCTGGCGACAGAGTCTGTCGTCTGACGACATGAAGAATTTTAGTCGACAACAACTTCAAGCAGCCGCTGGTGCGGCGACAAGGCATGAGGCCTCGTAAAACGGTTATGTGGGTCTCGTACATCAGTTTGGATTCCTTGGTATGCCAGTTAGCCCCTCTAAGAAACTTGACCTGATTTAGTAATCGGCTCGATTACAATCACATTAAGTGTTCTACCTGATAAATGATCGTCTCACTTAGCTTAAAGCGAACATTGGCTCATTGCAAAGGCATCAACATAATGGTTCATAAACAGCAAAGGCACCGACATACTGGTTCATAAACAGTAGAAGCACCGACATAATTTTTCACATGCAGCAAAAGCGCCGACGTACTGGCATAGTGGAAGCAAAGTTCAAGCGAACTTTAAAGGATCGATAAGCGTTGATCTTCGGTAATTTTCTTCGGAATGTTATCGCAACAAATGAGGATGGCTTCAAGCGAAGATGTCATCGACAACGTTCCCTAGCTTGCGGATGGTTGTCACAAACAACTGGAGGTGATTTCAAGCGAAGTTATCTTCGATCATGTTCCCTGGCTTGCGAAAGATGGTCACAAGGCGATAGAAGATCGTTTCAAGCGAATCAATCTTTGATAGGATTCTCTGGCATGCAAAAAACTATCATAGCAGAAATGGGAGGCAGTTACAAGCGTAGCAATCTTCTGGCGGCATTCTCTAGCTTGAGGAAGATCGTCAAAGCGGCACGATATTGTTCCCTAGCCTGTGGAAGGTTGTCACAACAACAAATGCAACAAATCGATTACCTATAAAGATGTGTGATCGACGGTGCAAGATACGCATTTCTTAAATCTCTTATTTGTTTTAACTAACTCTAGTTTGTAGGTATCGGCGTTACAAGAATGATTTAGGATTGCTAATCGTTATGAATCATTCTCAGTCCCTATCGAGACTTTGATTTTTGTTTTCGAAACTTGCATTTCTCCAAACACAGTCAAAGTGGGGGCTTCTGTAGACACCTATCTGTGTCACCCCAAAACAAACCCAATGATGCATACCTTTCTCGTCGAATCATAATCGAATGAAGTGAAAGTGTAGAAAGTCTATTGTTGCGGTTATTTTTTTTATTAAAAATCTCTCTTTCGGTTTTCGAAAACTTGCTCTATTTATTGAAAATAGCCAATAAAGTTTAGTTTGGTCCATAACTGACAAGCTCAAGTCGTATTCACCCAATAAAAAAAAACCTAAATCAACTAACTATGTAGATAGGGAAGAAGGGTTGAACCATAGGCAAACAAGTCAATTTATTCCTAATTAATTAAAAGCAATCTAAATTATCAAGTAACCAAATTATTATTATAATGGTAATTAAACTACTAAAAGTAAGAGTAGGAAGGAATAAAATTAAGAGGTAAATAAATGAAATAAAAGCTTAGGGCATAGGTTCACCAATAAAAAAATACTCCAGGGTAAAATATAACAATCAATCATCAATGCATCAACTAATCAGATCATAAAGGGCTTTCGCTACGTATTGCAATCACAAAATTAATCTACCGGTATTAAATCTCATCTCTCGAATCTCGACTTAACCATTTATAAACAAGTCCGCCTATTGAAACTAAGCCTAAACATCAATTCTCATCTCTCGAATCTCGAATCAATATTGCTAAACTCATACAATTAAATCTGGCCAAACCTAATTGCATAGTATTAAATCAATCAATAGGAAAATAATTAAGCATTTAAAATCAACAATCATAAATTACCCCTTCATATTATTTATTGGATCCTCTTAAACCCTAGAAATAAAACTACTCACACATAATTAAATCTAATCTAAATAAAGAAATTAAATAATCCATAAGAGAATAAAGAAATAAAATTGCTGAAATTAATAGATAAGAAATCGTTATCAAAATCAATGGAACTACAAAGTTGAGCAAGAACAAAGTTGAGAGAATTTTAGAGAGAGAAAATAATCTAAGTAGAGAGAGAAAGGCTAAAAAAGAAGGTAAACAAAAATTCCATACTAACAACAATCCTAATTAGAAACTAAGAATTCGGCAATCAAGTGCCTCAAAAACGCGCGCCTGATCGGGCGAAGGGCCTCCCGATCGGGCCCGCCTTTTTCTTCATGCTTCTCTCGGGCAGCCGCGCAATCGAGTTAATGCTCACCCGATCGGGCGCGCCTTGCACGATGACTCTTACTGCGCGCCCGCCCGATCGGGCCCGGTTTATTCCTCGAGGCTTGGACTACGATTGGGCTTGATTCTTCGGCCCAATCCGGATTTCTTCTTCGGGTTTTGAATACTTGGTCCAAATGCCACGGTATCACACACCGAGCCCTTAATCACCGGCTTTAACCGGTCTTGGGCTTCCAAGATGGTCATGTTCTCCTAATGTCCATATTGTTGCTCCATGAAAAACCCGGAAAACGCTCCAAAAGTGCAATTTCCTACAAAACTTAAGCAAAACTACCAAAAATACTAGAAAACACCAATTAGTAATAAAAGTGGCTCTAAAGAGCCAAACACACTACTAATTATGACCAAGGGACGGGGGTAAAATACTATATATATTAGACACGTCAAACTCCCCCAATCTAAACCTTTGCTTGTCCCTAAGCAAAGAGCTCATCAATGAACATATAAAACACGCTTCATCCCAAGTAAACAAAATCAAGCACAAACAATTCAAGGCTAATCTAATGAATATGCTTTATGTTAATCAATCTCATTCATCTAATCATTCTTCCTCCCCAACAATTGTCAAGTAGAGCAAACCACATGAGCATAAAGAATTCAAGACTAGTGCTCACACACTTTAACTCTCATTTATGTGGTGAGTAAAAGATGTACTTAATCGCTCTCCATCCAACCCTTTTATTGTGAACAATGCCCTCCCAACTCACAACACTTGTGTGTTTAAAAGTCATACACTCAACCTACTAGTTGACTCAAAATATTTCAAATCATAACTTGCATTGATAAACAACACTTTCACATTCATACAACTCCATGCACAAAGGTCAAAAGTTCTTTAAAGTTTGTTATGTATGGCTAGGGTAAAGGGTAGGATAAATTTAGGAAAATGTTAGAAAAAAGCCATGCTTAAGGGAGCCATATCCTAACAAAACAAAAGGTTAAAAACAAGTAAAGACCAAATAATCTCCAATCACAATTTAACTCCACAAAAGTTCACCAAACAATCCCATACATAACAACAATCCCAATGCTTACACATTCACTCACAAAATATGATAATAAAGAAATAGAGTGAATTAAAAGAAACTTTGAACTCATTTTTGTTCCTTTTTTTTTCAACTTTAACTTTTTTTTTCTTGATGTTTTTTATTTTTTTCGTTTGAGCAACCTTCACATAGAACATTTGACCATTTTAAACAATTTTTTCTTTACTTTTTTTTTTTCCTTTTTTTCACATTGGAAAATTTTCAACTTTGAAACACAAACTATCAACATTTTTCCAATTACAATATCAAAAGAACAATCACTCTTCTTTTATTCCCACATAGTGCAAATAAAGTGCACATCACAACTCTCTCACCTTAATAGCTCCCCCAAGCCAAGCTTGGGACTAGTAACCAATGGGGCTCATATAGGCTTGTAATGTTGCTAAATAATCAATAAAAAGGGCAAAAGCAACAACATAGGTAGCAAGAAGGAAACAAATGTATCTAATATCTTCTGAAGGCTACCTAAGAGAACAAATGCCTGTCCTCCTCAATGTGCATAAAATATTGAGCCATACACACACTACTAGTGGTTGCAAACCAATACTCAAATTCCTTGACATACCGGGAACTACCACACAATTCCGAATCAACTAGTCAAGCACTATATTCACAAATGGTTAGCAAAATTAATGCATGTTTAGGCATCCAAACAATTAAATTTCAAATCATGATCAACAAATTCACAAAGCTCATTATCATATACCAAAAATCAAAACAATATTTTCCTAGTATGGGACACAGGGAAGCAAGATTTAGAATTCATTAGAACGTATTTTTGGATTTTTTTTCAATTTTTTTTGTATTTTTTCATATAGGAAAGCAATAAAAAATACACTAGAAAGCAATAATATCCATACTAGAAAGCGATAAATAGAGAAAAGAGAGAAATTGTTACCATATGTACAAGATATCTCCCCCAAGCCAAATCAAGCAGTGCCCTCATTGACTTGGGTGTGTAGCTAGGAGTAGCTACTCCTCATCATCATCCTCATCCATCCTCTGATAGCCTCCTCTATAGCTCGAGCTAGCGCCACCATGGCTCGTACCAGCACCACCATAACCCGAACCACCTACAAAGTAGTTAGGGTCAACATTTCCCCCTATCCCACCAAAAGAAGCATCGGCCCCATAACAATGGACTGAAGAGTAGTTCACATAAGTATCATAGGCTCCGGGGGTTGAATACCCTCCTTGGGGATATTGGAACCAATCGGGAACAAGGGCCTCAGGGGGAATAGCCCTTCGGCGTGCATAATCTTCATACAAGGGGTATAAACCCCTCCCGAGGTTCCTCTCTACATGCCCAACTCTCCTATCTAGAGAAACTACTCTAGATTCTAGGTTTTGCACCATACCCTCCACTCTCCCTTTCCCTCTTTCAATCTGGTCAAGTTGGCTCCGAAAAGCCAAAAAGTCATATGGGGCATGGTGGTCTATGTTGTAATCAATGGAGGAGGTGGGGATGCCATATGTGTAGGGTTGGGGTGGTGGTGAATGGTGAGCCTCTTGAGCCTCTCCTTAAACGTCTAACTAAAGGTATAGGAAGGCTTTCCCTTCTCAAATTTGATCAAGGTGGGGTTGGGTAGCTTAAAAGCTTGATCTCTCCTACCCGACTCTTGGTGGACTATCCACCATGTCTCACCTCCCAGGGGTTGAACCCAGTTAAGGCCTCCTAGGTAGGCTAGGTCCATAAGGGTAGAACCCTCCACTTTTCTATGGTCGGTCGAGGTACATCCTAGGTGTTTTACCGCTATATGGGTAACCAACCCCCCAAAATAGATAGGTGCCCTAGACCTACCCCCCTTGGCTGCATTGGCCGCCCTTTGGAAGTGTTGGGCTATCCTATGCTGTATGTTCAGTTTTTCAGCATTGGGGATCATGTAGGAGGCCAACATCTCAAGCTCATCCCTCCTAACGTTTGTCGGTTCGTGCCTCCCAAAGATTGTGAGGCCGGAAAACCTTTGCCAAAACTTTGGGACGGGATGTTGAATCCTTGTCCCCTTGGCATGTTGGAGGTTTGTTAATCCCTCCCCGGTTAGTCTTCTACAGATCACGGAAATGTGGTCTTTAGAGGGCTCACTGGGTTTATCCGATTTAAGCTCAAACAATTTTCCAAATTCTTTTAAAGTTAAACGCACATCATTGTTTAGCAATTGGAATTGAAAATGAGTAATCAAATCATTAGTTTTAATAACATTGAAACTAGAAACAAATTCCAAAGTCAAAAAATAATAAGTGTCATAATGCATTTGAAAAAATCCACTCATTCCAATACACTTGAACAATTTTTCTACCAGTTTATCAAGTCCTAATCTAGACAAAGTAGGGTGGTGAACAAAACGTGTAGAGATTACTTACCTCTCAATGAGGTTAAGCATCCTAGTGCATTGCTCTGTCGAGGTGATGACTACTTCGTTGCATCCCGGAATTTGAAGTTCTAGGTCAACCATCGATTGTTGTTGTTGCCTCGAACTCTCACCCCTTTGTTGTCTTGATCTTTTAGAAGCCATTTTATATGGATGGTAGGATTTTTGAAGCTTTCTCTCTCTAAGGGTTTTGAAAACTCTTGAGAGAAAGTGGTAGAAATTTAGTGGGGAATGTAGAGGAAGGTGTAAGGATGAAGAATATGTAAAAAAAATTGAGTTTTTATGGATGAATTTGAGGAGATCTAGGAAGGAAAGTGAGTTTTATGGTGTAAAAATGGAGGTTTTAGAGAGAGAAAGTGTGAATGAAGAAGAAGAAGTAAGGAGGAAAAAGAAAATAAAGCAACCCGTCAAAAATTGGCGTGCCTGATCGGGCGAAGGTAATGTTCCGGATTTATGAAGTTGCGCACCCGATCGGGCGACCTCCGCCCGATCAGGCATGAACTCGAAGGATTTTTTCGCCCCTTTGTTCGCCCAATCGAGCGAGCTTCACTCGACAAATCTTTTTCCTTCACTCGATTTCTCCAAAAATCCGCCCCATCGGGCGAATTTTCCTTGATTTTTCTTCCTCACTTGCGCGCCCGATCAGGCGAAAAAAAGCTTCGACAAATCTTCATTTGCGCGCCCGATCGGGACTCCTAGCCTAATCGGGCACATTTTCGCTCAAGTTCTGCCCTTAGGTGCGCGCCCGATCGGGCGAGCCTCGCCTGATCAGGCCCGTGCCCAAATCGGAGTGCTTATTCTTCTAACTTTTTCTCTTTAAATCTCCTTACATATTGATCTATTACCTATACAAAAACACCTTTGAAAGGTAAAATTGCACTCTCCTCACCTCTCTAAAAAAAATAAAATTAAGATAAAGGAAAAACTAGTCTAGAAAGAAAGAAATACGGGTTGCCTCCCGCAAAGCGCTGGTTTATCTAGGTCCCGCACGACCCTCTTACAACATTGAAGCTCAAGATGAACCGGAACCGCTTAGGTGAAGTAGTTCAACCGCACCAATCGTAGCCCCCTCGTGATATAGCTTAAGTCTTTGGCCATTAACCTTGAACTTATTACCATGCTCATCGAATAACTCCATAGAACTAAATTTTTTGGCCTTTTGACAGTAAAAGGCCCAACCACCTTGAATTTAACTTTCCTGGGAATAGTTTAAGTCTAAAGTTGAACAACAACACTTTATCACCTTCTTTGAACTCTCTCGGAAGGATCATCTTGTCGTGCCATCTCTTTTTCTTCTCCTTGTAGACACGAGCACTATCATAGGTCGTCAACCTAAACTCATCAAGTTGGCTAAGTTGAAGTAACCTCTTTCTCCCGCTATTTTAGCATCCAAATTGAGCTCCTCAACAGCCCAATATGCTTTGTATTCTAGTTCCATGGGAAGATGACATACTTTATCGCACACGAGTCTATATGGAGTAGTACCTATCGGGGTCTTAAACGCAGTTCTATATGCCCAAAGGGTGTCATCCAACTTATCGCTCCAATCTTTCCTTGATTTTGCCTCCACCTTCTCTAGAATGGCCTTGATCTCACAATTGGAAACTTTAACATGGCGACTAGTTTGGGGATGGTAGGCTAAACCTGTCCTATGGTAAACACCATACTTTTTGAGGAGGGTATCTAGATTCCGCTCATGAAAGTGAGATCCTCCGTCACTATTTATAGCTCTAGGCACTCCAAATCATGGAAAAATAGTCTTCTTAAAAAGTCAGTGGACCACCTTGGAATCATTAGTAGGAGTGGCGATGGCCTCAACCTGCTTGGATACATAATCAATGGTGACAAGCATATAGCGGTTCCCGTTTGAAGAAGGGAACGGTCCCATGTAATCAATACCCCAAACATAAAAAATTTCAACTTCTAAGATCCCAGTTTGAGGCATCTCATGCCGCCGTGAGATGTTGCCAGTCCTTTGGCAAGAATCACTAGCCTGCACAAAAGTGTTAGCATCCTTAAACATAGTAGGCCAATAAAAACCTGACTCATTAATCTTGGCCACCATTTTGGTGGGGCCATGATGTCCTCCATATGGTGAGGTGTGGCAACTAGTAAGCACACTGTGAACTTCCTATTCGGGAACACACTTGCGATTTAATCAATTTGCACACTCACGAAACAAAAAAGGATCATCCCAAAAATAATGTTTAACATCAAAAAGGAATTTCTTTTTTTGTTGGTAGGACAATTCAGGAGGTAGAGTACCACCCACTAAATAATTAACAAGATCAACATACCAAGGGTGTTGCTCTACGACTGCATACAGGTTGTCATCAGAGAAAGAATCATCTATAGGAAGAGAATCCTTACCCTCATCATACCTGATGCGTGACAAGTGGTCTACCACTACGTTCTCAGCTCCCTTTTTATCCTTTATCTCAATATTGAAATCCTGGAGCAAAAGAACCCAACGGAGTACCCTAGGCTTTGATTCCGCCATGGCTGTCAAGTACTTCAAAGCTGCATGGTCAGTAAAAACAATAACTTTAGAACCAACAAGATATGATCTAAATTTTTCTAAAGCATAAATCACAACAAGAAACTCCTTCTTTGTGGTGGCATAGTTAACTTGGGCTTCATCAAAAGTTTTAATTGCATAATAAATAGCATGCAAAACTTTGTTCTTTTTCTGTCCGAGCACGGCTCCTAATGCAAAGTCACTTGCATCACTCATAATCTCGTAAGGTAGATTCCAATGGGGAGCACATATGATGGTACCGATATCATAGCCCGCTTAATCCTGTTAAAAGCCTCAAGACACTCGTCAGTAAAAATAAAAAGGGCATCCTTGAGTAAAAGCCGAGTTAGTGGTTTAGCAATTTTAGAAAAATCTTTGATAAAGCAACGATAAAACCCCGCATGACCTAAGAAACTTCTAACTCCATTAAAATTAACTGGGGGAGGTAATTGCTCAATTACTAAAATCTTAGTCTTGTCTACTTGTATACCCTTATCAGATACAATGTGACCTAAGACTACTCCCTCTGTCACCATAAATTGACATTTCTCTCTGTTTAGCACCAAATTACATTCTTCACATCATTTCAAAATGTTAGCAAGACTTATTAAACATGCATCAAATGAAGAACCATACACGTTAAAATCATCCATAAAGACTTCCATGATAGACTCTATGAAATCAGAAAAAAATGCTCATCATGCAACGTTGAAAGGTAGCAGGGGCATTACATTAACCAAAGGGCATCCTATGATATGCAAAAGTACCATAAGGGCATGTAAATGTAGTCTTTTCTTGATCTTCGGGGTGAATTGGAATTTGGAAAAATCCCAAATACCCATCCAAATAGCAAAAGAACTTGTGATTAGCTAATATCTCAAGCATTTGATTTATAAAAAGGAAGGGGGAAATGGTTCTTTTTAGTGGAAATATTTAATCTACGATAATCAATGCACATACGCCACCCTGGAACAGTTCTAGTGGGAATCAATTAATTTTTCTCGTTTTTAATCACAGTAATCCCACCTTTCTTAGGCACCACCTGTACAGGACTTACCCACTTGGAGTCAGAAATTAGATAGATAATACCTACATCAAGTAATTTCATAACCTCTTTCTTGACTACTTCTTGCATATTGGGATTCAACCTTCTTTGGGTTAAATGTAGGGCTTATAGTTGTCCTCGAAATGTATCCTGTGCATATAAAAATCAGGGCTAATACCCTTAAGATCATCAATACTGTACCCAATTGCTCTTTTATGGGTTTGAAGTACCTCTAGAAGTTGGGAAGTTTGTGGGTCATCAAATGCAGTACTGATGATCACAGGGTATAGTTCCTACTCATCAAGAAAAATATATTTTAAATAAGAAGAGAGAGGTTTTAGTTCAGGTTTCTTAACCTCTGCAGGTTTTGATTCCTGAACTAAATTTACTACCTTCATTGTCTCTTTGGGGTCTAACTATTTTAGGGAAAGAGATTTTTCAATAGCAGGTACTTTATTACCCAGACGCTTGCATTATCTGCAGATAAATTTCCACAAAGAATTTCCTGCAAGGGATCCCTTGCAAGAACTTGTGGTAAGCTATCATCACAAAAATCATCCATTATATCAATTACATCGATAAAACAACAATTTTCTTCTGACATAGGTCCTTTCAAAACTTTCCCTAAATTAAAAGTGACATTATCATCACCAACAGAAAAGGTTAGTTTACCATTTTTGACATCAATAATGGCTCCAGCAGTATGGAGGAAAGGCCTACCTAATATGATGGGAATTTGTGTATCCTCAGCCATGTCTAAAACAACAAAATCAACAGGGATAAAAAATTTACCAACTCTGACAGGGACATCCTCTAAAAAAATTAAAGGGTACTTAATAGAACGATCTGCCATTTGCAAAGTTATATTAGTATCTTTTAAATCACCCATATTAAGTTTAGCACAAACAAACGATGGCATAACACTGACACTTGCACCAAAATCACACAAAGCTTTATCAATGAAAACATTTCCTATATGACAAGGGATAAAAAAACTACCAGGATCCTTTAATTCAGGAGGGGATTTATTTTGCAATAAAGCACTACATTCCTCTGTAAAAGCTACAGTTTCTACCTCATTAAAGGCCTTTTTCCTTGTCAGAATGTCTTTCATAAACTTAGCATATGCAGGAACCTGAATGATTAAATCAGTGAAAGAAACTGTTACCCGCAAGTTTTTCACAACCTCCAAAAAACTTACTGAATTGTTTATCAATCTTACTCTTCAATTGTCTATTAGGGAATGGTAGTTTGATAATTGGGCTCTGCACATCTCCTCCCTTATCCTGAGATTTACCCCTACAAAGAAACATTAGAAGGGTTAGTATCTTTTTGTAGCCCTGCAGGGTAAGCAGGATAAACCTTTGGTATAGAGGAATAAGGATCAGGAACTGGTCCATCTTCCTTTGGCATAGGAGGTTCATCATAATGTGAACCACTTCTTAAAGTGATTGCATTGGCATGATCTGGTGGATGGATTAGTTGTGATGGTAGAGCTCCCTGCTGACGGGTTTGTAGGGTAGATGAAAGTTGCGCAATTTGATTATTTATGATTTTATTATGAGCTATAATTAAATCAATTTGTGTATCCCTAATCTTCATATGCTTTTGCATGTTGGTAAGCATTGCTCTAATTTCTATCATAGCAGGGTCAGAAGATGATGTGGGTTGTGCTTGGTTTTTCTAGCCAGAATTAGGATGATAATATTTTTGCTGTGGTGGAGGTTGTTGTTGTGGTTTTTGTGAAGGTGGAGGGTTTTGTACATTGGTACTCTGGTATGAAAGATATGGATGGTTCCGGAGAGCAGGATTATAAGAGTTAGAGTATGGGTTATTTTGCCTATAGGTTTGAAAGGCATTAACTTGCTCCATGGAACTCCTACAATCTTTCTCCCAATGCCCTACAATTCCACAATTTTCACAAAAAGCTTCATTGTTAGCAACAGCTAAAACATTACCTACAGAGTTAGGAGTGACAGTAAGATATCTAGTTTCTAACAAATAGATGTTAACTGAACTTGCAAAAAGGATACGAAATCAACATTATGTTTTCCTTTATTAGAAAACCCTCTCAGATTCCCGTATTGGGAATTGTGTATTTCCATATCTTCGATAACCTATCCTGCATTGTCTTTAGATTCATGAATCTCCCACTAGCTGCAGAATCTAGAATTAATCTAGATGAATTTCCATGTCCATTGTAAAAAGCTTGGATCAATTGCCATTGTGCCAGATTATGGTGGGGGCATTCTCTCTGTAGATCCTAGAACCTCTCCCAAGCCTCATGTAAAGTTTTATCGGCCTCTTGGGCGAAGTTCTGAATAGTACTCCTTAGTAAAGATGTTCTCTCTGCAAGGTAATATTTATTATAAAAAGTAAAGGCAAGAGTTTCCCGGTCAGTAATACCAAGTGCAGTTATATTCAAACCATTAAACCATTATTTAGCTTTTCCACATAATGAAAAGGGAAAAAGAATCTCCCTGATTCGGTCTTGCATGACCCCGACTTGTCTAATGGTGTTGTAATATTGGCAGAAATCTGTAATGTGAACATTAGGATCTTCACCCTTAGCTCAACTAAATTGCTTCCTCTCTATCATGGTGATAAATTGGGGTTTGATTTCAAATTGCACTCCATCAAGGGTCGGAGTGGGATTAAGGTGTGGAAAATCTGTGAGCTTTGGCTGCGAGTAATCACTGAGCTTCTTTGGTACCCCGACTTGTCTAATGGTGTTGCAATATTGGCAGAAATTTGCAATGTGAAGATTAGGATCTTCACCCTTAGCTCCACTAAATTGCTTCCTCTCAATCATGGTGATAAATTGGGGGTTGATTTCAAATTGCACTCCATCAAGGGCCGGAGTGGGATTAAGGAGTGGATAATCTGTGAGATTTGGTTGCGAGTAATCACTGAGCTTCTTTGGTACCGCCATCTCTGATTCTGGATCTGAAGGAAATTCTTAGTCACTAGAATCAGTTGGAGGGTCTCTTCGATTATTGTCTTCCTCAGAACCTACCAGGATTTTTCTATAAAGATTCTTTTGCCTATGAAACGAGCGCTCGATTTCAGGATCGAATGGAATGTAACCTGCTCTAGAAGATCTGGGCATAAACAAAGAACTAAAAGACAAATATGAGAATTGCCTCAAAGAACTAAAGTTCATTAAGACAAGAGGAGATGATCTAGACTACAAAAATAATCAGAAAAATAAAAAATAAAAAAAATCGTTTCCCCGACAACGGCGCCAAAATTTGACAGGCTCAAGTCGTATTCACCCAATCAAAAATAAAACCTAAATCCACTAACTATGTAGATAGGGAAGAAGGGTCGAACCACAAGGAAACAAATTAATTTATTCCTAATTAATTAAAAGCAATCTAAATTATCAAGTAGCCAAATTATTATTATAAGGGTAATCAAACTACTAAAAGTAAGAGTAGGAAGAAATTAAAAGTAAGATGTAAATCAATGTAATAAAAGCCTAGGGCATAAGTTCACCAATAAACAATATTCCAGGGTAAAACATAACAATCAATCATCAATGTATCAACTAATTAGATCATAAAGGGCTTTCCCTACACATTACAATCACAGAGTTAATTTACCGGTATTAAATCTCATCTCTCGAATATCGACTTAACCATTTATAAATTAGTCCGCTTATTGAAACTAAGCCTAAACATAAATTCTCATCTCTCGAATCTCGAATCAATATTGCTAAACTCATACAATTAAATCTGGCCAAACCTAATTGCATAGTATTAAATCAATCAATAGGAAAATAATTAAGCATTTAAAATCAACAATCATAAATTACCCCTTCATATTATTTATTGGATCCTCTTAAACCCTAGAAATAAAACTACTCACACATAATTAAATCTAATCTAAATAAAGCAATTAAATAAGCCATAAGAGAATAAAGAAATAAAATTGCTGAAATTAATAGATAAGAAATCGTTATCAAAATCAATGGAACTACAAAGTTGAGCAAGAACAAAGTTGAGAGAATTTTAGAGAAAGAAAATATCTAAGTAGAGAGAGAAAGACTAAAAGAGAAGGTAAACAAAATTTTCGTATTAAAATCGTACTTATACAACTCTAAAAGCAATCCTAATTAGAAACTAAGAATTCGGCAATCAGGTACCTCAAAAAAAAGCGCCCGATCGGGCGAAGGGCCGCTTGATCGAGCCCGTATTTTTCTTCATGCTTCACCTGGGTAGCCGCGTGTGATCGAGCTAATGCTCACCCAATCGGGCGCGCCTTGCACGATGACTTCTACAGCGCGCCCGCCCAATCGTGTGCAAGCTTGTCCGATCGGGCCCGGTTTCTTCCTCGAGGCTTGGACTTTGATTGGGTTTGATTGTTCGGCCCAATCCAGATTTCCTCTTCGGGTCTTGAATACTTGGTCTAAATGCCTCAGTATCACACACCGAGTCCTTAATCTCCGGCTCTAACAGGTCATGGGCTTCTAATATGGTCGTGTTCTCCTAATGTCCGTAGTTACTCAATGAAGAACCCGGAAAACACTCCAAAGGTGCAATTTCCTACAAAACTCAAGCAAAACTACAAAAAAACTAGAAAACACCAATTAGTAATAAAAGTGGCTCTAAAGAGCCAAAAACACTACTAATTATGACCAAGGTACGAGGGTAAAATACTATATATATTGAACACATCAATTACAAGGGTCCAAAAATAGTGTAGTTGGATAGGGCTTGAAAAGTGCTTTCCAACAATATATTATAAGCCCAATTTGGATAAATAATGAGGAAGTTATGGCCAAAATACTAAACTAAGCCCGGTTTGGTTCTTATATGTGGCCCAATGATCTAGAGGAGGGTCTATTATGAATTATCATTCCTAATGAAATTAGGATTGATTATATTTTTCTAGAATATTCTAGAAGATTCTTTTAAATCATAATGGGATTGGATTGATAATTATGTTTTATGAGTTTTATTTGGATTAAAAGAAGTGTTTTATGTGAAATTACGATTTTACTCTTCGTACGGACTTTTACGAATTGATTTTATCAAAATGTAGAAAACGCGTGGAAAAACCATCTACTTCGCCAAACGACAGGTTGTTGCCTGGCGACAAACCTTGTCGCGCGGCGTCAGATCCTGTTGTTGGCGACAGAGGCGTGTTTTATTCCTTTTCAAACTCTGATTCTATTTATCATATTTTGGGCTTTTTCATTATAAATGGCTTCCTTAACCCTTTGTTTTTAATCATCAACTGTCATAAATAATTTCTTTATTCCCTCTCTTTCTAAACCAACCCTTTTTAGACAAAATTCCGCATTCACAAGATTTAGACACACGTAGCCAAATTCGATGTTGCGTTCGACTGAGAAGTGAAAGGTTTAATATTTCTAAGGGTTTGGTCCCAAATCTCTAATTCCAATATTTAATTTAATTATTTTGATTTTATATTTTCCTTGATGTTACTAATATGTGTTTTTTGTTATTAGAAAGAGGTACGAGGCATCCAAGTAAGTGCTTTAATAACTTTATTGATATTATGATATAGAAATCATGTTTAGGTTGTTATTTTGATTCCTAATATCATGTTAGGATGCTTTTCTTTGTATGATGTTTAGGGTAATAATAAGTTTCTTAATTATATCAATTATGATTTCTATGATGCTTTCATTGTCTTTCCTAATAGCATGTTTGTATCATGTAAGGGTTAAAGCTTTGATTTCTATATATGTTTAGTGACATGCTAGGGTTTGTTATTAATCTTGTTAGTATCATGACTAGGATCTTGCTATTATTTTGCTTTAACATGATTAATTTGATTATAATTATCTTGGTGATATTATTATGATTTTTATTATGACGATTATTATTTTGTTGCTTGATTTGTTATTGGTGATGTTATTATAATTTGATTATGCATGTTTCATGGGAATTTGTACTTGTAATCATGCTTAATAAGATAACTAATAATCTTGTTTTGGGTTAATTTGATTATAATTCAAGTGATCGCCAATAACAAATTTATTTGTGCATTAATATTCAACCAACATAGATTAAACTGGTTTAGGGTTAATCTATTGATTGCATGTTTGTCAGAAAGCGCGCATGAATACGAGAAGAATAAAGTAGAGGCCTATTATTAGGGAAAGTTTAATCTCTTTTAGGTTAGATTTATACCTTCATCCCCGAACTCCCAGTCTTGGTTCTAGAGTTATTGATCTCTTGGATCGTTAAGGGCTGTAACCTTAAACCTGTGAACGGTTTATAAGTTCCTAAAAGTTGTTGGCGACTCTTTTATTCTAGCTTCCTTCCCTTTGGAAGCCACCATGCTTAAAGTTTGGGGTAATGCTTGAAAGGTTCCCTACATATACCAACTCAATCGTCTTAGGAATATACGGTATATCCTCCTCCTTCTTCGCTGCTGGGAGAATCTCGCAAATTACTGATCCAAAAGATTGGTAAACGTGACCTCAGCCATGGGATGCACCCAACCACCCAGCTTGACTCGGTGAAAACACAATAAGGGGGTAAAGGTTCCGAAAATAAACGAAAAATATAAAAACATATGAAAAAATAGTAACTAGAGCAAAAGCTGGGAAATGAGTCAGCCTGGATGCGATGAAAACCTGGTAAGATTCATCCGGCAACACTAGCTACTCCATTGGGTAACCGAGGATCGCCTAAGCTCGATCATCGGTAGACAACAATTTCGAAAGCAACATCCGGATCAGAGGATCAGCAAGAACCGCAGGCTCCTCGAATGAAGAGTTCCAGAGAACATGCTCGCCTAAAAACCAAGCGTTTATCCTCTAGAAGACTGAAAGTCCTTGATAAAAGGCCCGGAAACGACAATGTATCATGCTAGACCGAACAGCCTCAAGGACTCTGACGATCAAACTCCAAGGACGGAGATCGATCTATAAACACGGGCACATGAAAAATCACTAGAAAATAAACAAAAAATCAAAAGATGAACATGTAGTTAAAACACTCACCGACCCACGAGTCGCAGAAAGGATCCTCTGGCGAAAGTCACCAGCTGAAATGGCTCGTCTCTTCTTAATTGTGACCAGTCAAGGGTCGATAGGAAAACAAGTAGCCCTGAGCATCCTGGGGGCTAAGTAAGGCAGGTACGAATATCCCTAAGCCTATAAGAATAAAAAAATAATAAGAAAAAGATAACAAAAATCACAATTAAAGAAAAGGAAAAAGGATAAGTACGCACTTCAAGGATACGACCATGCCATGAAAAGGAGATTTGAGGCACCATAGTAGATGCCGCGGAATCCATCACCCGGGTCGCCTTGTCCATAGTTGTAAGCATACGAGCATATGACACCTCCGCCCTACTCAAGTTACCTACGTTCCCAAAATCACTGAGGTAGATAAGTAACCTAATGGCGAAACGCTCTGCCCGATCACTTAATATAGTGACTTAAAGAACGTGAGCTTAGGTGTACACATCGACAAGAATCGAGTACGGAAAGACTGTACATACATGTGAAGGGCCAACGTAAGATGATCCCCCACGAGGTCACGCAGTCTCTTGTCTGACCCCTTAATGACCTCGATTACCCACGGGCTCACCTCCGAAAGGAAAACCCATAATCATAGGGAAATCGTAAGGGGTAACTGACAAGGCAATAATCGTGTCGTTGAGCGACTACACCTAAATCAAATGAATTTATAACGCTCTACCGACCTAATACGTGTATAGGGTAAATAGAGGGGTCGAACCACAGGGAGAAATGCTTAAGCACTGCATTCATTACCTAGGGTCTAAGCTATCTCGGAACAAGAAGTGTGAATAACTAGAAGGTTAAACTAAGAACGAAATGGATTAAAATTAATATAGCTAGGCACCAAGGGAAATGGGTAGGTGAATTTGACGCTTGATCATACAATAACAAAGTAGCATATCAATGGTAAACTAAACATGCACGAATACCGAAGTAAAGGGGTCCAATCTAACCGTTTTCCGGGGTTAATTGGTTTCTCCTAACATAGCCTCTATGTTTCCACATTAGAACCATATATTAGAAGGTGCAAACAAAGGATTATCGATAGTAATGAATCTCAACTAAGTCAACTTCCGTTACATGTTAGTAGAGACTCATCTTTGATCAACTAACAATGTGCACTTGCAAGAAAGACTAAAGAATATCAAGCATGCAAAGACTTTAATCACCATTAACATAACCCCAACATTATAAGCATGAACAATTAGCAACTACACCATCCCCACACCCTTGGCTAGGTGACTACTCACAAATCATATTGAAAACAATATCAATCATCAAATCAATAAGCATCAACATGATTAATAAGCAAAGAAGAAAAATCAAAGCAAATAAGCAAAATAAAAAACAAAGGTAAAGAGAAAGAGTAAGAGATTGCTCATTAATTGAAGATGAAGGTCTACAAAGGATTAACAAAACTCCTACTTCAGAATCCAAGTTCATCAATGAAAAAAACCACACTTTCTCTCTCTACCAATGAAGACTAATAGTGTTTCTCTCTCTATATTAAGCTAAAATGTAGAAAAATTAAAACTCAGTTAATCTAATCCTCAAAATGTTCTAAGATGGGACTTATATAGTCCGTACAGAGCCAGCTGATAAAAGGAGAGGTCCGACCGAACAAATGGGAAGGTTCGCCCGGACTACAGGGTAGGTTCGGCCAGACTACAGGGTAGGTTCGGCCGAACCATGGGTAGGTTCGATCGAACCTCCCTGATCCTGGTCTGGTCGAACTCATGTGGTTCGGCCACTCCTACAAAACTGCCAATTTTCATCTTGCCCCTGCCTCAACGTTCGGCTGAACCACTGAGTAGGTTCGGCCACACCATCAGGAGGTTCGGCCGAACCTCTTCTAAATCATGCTTCCTCTAGCTTCCCTTGAGCTTAGCTTCCTCCTCTTGAAAATCCCGATGGTTCCTACAAAGCATAAGTATGAAAATCACAAAAGAACAAAGCGGGAAGACTAAGAAAATGGAGGATAAAGGAGAAAGAAAAGAGGAAGCAAAACTAAGTAAAAATGCTTAGAAAAAGGGCCAAACAAGTGCAAATGAGGGGAGAATCCTTAGAGAAAAAGGATAAAAGAGTGGCATAAATGCTACTCATCAGTAACCGTCATCTCTCCCCATGGAAAGTGAAAAGTGTTGGTGGAATCCCATCAAAACTCTAATAATCCAAAAAGGAAAGTCGATAACGCAAGCTGACTTGATAAATCCCGAAGAGCCGCCAGCTGGGAGCTGATCCCCAAAAGCTCCAGAATCTCCTTTGCCACCCTGGGCAAACTCTCAAAACGACCTCGTAGATCACCAGAGCCGTATAGGTGCATGCTAGGCTCACTTTAAAAAGAAAAGACACAAAAGAGAGTAAAAACTTGTTTTAAAGAAAAAGTAAAAAAAAAACAGAGTCGCAAAAGACTCACGATGCCACGCCAACCCCTGATCGAGACGTGATGGTCTGGGTCTCACTTGAGGACCCTAAGGTCCCAATAGGGATGAGCCTCCCAAACCAGATCCTCCTGACAACGACAATATGCTTCGACGCGTCGCTCCTGAACCTTCTCTCGAGGACGGGTCATCCTCTTTCAAGGTCAAACTGCCTTGTCAAGCACGGGATCTCCTAAAACCTCCTCAGCATCAGCAAATGGAGGCGAGTCCATGCTATGAATGGACAAAGTTTCTTTATTAGTTTATTCTAAACTAAGCTAATATACATATTTTTGAGTCATTTCGGCAGCATAACGCCTACCGAAATGGCAAAACACAAAAATTGAATGCCACCCATGCTAATGGGCTACGATTCCTACAGTTAAACTCAGTAAATGGGGGCTTTTAACACCCATAAAAGCCATCCTATACAAGTTTCAACTAAGAATTCAAGGTATTATATTTCAAAATCTCAAAGAATCAACTATGCCTAGGCGAATAACAGTAACAATGATGTATTTATCGTCTACAAAACAATCTTGAAGTTCGAACATGGCAAAAATAAGCTAAGTATACACTTTGCGCCAATTTTCAGATTCAAAATTTTCAAAACATTGTTAATGGAGATATAAGTAGTTCTAATACTATAATTACTTCATAATCAATAAGTATAGCCAAAATGAGCAATCAAAATAACAAGAAACAAACCAAATTTGAAGGAAAATGCAAAAAACGTACTCCAACAAGGAAATGCTCATACAAGGTTCAATACATAGCCATTTTTCATGAAATGTTTTGCAAACACTCCTTAAACATACCATAATAACATGGAACAAACAATTTCAAGAATAATGGTTTGAATAAAAAAACCCCCCAAATTCAAAAATTGGGGTTTAATGATTTGAAAAACGCCCAAAATCCGCCAAAAACGAACAAATTTAAACAAAAAACTTACATTGGATTATGAAATATGTGAATTAAGGGTGAGATATGCTTCCTTTGGCTTCGAAAATTGCAAAAAACTGAGCTTTTTAGAGAGATAAAGGGACGAAAATGGCGAAGGAAAAAGAAGAATAGAGTAAAATGAAAATCGCGCTCAACGATTTCTTTTTGCTGACTTAAATGTCGCGTGCAACTAAGAACGATGCGAGCGCCTGGCCAGCGCGACCCACTAAGTTGCGCGCGGATACTGGTCAATTAGATTACCGGTATCCAGCTTTTGATTTGTTTGATTATTTTCCAACGGTTTTTTTTTGCTCGTTATTAGACGTAATGGCGTGAAAATTATCAAAATAAAAATTTGAAAAGCTTTGCATTTTGTAGTTTGTTTTCCTATTTGATAAATTTTTGCATCATATTGCATGCACACCGTGCTTTGTGCGTTCCCGAAGCATATGTTTTGAACGTTTTTCGTAAAAGTGTCTTAAGAAGTTCCGTGGTGGTGCTTTACGTAAAAGATCCCATAGACAGGTTTGTCATTTTACTGTACTGACGTTATAAATGTCAAGCTTTTCTTCTTTTTTCACATCCACAGCAAAAAGGAAGGCATCATCATGCAGCGTAAAAATGCAAGGCGTATCATACAACGTAAAATTGTATGGCGTAGGTGTTGCATAAAATTGTATCGAACTTAGCTTATTTTTGCCATGTTCGAAATTCAAAATTGTTTGGTAGACGATAATTGCATCATTGTTACTATTATTCGCCTAGCAATAGTTGAATCTTTGAGATTTTGAAATATAATCCCTTTAATGCTTAGTTAAAACTGGTATAGGATGACTTTTATGGGTGTTAGAAGACCCCATTTACTGAGTTTAACTGCAGGTATCGTAGCCCCCTAGCATGGGTGGCATTCGATTTTTGTGTTTTGTCGTTTTGGTAGGCGTTATGCTGCCGAAATGGGTCCAAAAGATGTATATTAGCTTAGTATAGAATAAACTATAAAGAAACTTTGTCCATTCATAGCATGGACTCTCCTCCATTTGTTAATGCAGAGGTAATTTTAAGAGATCCCGTGCCTGACGAGGCAGTTTAACCTTGAAAGAAAATGGCCCGTCCTCGAGAGGAGGTTTGGGAGCCACGCGTCGGAGCTGATTGTCGTCTTCAGGAGGATGTGATTTGGGAGGCTCCTCCCAACTGGGACCATATGGTCCTCAAGTAAGACCAAAACCATCACGTCTTGATCAGGGGTTGGCGTGGCATCGTGAGTCTTTTGCGCCTCCGTTTTATTTCTTTAAAAAAAGTGATCTACAAGGTCGTTTTGAGAGTTTGCCTGAGGTAGAAAAGGTGGTTGTAGAGCTTTCAGGGATCAGCTCCCAGCTGGCGGCTCTTTTGGATTGATCGAGTCAGCTTGCATTGTTGGCTTTCCTTTGTGGATTGTTGGAGTTTTGGTGGAATTTCACCAACACTTTTCACTTTCCATGGGGAGAGATGACGGCTACCCCTTACGATTTCTCAATGATTATGGGTTTTCCTTTTGGAGGTAAGCCCGTGGTTAAGGAGGTCATTAAGGGATCAGACGAGAGACTGCGTGACCTCGGAGGGGATCGTCTTGTGGCGACCCTTCACATGTATGCGCAGTCTTTTCCGTACTCGGTTCTTGCTAATGAGTTGTCAGCTGACGAGGTTGATCGACAGTGTATACTTTAGCAGCTGGCTCGGATTACATTGCTCACGTTCTTTCCGTCACTATCTCGAGTTATCGGGGAGAGCGTTTTCCCATTAGGTTACATATCTGCCTTAGTGATTTGGGGGAGGTAAGTAACTTGTGTTGGGCGGAGGTGTCGTATGCCCGTATGCTTACAGCTACGGGCAAGGCGACCCGGGTGATGGATTCCGTGGAAGCTACTTAGGTGCCTTGGATCTCCCTTTCATGGCATGGTCATATCCTTGAGGTGCGTACTTATACTTTTTTCTTTTCTTTTAATCGCCATTTTTGTTTTCTTTTTCTTATTATATTTTACTTCTTATAGGCTTGGGGATATTCATACCTGCCTTTCTTAGCCCCCAGGATGATTGGGGCGGCTCGTTTTCCTATCGGCCATCGATTGGTCACGATTAAGAAAAGACAAGCCACTTCAGCTGGTGACTTTTGCTAGAGGATCCTTTTAGAGACTCGTGCGTCGGTAAGTATTTTAACCACAAGTGCATCTTTTGATTTTTTTTGTTTATTTTCCGATGATTTTTCATGTGGCTATGTTTGTAGATCAACCTTCGTCCTTGGAGTTTGATCGTCGGAGTCCCTTAGGCTGTCCGGTCTGGCATGATTCATTGTCGTTTCCGGGCCATTTACCAGGGACTTCCAGTCCTCTAGAGGATAGACGCTTGGTTTTTAGGCGAGCATGTTCTCTAGCAGTCTGCATCCAAGGAGCCTATAATTCCTGCGGATCCTCCGATCCGTATGTTGCATCCGAACTTGCTGTCTATCGAGGATCGAGCTTAGATGATCCTCAGTTATCCTGCAAAGTAGTTGATGCTGCCGAATGCATCTTAATAGGCTTTCATCGCATCCAGGCTGACTCCTTTCCCAGCATTTGTTCCGGTTAGTATTTTACGATAAGTTTTTATATTTTTCTTTTGTTTTCGGATCCTTGACTCTCTTATTGTGTTTCAGCGAGTCTAGCAGGGAGGTTGGGTGCTTCCCACGACGGAGGTCACGTATACTGATGCTTTTAGATTGTTAACTTGCAAGATTCTCCCAGTTGCGGAGGAGGAGGAGGACATACCGTATATTCCTAAGGCGGTTGAGTCGTTATGTTTATTTCGTATATGTATTTGTTTTTATATATATTTTTTTCATATACGTTTTTTGTTCACTGTCCTTGTATTTGGAACATGTACCGCGCGAGACCGTGAACGGCATGGTGAGGACTATACGTACTTTCTGAGATGCATATCGGAGAGCCCTCGTGGCTTTCTCATGCCATGATCATCGGATGGTCGCGGTAAGTTCATTTCTTTTTATTTTATCAAAGTTATTACACAGTTTTGTGTATTAATCTTTGTCTTGGATTTTGCAGGATGTACAGCACCCGTCTCGGAGTCGCTGAGCATCCTGACTTCCATTGCATTTATCTTCTTTTTTTGAAACATATGTACATTATTATTATTTTTTTTGTATATATATTTTTTGTACAAATGACACACATTTTATATGTCATTATTATTCTTTTGTTTCCATGTTTTTTTAGAAGTAAAGCAAAAAATTTCCCGAGGGAGGGAAAGGGTTCCCAACTTACCCTCCTCGAAAAAATTACAAAAAAGAAACAAGGAAAAGAGGACACGAAAAGGAAATTGAAAAAGAAGGGAAGAAGAAAAAAAAAAGAAACAAGGAGAAAAGAAAAAAAAAATAAGAACATAAAATAAAATAAAGCATGAAAAAGGACACAAGAGTTAACAGAATTTAAGCGTGTGATCATTCATAAGATTTCGTCAATATTCCGTAATAATGGAGTTCAAAATACGGAAATAAATTAAAACGACATGTCGGGACAGACCAGGCGCGCGCAACTAGATGGCTTGCGCACGGCTGTCGCACGCATGTGAATTGCTTGCGCGGGCCACCTGCTAGTGAACTTTCCCTAGAGCGAAAATTGCCAAATATTTTCCCATCTTCGGTCTATTTAAGCGTGGTTTTGTGTAGGATTTTGATCATCTCGCATTCATTCTCTTAGTAGTGTTATAAAGAATTATAAAAGAACTAATCTCTCTAAATTCTTCCGATCTCCCTTTTATTTTACATTGAGCAATGGAAAAAACCTTTGAACAACGGTAGAAGGAATGGGTCACTTCCCTTTCAACTGAAGATAAACTATCCTTCAAAATATACCACCTTGACCCTCTATTGAATTATATGCAACTAGTTATAAACTTTGATCTTCTCCATGCTACTGTCAATCATTGGGAATCAAACCACCATATTTTTCTTTTTAAAGGGGATGAAATTGTCCCATTACCTGGAGAGTTTGAGGCTCTACTAGGCGTCCCTAAAAATACTCTCCTTGTGACATATGCCCCTAACTTGTTACATTCCAAACCTGTTTTTCAATGATTTTTTGGTTTGAGTGACAACGCTATGGTTAACATCGGAAAAGAAGAAGGCATGGATTTAGTTCAAATTATTGAATGTTTCGTCACCCCTCGTGACAACTTGACTAAACAACGCTTTAAAATTCGTACTTTATGTTGTTATCTTGTTGTCAATTGTTTACTTAGGATATGTAACGAATACGGATATTATTCCATGGTGTGTATATTAGAGCAAATTGAGGGATGTCATTCACCTGCTCCTTTAGCTTAGGCGGAAACTGTTTTATACTTGAATCACCTTACAGGAGACCCTAAGGAGAATGGTTTCACAGGAAGTCCACTCCTGTTACACGTACGTTTTTTTATTTTTTAATTTTGTTATCGTAAAGCAGCGCAAGTTAGGAAGTTGCGCTGGCCTTACCAGCGCAATCTTCACTGATGCGCGTGGATGGCGTGCACAGCTCATTTTGATGCGCGCGCCATCTGCTCGTGTAATTTCACAAATTATTTTCCTTGTTTTGTTTTTCAGATTTGGCTCATGGAGCGTTTGCGAATTATTGAACAGCCAAAAAATTTTGAGGCTCATGGAGTCAGAATATTCCTCGGACGTCGAATTTACTACAAACATAAGAGTGAAGAAGAACATACGTCGTTTTTCTATCATAAGGTTCCCGACATACGCCTTATAATTCCTTGGTGGAATATAAGTAGTATTGTTGGGAATAGTTTTAATTGTCTCTATATTGGGCTTTTAGGCCTATCTAGTACTACTTACATTTTTCCTTGTAGGGTGATGAGACAATACGAAATGAAACAAGGTATCCCCCTTTTATCCTTTTTCTCTAAGGATTCTCCCCTCATTTGCACTTGTTTAGTCCTTTTTCTAAGAATTTTTACTTAGTTTTGCTTCCTCTTTTCTTTTCTCCTTTGTCTTCCCTTTTCTTAGTCTTCTCGCTTTGTTTTTATTTTGATTTCCATGCTTTTGTTTTTTAGGTATTATGTGCCGAAAGAAAAAGGATATCATGAAGCCAAGCAAACTGTTATGCGCGGGGTGCAGTGCGGCTGCTGTGCGGGCGCACACCTTTGGCTGTGCGGGCGCGCAGCCCTGTCAGAACCCGCGTAGCCAGGCTGAAGAAATAGAGCCTAACCAGAAAGTTTGCGCGACTTGTTGTGCGGCTTCTGTGCGGGTGCGCGACCTGATGCGCGGGCGCGCAGGCCTACTGTGCGAGCGCGCTTGATTTTCCCGTACCCTAAAAGTTGCTGTCGCGCACTACGCTGAGAGGGCGCACACACCTACTGCGTGGGCGCGCATATGTCGTGTGCGGGCGCGCATATGTCGTGTGCGGGCGCGCACGGCTGGGTTTCTGATTTCTTTGTGCCTTGTTGTCCAAGTCTCTTTCTTTTGGGGGAGCCACATATATATATAGACGGGACTCTTTGTAATAGTGGACACTTTAGTACTAATTCCATAGAACATTTGCCTAATCTAGAGAAAGAAAGGAGATTGTTATTCAAGCATCCTTTATTGTATTCAACTTTGCCCAAGTTTTAATCTTCCATCAATCAAGCAAGAATCCAAGTTTTCATCTTTCATTAATCCTTTCTTTAGTAATCTCTTCTCCTTTCCTTTAGTATTATTTATTTGTTTAATTGTTACTTATTCTTGTCAATCTTATTAGTTTATCTAGTTATTATTGATTTCATTGATTTTAATCATGTTTTGTTTTGATTTTCTTGAATTTTTTTCTAGTTTTGATATTATGTTTAATCTCCCTTCTCTAGGCTAAATTTCTAGGTACGGGGACGGGGTGGAAGATATGATTTGATATTGGATGAATGATGATGGTTGGATTGAACTTATGCCATATATTTATTAAAGACATGATTTTTATTAGCTTGGGATTATTGTTGCACTCTATTTGATGTTTTCTAGTTTAAATGCATGAAAGTGATTTGAACTAGATTAGGATCATCACTATTTTAATGATTGCATGAGAATGAGTTATTAAAGTGGAGTTTTTATGGATTGTTCTTCTTTATTCTCTTGATTTGATTGTAACTAATAGGATGCATGAGAATGATCCTTATTAGTGTAGACCTCTTTCATTGATTTGCCTAGACTATTGCATGAGAATGAATTGTTTAGGTAGAATCTTGTGTTCTTTGGCATATGTTTCATGATAATCACCATTATTCTCCTCTTTCTAATCATATTGGAGACCCCCTTATCCCTAGTGTCATTTTCTATTGATTTTAATCATCATTTTCTTGCTTATTTGTAGTTTTAGTGTTCTTACTCAACAAAACCAACAAAAACAACCCCCTTTTCACTCCTGTATTAGTGACATTTGATGTTGAATTAGCGTGCTTCCCTAGTGGTTCGACCCTTTACTTTCCACTAACTATTTTAGTGTAGGTTTAGGTATTATAAATGATTAATTTGGTTAGGGAAGTAGCTTAAGGACCTATCTAACCCGTGATCAAATTTTGGTGTCGTTACCGGGGAAGCGGCTTGTTTAGCGTCTATTATTGCTTTTGTTATAGTCATTTTACTTTATTTTCTTTTTGTTTTTTGTATTATCATCCTTGTCATTGCTAATTGTTTGCTTAGCCTTGGTGAATGCTTAGGAGGTCTCAAGGAGCACCCTCACATCAAATTGACCACAAAATCAACCGAACCTTGAGACAAGTCCGTAGGCTTTATCAAGACAAGGGAAGAGGTTTTGGTTATATAGTTGATAGTGAGAGTAATACTTACTCTTCTTGTTCACCACGCGGGTTAATGGCGGGACAAGAGAATGATGTTTTGTTTCGTGAGTTCGAAAATCTGGAGGATTTTGAGCTCACGGGAGGGATTTTGCTTCCCGTCACGGAAACCAACTTCTCAATCCATCCATAATATACTCAAATGGTCCAATCGGAGCAATTTTCCGGAAGTGCAAGTGAGGACCCTATTGAACATTTGGACCGATTCCTTGAATTGTGCGCAATGATGCAAACCAATGAAGTGAGTCAAGACTACATTCGTATGCACCTTTTCCGGCAATCTCTCACCAGACGAGCAAACAAATGGCTAAAGCAAGTAAAGCCTAACACTCTCACAATATGGAGGGAGGTGGTAAAGGCGTTCTTAAAGCGCTTTATCTCCGAGGAGAAGACCGCCGAAATGAGAAGGAAAATTTCATCATTTGAGCAAGATGCCGATGAAAGTCTTGGTGAAGCATGGGAGAGATTCAAAGAGTAGGTACAAGGTTGTCCCCACCATGTGTACAATCAAGGGTTGCTCATGCGGTTTTTCTACGACGGATTGGAGCCCATGTCAAGAGCCAATTTAGATGCGGGGGGCGGGTGGTCAATTAATCAAGATCCCTCAAAATCAAGTTGAAGCCACAATAGAAGAGGTAGCAAAGAATTACTCTTGGGGGGCCGAAGAAGAAACGCTCCAAAGAGAGGTGGTATTTACGAATTGGAGAAATTTGATCAATTACAACATCAAATTAATCAACTAACAAAAGGGCCTTCCAAGTTGAACACAAGTGTGAATGCGAGTTCAAGTGGTGGAGAAAGTTCTTCTCAAGTTAACTCTTTCTCTTGTCAAAATTGTGGAGGAACGAACCATGATACATCTTATTGTGGAGGTTTAAGCCCCGAACATGTAGCGGCATACAACACAAGGCAAGAGGGATTTAAAGGAAGCGGCTGTGGAGTCGCTTGGAGACAATCGCCACCCGGGTTTGTACCTCAACCTCAAAAATGGAACCAACAAGCTCAACCTTCCTACAACTCCAACCCTCAATATCAAAATCCACCTCCATCTCAACCCCGAAACACAAGAGGAAGCTATCCAAGGAACAACCAATACAACAATCAAACCCAAGCACCTCAAAGAAATCATCAAGAACAAGCACCTCAAGCGGAGCTAACTCAAACTCAACTCCTCCAAGCCATGCATACGGAAATGCAATATTTTGGGCAACAAATGCAAGAGATAAGAGCTCACAACAAGATGGTTGATTCACAACTAGCTCAATTGGCCGAGAGAACTCCTTTCAATTCACCATCCACTCTACCTGGACAACCAGAACCTAACCCATCTCACAATTCAAAACCCGATACATGCAAGGCGATCACATTGAGGTCAGGAACTTCCTATGAAGGGATAAATTAAGGGGATAGTGAGGAAAAGAAAGGAAGAGAGGAGAGTGTGAATGAAAACAAGGGAGGTGAGAAAGAAAAAGGTGATGAGATAGAAGGAGGTTCGGAGAAGAAGAAGCTTGACAATGAGAAGACAACATCAATTCCTAGTGAGGCTAGGAATCTTGATGGACCGGTTCCTTTTCCCAGTCGGGTTGCGGAGAGGAAGTTGAATGACAAGTTTACAAAATTTCTTAGTGTCATGAAGATTTTGCATATCAACCTCCCTTTTCTTGAAGTTGTGACACAAATTCCATCTTACTCCAAGTTCCTCAAAGATATTCTCACAAACAAGAGGAAGCTCAATGATGAGCTTATCACCCTTCCACATCAAGTGAGTGCTCTTGTCCAACATAAGATGCCCAAGAAGGAAAAAGACCCGAGAAGTTTCACTTTGCCGGTGAAAATTGGGAACATGGAAGCTGGGTACCCTTTTGTGTAACTCGTTGTCTATGAGTACGTATTCGGAAGCCAAGAGTCTTAATGCTCCTTTTGCTCTATTGTCAGCATGAGGAGGATATTCTCCTTTGGTGAAGTAATTGAGTATATCCGTATACCATGGTTCTTCTTCTTCTTCTTCTTCTTCTTCTTCTTCTTCTTCTTCATCTTGGACCACTTCATCATCTTTTATAGCTTGAATGTAAGCCGGTTTATGCCTTTTCTCTATGGTTAGAGGCATTTGCTCGATTTCCGTAGGAATCCTAACCATTGAGGCTAATCTTGCATAGGCATCAACAAATTGGTTTTCCTCTCTAAGTAGATAGGTGTATTCTACCTTTTCCAGCTGGTTGGTGAGAGTTTCTAGATAGGTTTAGGAAGGGGCTAGACTTTCCATCTTTTGGAAATTTGTTTAATGATCAACGAAGAGTCACTTAATATTCGTAATTTCTTTACTCCCAATGCCAAAGCTATTTTGAGGCCTACCACACATGCTTCGTATTTAGTAGTGTTGTTGGTAACATCGAAGTCTAGCTTTATAAAGATTGGAACATGCTCTACTTTAGGTGATACTAATATTACTTAAGTGGATCCATTCGAGAAACTATAAAGACTGTACGCACGAGCATGTAATTTCTTAGCTTGGTTGTGGCCCATAACAATACAAGGCACAATTTCTCAAGCGGCGTGTAGAGTAGTTCATACTCGAGCATTTTATTGCTTAAGTAGTATATTGCATTTTCTTTACCTTCTACTTCTTGTCTTCTTATTGACTGTTAAGTACAACTTAAGAGGGATCCCTTGAAGAGCTAGTGCTAATACGGGATGGTTTGCGAGATAGGCTTTGATCTTTTCAAAGGCTTTTTGACACTTGTCGTCCCAAATTACTGGCACATTCTTTTTGAGATTCTTGAATATTTGTTCGCATATCTTTGTTAGTTTCGATATGAACCTACTTATATATTGCAACTGGAAAATGAATCCTTGAATTTGTTTCTCGGCTTTGGGCGGTGGCATTGACATGATTGCCCTGATCTTGGTTGGGTCTATCTCTATTCCTCTAGAGCTTATGACATACTTGAAGAGCTTGCCTGAGGTGACTCCAAAAGCACACTTAGATGTATTTAACCTCATGTTGTATTTTCTTAGCGTTTCGAAAATTTTTCTTAAGGCTACATGTTGTCCTGGGCGATCTTTTGTCTTCACAATCATATCTTCTACATACTCTTCAACCTTTTGGTGCATCATGTCATAGAGTAGGGCAGTTGCTGCTCGTTGGTAAGTAGCACACGCGTTTTTAAACCCGAATGGCATTACCGTGTAACATTAAGTACCCCAAGGTGTTATGAACATCATTTTCTCCATGTCTTCTTCTACCATGAGAATCTGGTTGTATCTCGCGTATCCATCCATAAATGAGAGAAGCACATGATTTGCTGTATTATTTACTAAAATATCGATGTGTGGTAAAGGGAAGTCGTCCTTTAGACTTGCCTTATTTAAATCTCGATAGTCGACACACATTCTTACCCTTCCATCCTTCATCCGAAGTTAGACCACATTTGCTAACAATTTGGGGTATTTGGATACCCTGATAAAACCTACAATTATTTGTTTTTTTACTTCTTCTTTTCTTTTAAGAGCTACGTCGGGTTTCATTCGACGTAGTTTTTGTTTTACAGGTTTCATTCCCGGAATTAGTGCTATTTCTCTATTAATGTCTGGAATATCTTCATATGACCAAGCAAATACATCGATAAATTCTTTGAGTAGCTTAGATTAGTTAAATCGGTTCTTTATTGTTTATTAAGCGTCAATCTGGTTTTAAATTCTCTTTTAATAGTTGAATCATTTGAGATATCAACCGTTTTAGTATACTCAATTATCGGTGTTTTCTTTTCAAGTGTTTCCATTACTTTGATAATTTCTTTGTCATTTTCATTGTTAGTTAAGCAATGCTCGTCATATTGGGTTAATGAAAAACACAAGGAGTAAGAGAAAGAAGACATAATATTGAATTCTGAAACCATTACATCGAATAAAAAATGTCCTCAGGGACTTGATTGCTAACTATCTTAGGAGTAGAAACAGAAGAATTAGAAACATGGAGTGTTATATCTAAGGATTAGAAGATTCTACAGGAAAAGACTCTGACTTTGACTCTAACTCAGAAGACTCTTCAAACATTTGTCCTTGCCCTATTGTTATTGAGATTTTTCTTCCACTCAGAGTAGTCACCTTGACCGTCTTGTGCCATGCTTGCACTAAACCCTCTGCTGGAGTGATGAGCTTTGAAGGGTAAAAGTTCTCGCTTTTTAGGACCGTTTGAATGAGCGAGGAATTGTTCTCTATATATTTTGGCTCATCCTTTTCACGCCAAAAGAGTAGTCCCATGACATTAAAGTCAAAGCATGGGGGTGCTTTCTCCTTGTAAATAGGATTTGGGATCTCATCTAAAAAGTAACAATCTAGAAAGATTTCGAGCCTAGGTAGCCTTATTCCATTTACAACAAAGGGCTCGGAAAACTCATAGAATGGATAGTCCTCCCTTTCTCTTATGAACTGTCCGTTGAGAGTAAGAGGATAATAGTTCATTGGGATTGCTTTCTTTTGTGTTCAAGCGTTCCTACGCACTTCAGACCTTTCTTGGGCTCACTTAAGATCTTCCCGAGTCGGTCTGAAACCAAGTCCGAAAGTATCTAACTTAGGGAGGCCAGGTAATTCCATTTGTTTTGCTATCTCCTTTTTCTTTCCTAGAGTCATTCCGGGAAAGTATCCTTGTCTCTTGAGAATAGCATTTACCGTCATATTAGAGTGGGGTTCGTGACAAAGAGGGGTCCTTTCATCCTCCTCAATTAAGGAGACCTCTTTATTAAAGCCCCACAAGTCTTCATCATTCTCGTCGTTATCCACATTAATAATTAGATCTTCGACGGCTTTAATCCTCATCGGTGAAGCATCGATCATAATAGGGATCCCTCCAACTATAGCCTTTACTTATTTCTAAGAGGTGAAGAGACGGCCTTGAGGTTATGAAGCCAAGGGAGTCCCAACAATAGTTTAAAGGAAGCCTTAATATCTACCACTTGAAAGGTAGTGGCAAGTTCTATTGCTCCCGTCGTTACATTCATATTGATTTTTCCAAGAGCTTGGCGACGAGTTTTGTTGTAGGCTCTTATTCCTTGTGTTGACTGGTTTAAGTCTTCATCCCTTGTGCTTAGCATCCTCGCAGTTCTAAGGGGACAGAAATTTATTGTCGATCCATTGTCTACAAGAATTATTGGGACATTCATCCTCTTGCAGACTACTGTGAGATTTAAAGCCTTGTAATGATGTCACCTTCCGGAGGTAGATCTTTGTTAGAAAAGGTGATCAATTTGATTGGACTAGGGAGATCACTCGTAAGGAAGTTAGCTAACCCCTTTTGAGTGGTTTCGAAATCTATCCTTATCTTATCCAAGGCGTTCATTACCGCAAACCTATGTTCTTGAGATGTAGTCAGGAGTTTTCATACGTTCATTTTGACCTTAGTCTTCTTGAGTTGTTTCAAAACATTGGTGTCCTCTATAATAGGTATGGCAACTTGTTGCACGACAAGAATAGGTTATGTAGAGATGGGAGGTTGCATTCTCCTATATCTTGTGAGGACGTCTATGGGTGAATCTTCTTCATCCCAAAAACCGCTTACAGGATATATGACTGAAAGTGGAGGTTCTTCCATATCCTTAAGATAGACGTCTTCATTATCGCTATCCCAAACCCCATTGATGCTTATGTCTTGTTCTTGTGGGATTTGAACTAGCTTCTTGTTATCAATCAGTTTCTGAATTAAATCTTTGAATTGAAAAAATTTCTCAATGGTATGTTCCCATTATTGATGGTACGGGCAGTAGAACTTATCTGTCCTCTTTAATGACTCAAATGGTCTCGGTTCGGGAGGTTTGACTTTACCACTCTCGGAGAGAATTTTGAGCATATTAGCATAGGAAGTCCCCATTTGAGTGTAGAGTTTATTATTCTTCTTGGGTGTGTCAATTACTTGGAAAGGGAATGGTTTGTTCTCCATAGGTGGAACTTTAACATACTTGTTTTGAAGCTCCTTTCTTTGTTTCTTTGTAAATTCAATAGCTTCGCGTGACGAGTCTATTCCCTCCCACATTGATCGTATGAGAATCCATACTTCTTCCTTAGTTGCAGGTTCTTGTTCAGAAGGAAAATCATATATGGCATCGAAAAATGTTTCCTCCTCTTCTTCGATAGCATGAATATCTTCAACAGGTTTGATGAGGGATGATGGATCAACATGATTTTTCCTTATCAGAGATAGCCAAAGAGTCAGATAGAGGTGCATTGTTAATACTTGGTTTCTTGCTCGCAGGGGGCAATGGTAGCTTATTGTTGTCAATTAAGTCTTGGATAGCTTCCTAAAGCTTCCAAAAACTCTCAGTGAGATGGCCCCTACCCTAGTGATACTTGCAATGTGCGTTGAGGCTCCAGTTAGCTATCCTCTTTTCAATAGGTGGATCCTCGAATGGTCTAATAGGGGTTATAAAACCTTTTTCATTCAGTCGATCGAATGGGGTGTCATAACTCATACCAAAAGGAGTAAAGTTCCTCCTAAATGGTTTCTTTTGTACTGTCCTTGGTTGTTCATAGCATGGACTTAACTCAAATTAGAAAAAGAGTATTGCGGAGGAAGTTCCTTGTCCACCGAGACCCCTTGAGAGCTAATGCCCTAGAACCTGTAATCATTTGATATCTTACTTAAGTTCTCTTTCATGAGATCCATTTGTTATTGCTTCACAAGTTCTTTAATTTGGAGGGTTAAGGTTTGTAGCAAATCAGTAACACCAGCCATTTGCTTCTTGAGCTCATTAACTTCTTCTTGACTCGCCATTATCTTCTTGGCTTTCCTTTTCCGACCGATTGGTTTGTCAAAAAGTTGTACTTGAACAAAAAAGGTTGTCTCTGATCAAACGTCCTTCCTTTCTTGACCACGCGCTGTAAATTAAACCATTTTTTATTTTAATGACTTGACTCAAATCTACCTTGACTTTACGGGTTTATAAAAAAAATAAGCAAAAATAGGGTGTATATTTTTAAGAATCAAGTATATGGGTTCAAACAAGTCGTTTAATTGAAGGATTAATATCCGACTTACCCCCCTAAAAAAATTACAGAAAACACGCGTATACAAGACTCTCTAGACATGGTCAAAGTGTACATACATATTAGTGTGTGCTTTATTTGTGAGTGTAAGTGACATGCTTTGACTCTTGTATAAGACCATGGGACTAAGTGCTTAGACTCAATTAAGGACTAAACAAGGTTACTGTCATTAACAAAATAACCAACTGATTAGTAAGTTGCTTAATTAGACTCGTCGTGATGACTCGAGCAAAAACCTGAATTGTCGCCAAGCCAACAGGACTGTCGCCGCACACTGCAATAAAGCGCCAGGCGAAAGGATTGTCGCTTGGCGTTGCACAGCAATGTTTGGCGCTGCAGCCCAAATTTTTGCGCCATTACTGGAGCATTAATCTGAGACTGCTTTCAGTATTTTTACTCTACGGGACAGGCCTAAAGTTGTACTAATTCAGTTCTGATTTATTTATTAAACTTTTGATTACTCAAATTAATTAATTAATTAATTAGGCAAAGTCCTTTTAGTCATTAATTATTTTATTTAAGTCTTAAACACACGTCAAACAAACAGTTAGGAAAAACACATAGAGTATACACAACAAATAATGCACAAGTAGTCAAGTAGGCACCATACGATGCAATGAGTTTGCAACCTAACCATGGCTCTAGTTCTCTAAAGTTTGAAATTTGGGTCAGTCAAAGCGGGTCCATGGTTATGAGTCCGAATTCACCGCGTGGAAGCCTTACCTTTGGAAGGGTTGGCGCGAGTGGATGGGACCCCGCGAGTTAAACTCGCTTCCATGGTTTGGTGAATTAAACATTCTCGGATGTACCCGATGTTACTCAGAGCGTTCAATAAGGTAGATAGAGCATGAATTCCCAGAGGGTTATGTCCATATGTAGAACACCTATGGGTTTCAGAAAAGTGAGAAAAACTCAATCAGGAAATAGAATCGAGCCAACAGTGCTAGAACTAGTCGAAAAAAGAACGCATATTTTTGGCTCAATATTGGAAGAACGTTGCGCCAGCTAATAGGGATTGTCGCCGTGATAAGAGCCATGTCGCCTGGCGACAAAATTGTCGCTCGACAATAGAGCCTTATCTTCGACGACAGGCTTTGTTATCTAGACACCAGTTCCTATATGCTTGAGCACCTTTCTGTATTCTTAAATTTTCCTGTTTTTCGTAGCATTATTTCGATTCTAGTTGTGAAAGATATTTCTCTAACTTCCTACGCGTAAAAACCCTATGTTTTTACTCATTATGGATGGTCTTTCCAATGAGATCCTTGTTTATTCATATGAGAATAATATTAATCAAAATTAAGTACATGAAATACTTACAACTTTTCGAGTCTCATCCACTCATTCTAAATCATTTCCAAAATAAATGTTAAGAATTACAATAGAAACCCTCCTCAATGGAGTCGCCCAAAAACCGTAGGGAATATTTCAAGTATTACCCCAAACTTGAACCCCACTGTGATCATACACTTAAGCATGGTGGCGTTCATAGGGAAGGAAGCTAGAGCAAAAGAGTCGCCAACAAGTTTTAGGAGCTTGTAAACCGTTCACATGGTGAAGGTTACACCCCTTAACGATCCAAGAGATCTTTAACTCAAATAGGTCTAGAACCAAGACTGGAAGTTCAAGGATGAAGGTAAAAATACAACCTAAAAGAGATTCAACCTGCCCTAATAATAGGCCTCTACTTTATTCTTCTCGTATTCATGTGCACTTTCTAACTAACATGCAATCAATAAGTTAACCCTAAACCTGTTTAATCTATGTTGGTTGAATATTAATGCACAAACAAATCTATTAGTGGCGATCACTTAAATTATAATCAAATTAACCCTAAATAAGATTATTAGTTATCTTATTAAGCGTGATTACAAGTAAAAATTCCCTTTAAACATGCATAAAAGGCGTGATCAAGCAATAACAATAAATATCAAGAAACATAATAATAATCATAATAGTAACAATCATAATAATAATCATAACCATAATCATGTTAAAGCATAATATTAGTAAGATCCTAGGCATAATACTAACAAGATTAATAACAAACCCTAATATGCATGTCACTAAACACATAAAAATCAAAGCTTTAACCCTAACATGATACTAGCATGAATATTAAGAAAGAAAATAGGAAGCATCAAAGAAATCATAATTGATATAAGCAAATCACCCTAAACATGATACTAGGAAGAAATAAAACATCCTAACATGGTACTAGGAATCAAAATAAGAATATAAACATGATTTCTATATCATAATATCAATAAAACAATCAAAGCACTTACTTTGATGCCTCGTACCTCTTTCTAATAATAAAATACACACGTTATTAACTTCAAGGAAAATAATAAAACAAAACAATTAAATTAAATAATTGATGAAGAGAATAAGAAAGTTTAGAATAGATTTGGCACCAAACCCTCAGAAATATCAAACCTTTCACGTCTAGGGTGAAGGCAACTTCGAATTATGCTAGGTGTGTCTAGATCTTGTGAATGCGGAATTATGTTTATGAAAAGGTTGGTTTCGAAAAAAAAAAGAGTATTAAGAATTTCTTGATGAGAGTTGGTAATTAAAAACGGAGGTTTAAGGACGCTATTTATAATGAAAATAACCGAAATATTATAAAAAAGAATCGGAGTTTCGAGAAGAATAAAACACGACGTTGTTGCCGCGAGACAGGGCTTGTCGTCGCGCGACAGGCTTGTTGCTAGGCGATAGCCTCTTGTGCGACGCTGCAGGCAATTTTCCCACATGTTTTTTATTTTTTGATAAAATTAAGCATAAAATTCCGTACGAGGGGTAAAACCGTAATTTCATTAAAAACACTTCTTTTATTCCAAATAAAACTCATAAAACTTAATTATCAATGCTAATCACATTAGGATTCAAAAAAAGCTTCTAGAAGACTATAATCAATCCTAGTTGCATTAGTAATGATAAATCATAATAGGCCCTCCTTTAGATCATAGGGCCGTATATAAGGATCAAACCGGGCCCATTTTAGTAACTTGGCTATAACTTCCTCATTATTCATTGGAATTATAATATATCGTTGGAAAACTCTTTTCGAGCCCGATCTAACTTCACTATTATTGGACCCTTGTCACGGACCAAACTAAATTGGATTAGCTATTCTCATAAAATAGGTTTTCGAAAAAAGAGAGAAAGAGTGAAAGGTGTTCATCACTTCATTCAATTATGATTCATAAAACTCATAAAATAACCGCAACACTAAACTTTCCCCACTTTCACTTCATTCGATTATGATTCAACGTGAAAGGTGTTCATCACCGGGTTTTGTTTTGGGGAGACAAAAATGGGTTTCTACAGGCCTGGGTGACTGGTAGCTTAACAACTCCACATACCGATCTCCTTGAGTTGTCGCAGGCCCTAATGATTTGTGTTGTTGAATGAAAATCTTTTTCAGGATTAAGGCCTAGATATTTTTCAGTTCGTAATGGGCACAAGTTTACAGCCGGCCCATTGTCTACTAAAGTGAGAGGGATATTATACCCTTTGCACCCCGCAGTTAAGTATAATGCATTGTTGTGGGTAGTGTCTTTTGAAGAAAAATCATCATGAGTGATAATGATTGATTTGTCGAATTTCTCGCTAGTAATCATGCTAACAAGATCCTGGAGGGTTGTGTCTGTACATACAAACAAAGCTATTAGAGCGTTCATAAGAGAATTCCTATGTTCTTTAGAAGTACTTAGGAGTTTTCAAATGCTAACGTTTGCCTTTGATTAGTGAAGTTGTTTGACCAATGGATCTTCCACATCAAGTGGAGATGGTTTTAGGTTTTGTACTTGACCTTGAGTTTGATTATGATTTTGTTTGGGAAAAGATTCATTTGGTGGTGCTTGGTAAACTCGCCCAGAATGAGTTAGATGATCTATTTCGTTTGGATTAGTTGTAGGACTCGTGAACAAACTTTCTTCTATAGGCCTTGAATGTGCCTCCATTTCAAGATGTTCCATGAGTTGTGCTTAATGCCATTATTCATCCAAGGAGAGATTTGATAAGTCTTGTGACTTCCCCAAGAAATGATTCCAATCAAGCGCTCCATTTGTCTCATTTTGGAGACAAGATGGAGGTGGGACGGCGGCATACATAGATACATATAAGTCTTGAAAGTCGTCGTCATATAACCCACACATTTCATTAGTTGCCCATATAAGTGTTGTGGTTAGAGGTTTCCCTATAGGTGTGATATAGTCCAAAGGATTGAACGTATCATTTCTAATATGGTCGTCATCAATTTGAAATACCCCTAGTGGGGATACATTGTTGTAAGAATTAGGCCTGGGAATTCACCCATCATCTACTAGATCTTGTATTTTGTATTTTAATACATAGCAACGTTCGGTATCATGCCCAAAGCCCCTATGATAAGCATAATAAGAATTACCATCCCGTTTAGCGTACCTTTTTTCTGGTGGAGCGGGTGGTGTTGGCCCTATTGGTGTAAGTAGACCTTTTTTGCTCAATTTTTCTAATAATTCTTTATAGCTCACAGGAAATGATGTAAATTTTCTTTCTTTTGTCCATCTTCTTTATGGATCATTACTATTATTATATTGCTTGGAATTCGCAAATACATCAATAGAGAATGAAGTATTATCATTCCCCTATTTGTAGTTATTCCTAGGTTTATAACGATAAGATTTGTTTGCTTTTTCTTTACCAAGATCATCTTCAATCCTAGTAGCCACAGAATAAACCTTTTGAAAAGTGTCTAAACTAAGGTAACGTAGATGCTTGTTGTACTTTTCATGACAATTGTCAATGAACTTTTGTACTAACTCAAGTTCAGGTGGCCTTTGGGAAAGTTGAGTCGCCTTTTCTCGCCATCAACCATAGAAAGCAAGGAAACCTTCATCGTTGCTTTGCTTAATTATTTCAAGTTCACGTAGAGTCGATTTGAACTCTACATTACTCTTATATTGGGTAATAAAAGGCGAAACTACATCCTCTCATATTATTTTGAATTTTTGATCTAGCCCATAGTACCACTCTCTCGCGGTTGGGTCTACAGATAAAGGGAAAGTCAAAGCATAAAGATTAGGATCTCCCTTTAATGTCATGGTGCTAGTAAAACACATTAAGTGGTTTTGTGGATTATTGGTCACCTTAAATATTGGAAAGTCTGTTGCTACGAACTTTTCCGGTAAATTAAGTCCTGGGGGAGGAGCAAACTTTTCTGCGTCAATGTACTTGTTCCCCATGGTAGAATGAAGAACAAGCTTCTCCAATGAATTTTCTTTGACGGATAATTGTTCCATCTTTTGTTGCAAGGCTAAAGTCCCAACATTTTTCTTGTAAGCCTTTTCAAGTTTCTTAATTCTTTTTTCCTCGGCATCTTGAGCCTTTTCTTCTCTCAAGTGAGCAATCTCTTCTTAGATTTGCTCAATGGTTGACATTGTTATTGGACTAGGACTAGTTTGGTTTGAAAGAATTTGATTGTTTGATGGTTAACGTAAAATGCGAGCGCCCGGGAGTCTTCGTTCCTAAGCTTGAAAACCGGCCCTAAAAAAAGTACGAAAGGATAAGAAAATCAATACGCTTGTTTTAGAAAAAGAAGGAGAAATAACGTAAAATATATTCGAATGAATAACATCAACTTTTTACAATTCTTTAATGAAGATATTGTTTGAACGAGCCAATTTGTTTTCGCAAAAATAAAAATGGCTCGTAACAGTAGGCGCGCGCAAGTGACTAAACTGCGCGCGGCTGGTGCGCGCAATCGGTTCACTTGCGATGGCTGGGGTCGGGCAACTCGTTAAGTTGCTCGCGCCACCTGCTATTAAAGTTTTTTTAAACTCGAGCTTATTTTATATTTGCCACCATTTTTTTTTTATTTTTTTATGTTATCCTTCGAATGTGACTCAAAATTACGAAGAGACAACTTCATAATTTAAGAACCTAAAATAATCTAAAAGAAAAATAAGAAAGCTATCATAACATGTCACTTATAGTCACGTAATCACATAATCATACCATAAGCCAAGATACACATAATTCCATTCTAAGGTCAAAGGCTTGGGTGTCTAAGGATACCATGTCTTAACAAAAGATGCACAAATCAATCACTCAACGTGTTAACTCATGATATCGCTCTCTTAACATTTTTTTGACGATATTGGTGGAATGATTGTTATTAATTTCGAGAAAGAAGCCTGGTGTTGGCAGCCGCTAGTTAATGAGCCAATCCCCAAAGGTTAAAGGTGCTATGATTATGTATGATCCAATGTTGCTTGTTTGGTTTTTACTTTTGTGCAAAAGGAAGATATTATGCGTTCAAGTCTTGCTCTCTAACTAGAGATTATCCAAGTTAATTCCCATTATAACCCATAGGCAACCTGGTAAAGGAAACCATGGACCATAACTAAGAAATAATCATGTAATCTCTAAGTCCCCAGCGGAGTAACCACTGTAAGGAGGGTGATCCCATCGTAAGGGGGTCCTTCCCTAGATGCCCATGGCCATTTAAAAGCCTATGACTTTACACTTGTTAGGGTGCATTAGGATTTTTATTCCTGGCTGTTTGGAGGACCTTGAATTAAAATTGATTCTATCATCACGCTTTTTTGTAAAAAACAAGTAGGAATTGCCAATGAGTTTTGGGAAAAACCCATAAACCTCGTTCATGCCTTTCTCCTATGTGGAGTTCATATAATATTTAGCACAAATCATAAGTTTACCCATGCCCAAATTGGTCTACATAAACAAGAAATGAGCAAGGGTACTAAAATAACGTTCCCTTTTACAGAAGAATCGTTATTCAAGCCCAAGTGCGGCCTCTACTAGCTCTTCCTTTTTTACAATTTCATCACCAAACAATATATGCAACGCGATACCTAAAACTAAGTTAGTTGATTTTATTTACAAGCATTAATCACGTAAGAATTAGACTTTGTTTTGGACTAGGCTAGTCCTTTTGTGTTTTTGCGGTTTTTTTTAGTCATCCATAAGTATTCTTCTCTTCGATCCAACACGAAGATGGTTTTATTTATCGGCATTGCAAGTAGATGTCTACACAATGTAACTCTTACGTTATTAGTGCTTGTAAATAAAATCAACTAACTTAGTTTTAAGTATCGCTTTGCATATATTGTCTGGTGATGAAATTTTAAAAAAGGAAGAGCTAGTAGAGGCCGCACTAGGCTAGAATGGTGATTCTCCTTTAAAGGGAACATTATATTAGTACCCTCGCTCCCAAACTCATTTCTGGTTTATGTAGACCAATTTCGGCATGGGTAAACTTATGATTTGTGACGAGGGTCGAGACTAGGTCGTTGAAACTAACCAAAGGCCAAACAAAATTTGTAATCTCTCAACACACCCTTATACAAGTATAATGGTAATTCGAGGGTTGAACCACTAAGGAATGGAGAGTGATCTTATATTGCCATGTCAAGCTATTCCGGAAAGTTAGGTAAGGGTGTGAATGCTAAACAACTAGTCAAGCTAAGTTTTGACAGATGTAATGAACACTAGGGCTCGGGATCCACATATACTTGTAACGATTTCCGCTAATAAGGAAAGAATTGACTAATTCGAGTGATGCAAGAGAAAACCAATCATGCAACCAAAAGAGCATATCAAGCTATTTTCCGAGAGCTCTAACTAGCGTCAACTACGATAAACTCTAGCTAGGAACGTCACAAGACACCTCTATCATTAAATGCAAGCCACAAATCAATGGTCCGTATCAATGTGAACCTACAATGCAATCTAGTGTTAATAAATAAGGTGATCAAGCCTAAATCAAACACACACATGCACATAATCAATTAACCAATTTAATCACATCATCAAATCCATCAATTTCCCCAAATTAACATAATTCCATTACTCATACATGCTTCACCATTACCCTAGCAAGCAAACTACTCACTAGCACTTGAAATCAAGATCAAAACAAGGCTAAACAACAATTTCATCATGATCAAATTAAACAAGCTAAAATCAAATCACAAATCAATCAAACTTCAATCAAACTTGAACTTTCAACAAAACAATTGAAATCAAACTAAAGATAGAACTAAAGATTGAATTAAAGAAAAGGAATCCTTACAAACTTGATCAAAGATCAAATGAAATGGAGAAATCTTCAATCAATAACAATCCACCATGAAATTCTTTCTCTAAAAATCTAGAGTTTCTCTCTCTAAAAATCTAAAACTAACTCTAATTCTAATCTAATTCTCTCTCCAAAAATAGAAGGAAAAACTATCTATATAGGAATGATACAAAAGGAAAGTTAGTTAGATCGTCCCAAAAGAAACCCCGGAAGGCGCGGTCGCAACAGAGGAGAGGCGCGCCATGGGAAAAAGGGTACGGAACAGGGGCCCTTGCAGGCGCGCCCGCGCCACCCTGGTGTGCGGCCGCACCACCCTCGTGCGCGCCCGCACCTGGCACCAGGGGAGCCCCCCTCTTCTTCAACCAAGCTCATCCTCGTGGGCTTGACTTTATGATGATGATGAACACCAACGTGGGAAGTCTTGAGAGGGCCATTTTGGTGGGTTCGTGGCGAAGATGACGCCCCCACCGCATGCGTGCACCGATCTCTTGACTTGATCTTTGCGTTCCTTTAAACATGAAGTTTCAAAAGGCGAACATGAGGCATCAAAGTTGATGAGAAATATAAGAGGAAGGCTCGGGATTCCTTGGAAACACGATCATAATCTAAAAACAAACGAAAACAAACAAATAAACAAAGAAATGCACAAAACAAGGAAACTAACTACGGAAAGCACAAACTAACGAAATAAAGAACAAAATTAAGGAAAAGCTAAGGAAAAGGGCTATAAAATATCATGAATATCATCCTAAAAGAGGCAAAATGAGCGCCATAATTTACACTCATCAAATTCCCCCAAGCTAAACTTTTGCTCGTCCTCGAGCAAAACAAAGCAAGAAAGAATAAGGATGAAAAAGTTATTTAAAAAGAAAAAGAAAGACTCAAGATGAGAATATACACTAGGACTCACTGTCGTAGGAATCACGGTTGTTTTTAGCTACAACAAGCCATTTAAACCCCAAAGTTGCCTATGAGGATGAGTGAGGTCTCGTAAAGGTTTTCTAAGAGCTTACTTATAACTCTCATAAAGAGAACATGAGGCAAAACAAAAAGGCAAAATCAAAAGAAAAGAAAATAGAAAGATAGAAAACTCTTCGAGTTGGGATTTTTCATCATAACTACGATTCAAATTGTCTCAAATAAATAGAGGTGTGTGTTTGGGGGTTTTCTGTGTCCTTCGGGAGAGTTACAATTTCCTAGCAGACTTCCTTCTTACGCCTGTACTTGCACCTAGCCGACTTCCTTCTTGCGCCTGTACCTGCACAAGTAACGGAGACTCCGGATGGGGGGTGGGAGTTCCGCCTCCGAAGATTAAGTTAGTATCTTTTCGAAGTGGAATAAGAACTGTAAAAGCTTCTCGGTTCGAGAGCGTTTCAGTAGGTTTAGGCTTTGTTTGGTTTTTTGTGGTTGCAATTAATGTCCGTCCCTCATAAATGAGGTCTACCCTTTCTATTTATAGTAAGGGAGAACTGTACCTCAATAAGGGTATAAGGGACACGTGTCTGCAAAGGAAATGGGCCTTTGCAGACTGCTGAAAGATTGACACGTGTCAAGCATTTATTGGGCCACGCGTCTTAGGTATTTTCACCCTAAACATCTGCCCCTCACAGATGAGATGTGGCAATCTCACGTGTCATCTGTGACAGACGTAGGGTGCACGGGGTAAGTGACGGTTCGTCTGCCTTCCCCCTCTTGAATTTCAAATTTTCGTGCAAGTGACTGTTCGCCTTTTGCCTCTTTCTATAAGTAGGGTGGCTACCTCTTTCCTCCGCACTTTTTATTTTCAAAAATTTCCTGAGAAGCTCTGATACCGGCTGCTTCTTTCAAGACTTTCAAGCATCCGGTTTTCGCAAGAACTTGACGTCTGCCTTCCGGCTGAGTGCGGATTTAGTAAGGTACCGTCTGCTTTCTCCCTCTACCCCTAGATTAAGGACCTCACTCGGCATTTTGCCGCCTGGGTGTATTATGTAAAATACCCTCATCCGTCATTTTGCCGCATGGGGCTGGCTTGGGACAAGTCCAAAAAATCTCCCTCATCCGGCGTTTTGCCGTCTGGAATGTTTAATACACTACCATCCGGCATTGTGCCGCATGGGACCCCTTTAAGCCAACTTTGTTTTAATGCAGACTAGTCATAAGTACCCTCATCCGGCCTTTAGCCGTATGGGGGTGGTTTGATCAACCTTTGCTTTCAAACATCTTTCAAATTGCCCCCATCCGGCATTTAACCGTATGGGGGTAGTTTGAGTAGCCTTGGCTTTTTCTCAAACATCATTCAAATTGCCCCCATCCGGCATTTAACCGTATGGGGGTAGTTTGAGCAGCCTCGACTTTTCCCCAAACGTTGTTTTAATTGCCCCCATCCGGCGTCTAACCGTATGGGGGTTGTTTGAGCAGCCTTGAGCTTTTTCTCAAACATACAAATAGCCCCCATCCGGCTTTTAACCGTATGGGGATCGTTTGAGCAACCTTGGCTCAAACTGTTTCAAATTGCCCCCATCCGGCTTTTAACCGTATGGGGGTCGTTTGAGCAGCCTTGGCTTAAACTGTTTCAAATTGCCCCCATCCGGCTTTTAACCGTATGGGGGTCGTTTGAGCAGCCTTGGCTTTTTCTCAAACGTTGTTTAAATTGCCCCCATCCGGCGTCTAACCGTATGGGGGTTGTTTGAGCAGCCTTAAGCTTTTTCTCAAACATACAAATAGCCCCCATCCGGCTTTTAACCGTATGGGGGTCGTTTGAGCAACCTTGGCTCAAACTGTTTCAAATTGCCCCCATCCGGCGTCTAACCGTATGGGGGTTGTTTGAGCAGCCTTAAGCTTTTTCTCAAACATACAAATAGCCCCCATCCGGCTTTTAACCGTATGGGGGTCGTTTGAGCAACCTTGGCTCAAACTGTTTCAAATTGCCCCCATCCGGCTTTTAACCGTATGGGGGTCGTTTGAGCAGCCTTGGCTTTTTCTCAAACGTTGATTAAATTGCCCCCATCCGGCTTTTAACCGTATGGGGGTTGTTTGAGCAACTTCCAGCCCATCTCTGCTATCCCTCATCCGGGACTCCGCCGCTTGGGGGCTTTTAAATGAGCTTCCAATTAAACATGTCTGATCTATTTTTCTTTATTTCAGCTTCAAACACATTCGGAAATTTCCGCCTGTGTAGGTTTCAAGCCACCATCTCAGCAAATTCCAACCTCCAAAGGTACCGTCTGCACCCTTTTTCAATTCTTTTTGTTAATTTTCCGGTTGCATAGATAGGATATGGACCCTTCAATTATACACTCGGCACAGTTTACGACTGCTGTCAGGCGGTCACCAGGCACGGCTGAGTCTAGGACTGGGACTGCCGTCTGGGGGTATTTGGGCGAACCTTCACCTACCTCGAATCCGACCGTCTCTGTTCATGTGCAGGACAGAATGGCTCGGATAAGATGGACGGCAGTTGACCCGGATTACAAATCCGACGACGCAGCCGAAGATCCGGCTGATCCCAGAAACGAGGACCAGACGGCAGGACCGTCTGGTGAAATTCCTTTGGAAGAAACCTTGGAGACTCGTCAAGATTCCCCGAGTGGTCCGAGCACACCGGGTGATAGCATATTAGAAGACTGATTCTAATGCCGAAGGATCCGGCGATGAATCTGCTGGAGAAGGGTCTGGGTCCGAATCTGAAGCCCCAGCACAGGAGGCTGAGCCTATTGTTGAGGAGGCCTACAAATGGCCGGCTAAGGGGGATCCGACTGACATGACCATGTCAGCAAGAGACGTGGTCACCCTTACTGCAACCCTTCCTGCCTTTCTTTTTAAAAGGAAACCAGTTGGGAAGGACTGGGAAATAAGAGTCCCGCCTGTTAATGCAACCGTCGTATGGGAGGATGACTTGGACCATGCCGATGATTTTTTCGGCTGTTATGAGGCGGCATTCAAAGCAGGCCTCCGGTTCCCCCTTCACCCCTGCATCAAGGACATATTGCTGGGGTACGACTTGGGCGTATGGCAATTGACTCCTAACTCTTGGATCAATATTTTGGGGTACATTGCCGCGTGTGAGCTGCAGGAGGTAAACCCCAGTTGGGAGGCTTTTGCACACATGCATTACCTCAGCCGGGCTCCGGGTGGGTGGAACGCCTGGTACACCCTTACCACCAACCAAGAATACATGATGACTTTGGAGAAGCCATCAAAGTGGACCAACTGGAAGAGCAAATTTTATGTCGTCTCTTCGCCTTCCACTTCCCTAAATCACCGGCTGCGGCGGTATAATAAGCACCCGGCATTACTGGGCAAAAAATGCGCGCTCCCGAAAGTGCCGTCTGAGGCCTGGGACCAAATAATGGAGACGGGTCTCTTCCTCAAAACGACCCATCAGATGGAGGACGGAAGTGAAATCATCGTCCCAAAGTTCTGGGTACCCCTCCCGGAATGGTTAAGGGACGAGTCATTCTTGTCCCTTTGCAATCTAAGTTCAATGTTTAAAAAGAGTAGGTTCATTAACCCATCCGGTATTCTGACACCTGATTATGCATACACGCTCTAACTCGAATTTCCCTTTTTTGCAGGTACAGCTAAAAGAATGGTGCCTCCTGAAAAGACACCTGCCTTCTCAGCTATTGAGCTGAGAAAGAAGCAAATCGAAGAGAAGAAGGCGGCACTGGCTGCCAAGAATGGAGTAAAACCTCTTCCATTTCTTACCGGATGACATATGATCTGCCTTTGTTTCTAACTGATTGCTTTGTTTTGACTATTTTCAGGGTGGAACCCAAGGCATGCCAAAATCATTAGCAAGCATGCACAAAAGACCGGCTGGTGTAATACCTCAGCCGGCTTCAAAAGCTCCAAGGCTGCCGGGTCCACCTTTGGCAGCTAGTCCTGCAAAGAGGACGTCTGACCCTGCCAGGCCAACCACTGCAGGGAAGAGCCTGCAGCTAACGCCGAGTGCTTCGGCGGGCCAGACCCGGATGGGATCTGGCTCAGATGCGGCTGGGGGGGATGGCACCCCACAGCCTGTACAAGGTAAAACCTCTGCCTTTGACCCCCCCTGGCCGCTTGGGCATATGAGAGTCAAAACTCAAGCAAGCCAGTCTGGGGGCTCCTCTGGCAGCCGCATGAATATAGGCGGCGCCTATGCCCAGTATCTGACAGATAACCCTTCCTTTGCAGATGACTCTACCAGCCGGCCCGACTACAACCAATACGCCAAGAGAATGGTCAAGACTCTGACCCGTTCTGAAAAGGAGGCAGTGCCGGCTGTACACCAGGTTAACCTGGATCGCATCAACTCTCTTCTTGCTGAGGTAAATAACCCGAATGCCCTATGCTTGTCTCAAGCTCTGCTTTTGCCGGATGAGTAGTAATTATCATCATTAGTTCTAACTCCTTTTCCGGTTGGTACCATAGGTGATGCTGAGAGTGGACGGGCTCCGAGTCCCCTTGCGTAAAAAGCAAGAGGAGGTAAGAGACGCTCAGAAGCGTGCCCTTGACCTAATTGACGTTAGTCAATTTCACAGTATTAAATATGATTTGGCAACTAAAGAGAGAGAGTTGCAACAGGAGGAATTACTGAAAGAGGCTGTGCTTGCTGGGGATGAGGCCAAAAAGAAAGTTGATGAACTTGAGCTTAAGGTTAAGGACCTCCAGGCTGATCTCAGAGCTCTGGAAGGAGCTGACATCCTTAGTTTTGATGCCCTTTACCGCCTCGGCCTCAACCCACTTGGTGAAGTAATCAACAGCCACCAAAATGTATCTTCTGCCGCCTGGGGCAGGAGTGTATGGCCCCAAAATATCCATGCCCCATTTTGCAAAGGGAATTGGGCTGTGAATAGCTGTCATATCAGTTGCCGGCTGCCTTATCAACCGGCCGAACCTCTGGCACTTGTCGCATCTTTTCACCAAATCTAATGCATCCGCCTCTAGTGTAGGCCAAAAGTATCCTTGGCGCCGGGTTCTTTTGGCGAGGGTCCTCCCGCCAATGTGAGATCCACAGAAGCCGGCGTGAAGATCTTCCAGTATTTCCTTGCCCCGTTCTGGGGTAACACACTTGAATAGCGGCTGCAAGTAACCCTTCCGAAACAGTTCACCGTTGTGCATTGCGAAGCTTAATGCTCGTCTTTTAAGAGCAGCTGCTTCGGATGAGGTTTCCGGTAGAGTGCCGTCTACCAAGTAATTCCGGATGGGGTCCATCCATGTGGAGCTTCGATCTAGAAGTCCAATGGGGTCATGTTCAATGCTTCTCTTTTCCATGACTTCCCAGAAGACTGATCTAGGCGTATCACATGTGGCGGAGGATGCAAGTTTGGATAGTGCATCCGCCTGATTATTCTCGGATCTGGGTACTTGACTCAGGTTGAATTCATCAAATGCCCCAGCCTCCTCTTTGACCGCCTGCAGATACATAATCATCACCGGATGGGTGGCCTCGTAGTCACCGTTGTACTGGCTAACGATGAGTTGGGAATCTGAGCAGGCATCAACTTTCCTTGCCCCGACCGCCTTACACATGCGGATACCGGCTAGCAGGGCTTCGTATTCAGCTTCATTATTCGAAGCTTGAAACTTGAATCGTAGAGCGTACTCGTATTTGTCACCCTCCGGAGAGTGAATAATTACACCCGCTCCGCAGCCATTCAGCGTAGAGCTCCCGTCTACATAAACCCTCCAAACTTCATCGGTTTTATCCGGCTGTATTGGCCTTGTCATTTCAACAATGAAGTCGGCAAACGCCTGACCCTTAACTGCTCGCCTGGGTTCGAAAGTGATTTCTAAGCCTTGGATTTCCACAGCCCATTTAATCATTCTTCCGGATGACTCTAAAGTGGTCATAGGCCTTTTGAGCGGCTGATCAGTGTAAACGGTCACCGGATGTGCTAAAAAATACGGTTTCAACCGCTTGACTGCTTTGAACAAAGCCAGACCGAATTTTTCGATCATGGGATAACGAAGTTCAGCATTCCGGAGTATATGGCTTATAAAGTATACCGGGAGCTGATTACCGTCTCTCTCAGCAAGGAGGACGGCGCTCAAGGAGTGATCCGAGACGGACAAGTACATGTAGAGAGCCTCCTGGGGTAGGGGACTCACCAATCCTGGCAAAGAATGCAGGTGTTGCTTCAGCCGTTGAAATGCCGCCTCAGCCTCTTCACCCCATTCAAACCTTGACCTCTTTTTGATTGCTTGAAAGAAATACAGGCACTTGTCACCTGACCGGCTGAGGAATCTCCCCAGTGCCGCCAGGCAACCGGTAAGCTTTTGAGCCTCCCTGACGGTACGTGGCGACTGCATGTTGATCACCGCCTGTACTTTGTCCGGATTGGCTTCTATGCCTCTCTGATCAATCAAAAATCCAAGAAACTTCCCGGACTCAACTCCAAAGACGCATTTTTTAGGATTTAACATGACTTTATGCCGTCTGAGGGTGGTGAGAGTTTCTCGGAGGTCGGCTAGATGATTCGCCTGCAGCTTTGATTTGACAATCATGTCATCAATGTACACCTCCACATTCCTTCCAATCTGATCATAAAAGACTGAGTTCATCATTCGCTGGAAAGTAGCAGGCGCATTCTTCAACCCCAAAGGCATCACCTTGTAGCAATATAGCCCTTGATCTGTGACGAAAGTCGTCTTCTCTTGGTCTTTCTTCCACAAGGGTATCTGATGGAAGCCGGAATAGGCGTCCATGAAACTCATCAGGGCATGGCCGGCTGTAGAGTCTACCAAATGATCTATCTTTGGAAGCGGGTAGCTATCTTTTGGACAAGCCCTGTTGAGGTCCGTGTAATCTACACACATCCGCCAGGTTCCATTCGGCTTTTTCACAAGGACGACATTGGCTACCCAATCCGGGTAGTAACATTGCCGGATGAATCCAGCATCCAAGAGTTTCTTGACCTCGGTTGCTGCCGCCTGGGACCTTTCCTCGCCATGGTTCCGTTTCTTTTGCCTGACCGGCTTCTTCTTAGGATCCACAGCGAGTCTATGTACAGCAAGATCCGGACTTACACCCGGCATCTCTTCTACTTCAAAGGCAAACACATCTTTGAACTCTTTCAACAAAAGGAGCAAACCTGATCCCAAACTTTCAAACGCAGCCGTTCCAACCTTGACGGTTCTGTCTGGCCGACTGTCTTCAAGAACAACATCAATTATTTCTCCTGCCGGCTGAGGGCGAAGAACGTTTGTCCTCTCGGACAGTTATTGCTATTGTTTCTCCTTCACAGGCGCCAGTTGGTCCGCCTTCCTCTTTTTACCGGCTGGCTTTGTAGCCGGTAAGCTTTGATCACAGTCGTCAAGTTCAACAATTTCTTTCTCTTGACCGCCTGTGTCAAGCGTTGGTTTGATGTCCGAGAGGTAACACTCTCTCGCCATCTTTTGGTTCCCACTCAAGGAACCGACTGTGCCATCATCCCTTTCAAACTTTATCAACATTAAAGATGGGATGATGACTGCCTTTGAGAGGTTAAGGGTTGGACGGCCAATAATCAGATTGTAGGCAGTCAGCTCTTCTACTACAAGAAACTTGACAACCATATGCCGGCCCTTACCCTTCTCTCCGAACCGGATGGGTAGATCAATCATGCCCACCGGATGTACTACTCCTCCCCCAAAACCTACAAGAGGGTATGAGGCCGGAAGCATGCTACTGGGCTTATACTTGAGTTTCTCCAAGCACCGGTAGCTGATGAGGTCGGATGAGCTCCCGGTATCAATCAAGATCCGGCCAACTCTTTGATTGGCGATTTTGCACTCGATGACTATGGGGTCATCATGAGGCCGCCTGACCTCGCCTCTATCTCTCTCGGAGATGTTAACTTCCGGAAATGAATATTCAGACGACTGGCCCTCATCCACCGAGTTGACCAGTTTCCGAATGTTATCTTTTGTACCCCGGATGGTAGGCCCACCTCCCGCAAAGCCACCGGCTATGGTCAGAATGGTTTCCTCATCCGTATCCGATTGAGTAGCCGGCTTCTTTGGGGGTGGTCCTCTTGCTTGTTTAGGTGTACCCCTTGACTTGGAAAGATAAGATTTGAGAGCCCCCTCATCAGCGAGCCGGTCGAAGAGCCGCCTGAGGCTAAAGCAATCCTCAGTGTCGTGGCCAATTTCCTCGTGAAAAAGACAATATTTGCTCTTATCCCGGGCGCTTAGAGGACTCTTCATAGGAGACGGTTTTTCAAGATTCAACTAGTCCTTTACTTCGTTGAGAATGGAGGCACAGTCCTTGTTGAACTCGTACTTTGGCACATACGGATCCGACCTCTTCCTTTTCTGGAAAGGTTGTCCGGATGAGTCTGCCGCCCATACCCCCTTTCTCTTGTCTTCCTTTTTGGCCCACTGGGTAGGCCGATTCTCTTTTTTATCGGATCTTTTGTAATCCGTTGGAAGTTTAACAGCACACAATTCCACTGCCTGAATGTAGGCCTCCGCCTTCATGAGTGCCTCGTGAAGAGTGGAGACCCTCTTCCTAACCAAGTCAAACTTAAAAGTTGATCCATCTTTTAAGCCTTTGAAGAAATCAGTATAGGCAACGTCATCAGACAATCCATTGATTTGGATCCTCATCAGGTTAAACCGCCTGACATATGACCGGAGCCCCTCTTTGTCTCCCTGTTGTATTGCCCCTAGATCAAGGCTTGTTTTCTTGGCAGGGATGTTCATAGAAAAGTTGGACGTAAACCAGTAGGCCAAGGTCCTGAAATTATTGATGCATCCGGCTGGGAGGTTACCAAACCAACGTTGAGCAATCCCTTTCAACGTTGCCGGGAAGCACCGGCACCATGCGGCATCATCCAAACCCTGCAAATACATCAGGTTGGTGTATGCCATAAGGTGATCTTCCGGGTTGGTGGTACCGTCGTAGGCGCCTACCAACACGTTTTTGATTTTAGACGGCTGGGTCGTCTCGGTAATTTCTCTGGAGAACGCCGTTGGCTGTTCCCCAAGGTTGAGCAGCCGGAGCTGCCAGTCCATAGGCTGGACGGGCGACTGATGCTGCCCCCCGAAAATACCTGCCTGTGCATAGGGGGATCCAAAGGGCGTATACGGTGTTCCATGCACTGCCGATTGGATCATATGAGGGCCGGATCGAGCGGAAACCTCGCTCGTCCGGCTGTCATTGTTTGTTCTCGAGTGCCTTTCTGAGGTGACATTGAAGCTGTCTCGAAAGGTCGATGTTGATGCCGACTCGGATCGCTGAATCTTTTTATCTTGGATAAGCGTCCGGGCATCAGAATAGACTTTCTTGGTTCCATCCGGCTGAATGTGCCGGACGGGCTTTCTGACTCCATCTATAAGAGTGTGCATCTTTGAGAAATCAAAGAGCCTAGCTGGCATGTCTGACTTCGGATGTGGGGTAGATGCTCTACCCTTGACTGTTTTGGCCGTCTTTTTACCGTGACGCCTTTCTTCCGCCTGACCCTTACGGGGGCCGGCTGTGGAGTCCAGAAGGCCTTTGATCTCTCCTTTGAAGCTCATCATCATATTCATGAGCTCATCTCTGGAGACTGGGGAGTCTCCAGCGGTAGAGGTTAACCCAAGCGGCCCCCTAGTTGGCTTGCTAGGAGCCGCCTGGTTCCCTTCCCGTTCTCTCTTATCTTTGGAACGGGTGTTCTTGGTCCTCAAAGAACCATCTGCAGCAGTGTAGGCTTCCAAGTCATAGTTATCGGCTGTATCTTGGTCCGAATGGACCTCAACCTCCCCAGTAGGCATATTGCTTTTACCAGGTAGTATAGGCTCAGATGTCATCTAGAAAGTACTCTCCCCACAGACGGCGCCAGATGTTTGGGGGTTTTCTGTGTCCTTCGGGAGAGTTACAATTTCCTAGCAGACTTCCTTCTTACGCCTGTACTTGCACCTAGCCGACTTCCTTCTTGCGCCTGTACCTGCACAAGTAACGGAGACTCCGGATGGGGGGTGGGAGTTCCGCCTCCGAAGATTAAGTTAGTATCTTTTCGAAGTGGAATAAGAACTGTAAAAGCTTCTCGGTTCGAGAGCGTTTCAGTAGGTTTAGGCTTTGTTTGGTTTTTTGTGGTTGCAATTAATGTCCGTCCCTCATAAATGAGGTCTACCCTTTCTATTTATAGTAAGGGAGAACTGTACCTCAATAAGGGTATAAGGGACACGTGTCTGCAAAGGAAATGGGCCTTTGCAGACTGCTGAAAGATTGACACGTGTCAAGCATTTATTGGGCCACGCGTCTTAGGTATTTTCACCCTAAACAGTGTGCACATTTCAAGATATCCAAAGTAGATTAAAGAATAAATGATGCTAAGCATAGTGAACAAAGTATCACACTACACTTTCATCCCGTTCAATCTTACCGCGTTCTCCCTACTAGCTTCATATCAACCCTTTAATGAGCATCACAATGATTCCTCGAAGGAACCAGAAAAAGAAAAATTTAAGCTATTCGACATCTTTACTTTGCATCCCCTCTCCTTAGGCTAAAAACTCACATTCCTCTCCTAAGAAGAATGACTCAACCACTTAGGTCAAAAGGGCTTTCCCAAAGGTTGTAATGCAAAAGCGAGAAAAGGTGTAGGTAGGCTAAAAATTTGAAATTGGTGGTTTTCCTAATCAATGAAGCAAAAGAATGGCCAATTCTTAGGATCACAATCAAGTAGTCACCAAACCAAACAAAAATACATACACCTTATACATCCAAGCTTATTGAAAGCTACATTCACAAACATATACACAAAAGGCGTAAACGCTCTTCCCCTAAGCTAAAAGGAAGCATTGTCCTCAATGCATAGAAGGAAAAAAAGAAAAAAACAAAATATTTTAGGATTTTCATATCTCAATTTTTTTCTTATTGTAATGCTTTGTCCTTGCCTCTTCTAACTTTGGACGACTTTTGAACATTGCACTTCCTTTGTCCTTGCCTTTTTATTTTGGACGGCTCTTTCATTTGTTCACCTGCCATTATTCACAAAATATACACAAAACACGAACTTGCTTTCATTGTCGAACCAATAACAAAACTTATACACCACAATCACCAAAATATGACCATTTGCTTCACAAAAACCAAAAAATGGAACAAAAAGAACCAAAAGGCTCAAGAATCTAAAGATGTGGCTTGAATAGAAGGGAAAAGGCTCAAATGGTTAGCAAGAAGGAAAATTTAAACCCAAAAGGAACAAAAATTGAAAAGAACAATTCCTAGATAAACAAAACATACCACCCCGAAAAGATGCCTTTGTCCTCCCTAAATGGTTCGGTCTCGGATTCAAGAACTATGAGTCAAGTTTCAAGATTAGGTTTGCAAAAGTCAAGGATCCATGTCTCTCATGCAAATATATGTAGAAGGCTTGAAAAACAATGAACCTCACACGGATGTAGCAAAAACTCACTATTAGTATCAAATCAACCATAGGGAGCAACTACCAACAAGCCACAAACAAGTAGAATCCGGCTTCATGATCCTCTTAGTTCTAACCAACTACCTTAGCATGAATTATTTCTTAAATCAACCGAACATAATCTCAAAATGTGCAAACCTCTATTATTTTTGAAGTGAATCATTCAAAGGCAAAAGTCAAGTAATATGGAGTCCAAATCATAAAAGAGAATAAAAGAATAAAGCCTCAAAACTATAAACAACGCAAGAGGAAGATAAATAAAAGAAAAATAAAGGAAAAGGGAAGAACAAAGAAATAAGAGAAGCGAGAAATGAAAAAAAGAACAAGAATGCACATGTAACACATAAATCCCAATCGTAATACAAGTGATCTAGTGGCAACAACACCAAAAGATCCCAAACACGCAAGGTGTTAAACAAATACATCCTTGAACCATTCATCTCCCCTATACTAATCCTAATCTAAGCAACCAAGAAAATAAAAGAAATAAAAAGGAAAGATCTCACCGGATAATCCATGCTTAGCCGAGAATAAAGATTGAATATAAGAGTCACCGAATAAAACTCCAAAATAGAAGCAGGACAATCATAGCCGAAAGCGAGCAAATGAAATAAAGAAAACTATATACAAATAAAATTGTTAGTAACTTCCAAACAAAACCAAAAGCTAAGAAAAAAAAGGAAATCAAAATAAAGGCGAAGAATCAGAGATAGAGAAACATCATCAGCAAAACATCAGAAAATCATCGATAAGACAAACAGATATCACACATCTTTGGCAGAATCACAGCAGAAATCGTCAGAAAATCATCAGAAGAAGAATATCATCATCAATAGATAATAGCAGAAAGGAAGTCCAAACACAAAGCCATAGAGAACCATCAAAGCAAGGGGGAATCATGTAAAGCACAAACAAGTATAAAAAGCATCCCCAAGCTTACCATGAGCTACCCCCAAAGCTAAACCAACAATAAAGCATGAAAAAGCAGGACTGCAAGAATCAAGCAATAAGGGGGGGAGGGGGTAGCCAAGTCGGTCACTCGGCACTATGGTAAGGGGTAGACTGAGTGCTCCCCTCACCATTATCAGAAACAACACAACGAACCACATCGTCCGTAGCTAAAGCACTCTTCCCTTTGGTCCTAAACCTATTCCTAAGCAAATCTAAAGCATAGAAATGCGACCAATCATCCAAAACTGGTGGACCCGAGAGTCCTCACCTCCCATCGGTCTTAGGTGAAGGGAAAGGATTGGGGTTGCCCGGATCGTAAGCAAAATCCCCCGCGACCTCTTATAATCATAGTCCCCTCTGGTAGTCCCGCGGATAGCACTAGGGGCCACATGGGGCCCCTCCCAATAAGGGTAACAAAGGCGAGGTCCTATGGTCTCATCGTACAGTTCCCATTGAGGAATTGGTCCCTATTGGACTGGAAGGTAGGGGTATTTCAAATATGGTTCAATCTCTCCTTTAGAAACATACAAATCATAGATTCTCCTAGCATGGTAATCATAACCCCCGTCAAAATCATTACCTAAAGAAGAGAAAGACAAGGAAAGGGAAATAACATCAATCCTATCATGCAAGCTAGACAAATCATTAGAAGGAGATATAGAAGAAGGAGAAGAGTTAGAAGTACCTCCCCGAGAACTTGGGGTAACACGACGCTTGAGACGAAGGTTAGGCAAAGGAACCTTACGAATAGAACGAACAATAGCCATCTTGTTTGGCCGCCAAGGCAATTTTGATTTCAAATCACGAACCGTAGTCCGACAAACTTTCCAAACAAACAAATCCTTTTTTATAGTGCTTTCCAAAAAACTTTGATTGATCAAAGCATAGATGCTTAGAAGACGGGAAGGGGTCTTCTCCCTCTTATCATGAATGGGCTCAAGGGAGTTAAGCATAGGCCTATATTTTTTGTCAAGTGAAAGCACTAAGATGGTGATCCTGCCGCCTATTTGAATGATACCCGAGAGGAAAACCCCATCACGAATATCGGTAAACTGATCAAGCAAATGAGAGGCAAAATCTATGACTTCCCATCCTTCTTCCCATGGATTATCCGCAAGCCAAAGCCAACTTAACTCTTCTCGGGATATGACACCGAGGAATTTCTTAGAGAAGAAAGCATAGGTGAGGGCAAACCATGGGAGTTCCTTCACATTTATCGAATACAAGAAGTCGTCCAACATTCTATCTTCAATAAGGGACCCATCATCTTGGACTTGAAAATCATCAAGTCTAGATCCATGGTCCGCAACAACATTTTCCACTCCTTTCTTATCTCGAATCTCAAGATCAAAAGATTGAAGTTCAAGAACCCAACTAACCTTGGCTTAGATTCCTTTTTTCCAAAAAGATATTTCAAAGTCGCATGATCGGTGAACATTATAGTCTTGGACCCCAACAAGTAACAACGAAATTTTTCGAAGGAATGAACAATTGCTAAGAACTCCTTTTCCGTTGTTGTGTAATTCCTTTGAGCATTATTAAGGGTCTTCGACATGTAATAGATGACATGGAGCTTCTTATCAACCTTTTGACCCAACACTCCCCTAATAGTCATATCACTAGCATCACACATAAGCTCAAAAGGCAAATCCCACCTAGGGGCTTGGACAATGGGAGTGGAAGTCAAAGCTTTCTTCAATTTGTTGAATGCCTCCAAACAATTATCATCAAACACAAAATCAACATCTATTTAGAGAAGGTCATTGAGGGGCTTAGCAATGAGTGAGAAATCCTTGATGAATCTCCTATAGAACCCCGCATGCCCCAAAAATGATCTCACTCCCTTTACATTCACCGGGGGAAGAAGCTTTTCAATAACCTCGATCTTGGCCTTATCCACTTCTATTCCTTTATGAGAGATTTTGTGTCCAAGCACTATTCCTTCCTCCACCATGAAGTGGCATTTTTCCCAATTCAACACTAAGTTCACTTTTCCAAGATTCTCAAGGCAATCCTCAAATGAAACCCCCCCTACGGAGAAATAATCCATAAAAACCTCCATTTCTTCCTCCAACATATCTCTAAAAATGCTCATCATACATCTTTGGAAAGTTGCGGGAACATTGAAAAGACCAAACAACATTCTCCTATAGGTGAAGGTTTCATAAGGGCATGTGAACGTTGTCTTCTCTTGATCATCAGGGTGAATTGAGATTTGAAAGGATCCCGGGTAACCATCAAGGAAGCAATAAAACTTGTGCCTTGTTAGTCTCTCAAGCATTTGATCAATGAATGGATGGAGAAAGTGATCCTTCTTGGTGGATGTGTTTAAACGTCTATAGTTTATACACATACGCCAACCGGTGACCGTTCTAGTCGGAATGAGCTCACCTTTCTCATTCTTGACTACGATCATACCCCCTTCTTTGGAACGACACGAACGGGAGAGACCCACCTAGAGCTTGAGATGGGGAATATGATTCCCGCGTCCAAAAGCTTGGTAATCTCCTTTTTTACTACCTCCCCCATTTGAGGATGTTGCTTACGTTGTCGTTCAATAGAGGGAAGGGTGCCTTCCTCAAGCGTTATATGATGTGTACACAAAGCGGGGCTTATACCTTTGATATCATCAATGATATAGCCCAAAGCACCTTGGTGCTTTCTCAAAACATCACATAGCGCTTGAGCTTGGCTCTCACTCAAGGATGCACTAACAATTACGGGATAAGTAGAATTTGGGCCTAGGAATTCATACTTAAGGTGTGATGGTAGAGGTTTGAGCTCTACCATAGGCACACCTTTACCTTCTTTGGTCGAGGCTACTTGTAAATCATCTTGATTTGAGATCCCCATGCAAATTTGTTCATCGCTTCCTTCAATGCTTCCAACAATCAAATCTTCATACAAATTTACTTCCTTTCTAGGAGCACCTATCTCTTCGTTGTTCAACAAAACACACTCAAGAGGATCATAGATGTGAGCAATTGCTCATCCATAGATTGCAAAATATTATTAAGAACTTCAACACTCATGCAATTTTCAAAGGAAGAAGAGGGATATTTCATACCTTCATTCAAATCAAACTCAACTACCTCCTCTCCTGTCTTAAGAGTTATCTTAACACTCTTGATGTCAATCATAGCCCCCGATGTAGCAAGAAATGGTCTACCTAAGATGATAGGGATAGTAGCATCTTCATCCATATCCCAACACAACAAAATCTACCGGAATGACAAATTTCCCCACTCTCAAGGGAACATCTATCTTCTATCTTACCTTTTGGGATCTTGATCGACCTATCGGCTAATTACAATGTAATCTTGGAAGGTAAAAGTTCCCCTAGCTCTAGTCTTTGATAGACCAAATATGGCATAAGGCTAACACTAGCTCCTAAGTCACATAAGGCATTATCAAATTGCATCTTATTAATAGCATAAGGGATAGAGAAATTTCTGGGATCCTTCAACTTAGGTGGCATGTTATTCATTAGGATTGCACTACAATTCTCGGTTAGGGTAACCGTCTCCGCCATATCACATGTCCTCTTTCCACTCAAAATTTCTTTAAGGAACTTAGCATAGTTTGGAATTTGTTCTACCACATTGGTGAAAGGAAGAGTAAGATGAAGTTGCTTAAGCATCTCTATGAATTTTCCAAATTGCTCATCCAATTTGTGCCTACTATACTTTTGGGGATAAGGGAGTTTGGGCTTGTAACATTCTTTCTCTTTCTCTTTCACTCTTTCTACTTGTTCCTCCTCAATTTTATCAATTATGGGACCCTCATCTCCCTCAATCTCAATAAGGCTCCCTCTCTAGCATCGCTCTTCTTAGGTACTCCACTCTCAAGGACCCTAACACTCCTATTGGCAATTTCATCCATAGGGTTCTTAGAATCTACGTTCAATGAAGTCAAAGAAGAAGAAGAATTCTTAAATTCCTTAAAGTCACTAGCCAATTGAGAAAGTCGATTTCCTAATTCCTTATTTTGAATCGACATGTCATTAAAATTCTCATCATTCACGGCCATGTAAGATTCTAGCAAATTGGCTTGTTTCTCAAAAACCTCTTCCAAGAAAATCCTAGAAGAAAATGGTTTATCATGGAAATTATCACTTGGGCCTTGAGTATTTGGAATGGATCCAAGTGGGGTCCCTCTTTGAACATTAGGTTGAAAATTTCCCCTACTTTAATTAATCCAATTACCCCTACCTTGATTTTGGCCATGATGTTGACTATGGTTACCATAACCTCAGTTATGATCCCTATCCCCTCGGTTGTGACTTTGACCATTATAACCATGATTGTTATAGCCACCACGAATCTCTTGGACTACATGATTTCTACAACCACCACTCTGATTATAATTATCATATTTTGCTTGGTTGTGATACTTCCTATTTCCAACATTTCTTTGAACTTCAAATCTAGGTTCAAAATTATGATTACCAACATAATTCACATGCTCATTTTAATTCCAGCACATTCTTCACAAGGAAATTTGGGGCACATAAAAGCATCATGATCATTCATTCCACATAAATCACAAGGCCGACATTCTCTAATCATGCAACAAGAAGAAGAAAAAGTGATAGAATAAGAAGGTGTACCTCTCCCCTTCTTTTGGGAGGGAATAATCGGAGCTTGCGAAGGAGGACTATCAAGCTTGGCCTTGAGGGATACGACTTCTTTCCCTAAATCCGAAATTAGAGTGGTCAAATCATTGATGGCATTGAATTGTTCGATCGAGTACCCCTTGCTAGTTGGCTCCTTTTCCACCTCTTGCCAATTCATATAATGTCTCACCACTTCATCTATTGCATCCACCACTTCTTCTTCCGTTTTGTTCATTATCGGGACTCCGGCTCCGGCATCTAAGCTTGATCTTCCTTGAGAACTTAACCCACCATAGAAGATTTGTATAATTTGGTTGGTAGGAATTCCATGATGTGGACACTCTCGTTGATACTCCTTATTCCTCTACCATGCTTCATAGAGACTCTCATTAGGCCCTTGCTTGAAATTTTGGATCAAAGCCCTAGATTTCACCGTTTTCTTTTGTGGGGAAAAGCGAGATAAGAAAGACTTGGTAACTTCATCCCATGTCCTTAGGGACCTTGGTTTGACCTCCTTGTACAACCACTTTAAAGCTCTTCCAATAAGAGAAAAGGGAAACAACTTGAGCCTATTATGCTCTTGAGCAACTCCGGCTACCACAATTGTATTACAATACTTCTCAGAATCTTTGAGATGATTGAGAGGATTTTCACTTTTTGCACCATCGAATTGTTTCCTCTCGATCAAGTTAATCATAGCCGGTTTGATTTCAAAATCGTTATCCGGAACCAACAATGGAACAATCCCACTCTCAAACTTGTAAACACCCGGAGTGCCTAACTCCTTCAATGTCACTCTATGAGCTTCTTCCATGTTCACTTGCACAAACAATCTCAAACAAAATTATTAGTAACACGGCTAAAAATGTAGCCTAAAAGAAAGAAGAAAAATCTTTTTGTATTTTTGAATAAGATGGAATAGACTCAACAACAATACAAAATCACAACGCCAGTCCCCGGCAATGGCGCCATTTTGACGAGGTTCGAGACTAGGTCGTTGAAACTAACACCTACCCGAGACCAAAAAAAATTTGTAATCTCTCAACACACCCTTATACAAGTATAATGATAAGTCGAGGGTCAAACCACTAAGGAATGGAGAGTGATCTTATATTGCCAAGTCAAGCTATTCCGGAAAGGTTATGTAAGGGTGTGAATGCTAAACAACTAGTCAAGCTAAGTTTTGACAAATGAAATGAATACTAGGGCTCGGGATCCACATATACATGTAACGGTTCCCACTAATTGGGAAAGAAATGACTAAGTCGAGTGATGCGAGGGAAAACCAATCATGCAACCAAAACAGCACATCAAGCTATTTTGCTAGAGGTCTAACTAGCGTCAACTACGATAAACTGTAGCTAGGAACGTCACAAGACACCTCAGTCGTTAAATGCAAGCCACAAATCAATGGTCTGTATCAATGTGAACCTACAATGCAATCTAGTGTGAATAACTAGGGTGATCAAGCCTAAATAAAACACACACATGCACATAATCAATTAACCAATCTAATCACATCATCAACTCCATCAATTTCCCCAAATTAACATCAATCCATTACTCATACATGCTTCACCATTACCCTAGCAAGCAAACTACTCACTAGCCATTGAAATCAAGATCAAAACAAGGCTTAACAAAAAATTCATCATGATCAAATTAAACAAGCTAAAATCAAATCTCAAATCAATCAAACTTCAATCAAACTTGAACTTTCAACAAAACAATTGAAATCAAACTAAACATCAAACTAAAGATTGAATTAAAGAAAAGGAATCCTGTAGACACCCATTTGTCTCCACAAAACCAAACCTAATGATTAGTACCTTTCACGTCGAATCATAATCGAATGAAGTAAAAGTGTGGAAAGTTTAGTGTTGCGGATAGTTTTAATTCTTTTCTCTTCTCTCTATTTTAAAAACTTATTTTAAGAAAATAGTCAATCCAGTTTGGTTGGTCCATGATAAGGATCCAATAATGGTTTACTTGGATGGGGTTTGAAAAGACCTTTCCAACGATATATTATAGGCCCAATTCCGATGAATATCGAGGAAGTTATGGCCAAAACACTAAACAGGGCCCGATTTGGTTTTTATATGCGGCCCAATGATCTAGAGGAGGGCCTATTATTAATTATCATTCCTAAAGCTATTAGGATTGATTATAGTCTTTTAGAATACTCTAGAAGGTTCTTTTAAATCCTAATGGAGTTAGGATTGATGATTATGTTTTAATGAGTTTGAAATTGAATAAAATTACTCCTTTTAAGAATCCTTGTTTTATACGAAGTGGAATCTATTCAGATTTTATTTTAGTGCCTCATAATATTTATCCAAATTTTATATGGTTGGATAGATCTTGAAATTATCTTTCCAATGATATATTATAATATTAAATCTGAGCTATAACGAAAAATATATGAATGAGACATGAAACTTTATCCAAAACTGACACCCTTCCACTATTTTGGCCATATATTTTTTTTTACAAAATATTTTAATCTGATTCTAACTTTGTTGGAAAGTAGACTTTAAGAGCTTTCCAACGACATATTATATGCCTTTTTTGGACTTCCGGATCAGTGAATTTCTGAAATCAGCGCCAGACGCCAGCTGTAGCGCTTGGCGCCAGCATTAGCGCCGGGCGCTAGTGTTGGCGCTTGGCGCGAATAGCCTAATGTTGACGCCAGCTCTGTTTCAGTTGCGCCAATGCTCTGTTTTGTTAATTTTATTTTTTTGGCTGATTTTCTCTATAAATAACGTCGTAAAAACTCCGTTTTCATTCACCAACTCTCATCAAGATTTTCTTGATTATTCTCTCTCTCTCTCTCTCTTTCTCTAAACTAGCCTTTTCTCAAAAACAAAATTCCAAATTTGGAAGACTTAGATACGCCTAGACATATTCGAAGTTGCCTTCGCTCTAGACGTGAAAGGTTTAATTTCTGAGGGTTTGGTCCCATTTCAATTATTTAATTTAATTGTTTGTTTATTATTTTCCTTGAAGTTACTAACATGTGTATTTTGTTATTAGAAAGAGGTACGAAGCATCAAAGTAAGTACTTTAATGGTTTTAATTGATATTATGATGTAGAAATCATGTTTATATTGTTACTATGACATTCCTAGTATCATGTTTAGGGTAACTTTAATATCAAATATATTAAATATGATTGTTATGATGCTTCTTATGTTTTTCATAATATTTATGATTGTTAGTATCATGCTAGGGCTAAAGATTTGATTTTTATTGCTTAGTGACGTGCTAGGGTTTGTTATTAATCTTGTTAGTATCATGCCTAGGATCTTGCTATTTTTATTATGCTTTAATATTAACATGAACATGATTATGATTATAATTGTTATAATTTATTATTATTATTATTTTGATGATGATTATTTTATTATGATTATAATTTTGTTATCGCTATAATAATTATTATAATGATTAATATGGGTGTTATCATGATGATTATTCTTAATTATATTTGTGATGATTATAATCATTATTTTTTTATTATTTATTATGTTGCTTGATTATTTATATTTATTGTTTGATCACGCCTTTTACGCATGTTTAAAGAGAATTGGTACTTGTAATCATGCTTAATAAGATAATTAATAATCTTGTTAGGGTTAATTTGATTATAATTCAAGTGATCGCCAATAATAGATTTATGTGTGCATTATATTCAACCAACATAGATAAACAGGTTTAGGGTTAAACCTATTGATTGCATGTTAGTCAAAAAGCGCACATGAATACGATCAGAATAAAGTAGAGGCCTATTATTAGGGTAGGTTCAATCTCTTTTAGGTTGGATTTGTACCATCATCCCCAAACCCTTATTTGGTTCTAGACCTTATGGAGTTGACGATCTCTTGGACCGTTAAGGGGTGTAACCTTCATCTCGTGAACGGTTTACAAGTTCCTAAACAACTTGTTGGCGACTCTTTTGCTCTATCTTCTTTCCCTTTGGACGCCACCGTACTTTAGTGTATGATCACAGTGGGGTTCAAGCTAGGGGTTAAAGCTTGAATTTATTCCCCATAGTTTTTGGTGACTTCACTGGGGAGGATTTCTATTTTTAATTCCTGAATTTGTTTCGGCAATGATTTAGAATGAGTGGGTGAGACTCGAAACGTTCTAAGTATTTCATGTGCGTAATTTTGATTAACATTATTGTCATATGCATAAAAAAGATCTCATTGGAAAGACCATCCGTAATGAGTTACAAACATAGGATTTTACACGTAGGAAATTTGAGAAATGTCTTTCAAAACTAGGGCCGAAATAACACCGCGCGAAACTGGAAAATTTTATCGAGCACAGAAAGCTGCTGAGGCATGTGGGAAGTAGCGTCAGGGGCCAGAGCTTGGCGCCATCATTTTAGTCGTAGCGCCAGACGCCAGTATTGGCGCCAGGCACTACAATTAAAATCTGGCGCCAGTCTCTTTTTGCTGGCGCCAATTTCCCCCAATATCGAGCCATAAATATGCGTTCTAATTTCGACCAGTTTTTCATATTGTTTGCTCGATCCTACTTCCTGATTGAATTTTTTCTCACTATTCTGAAACCCATATGTGTTCTACATATGGACATAACCCTCTAGGAATTCATGCTCCATCTACCCGATTGAACGCTCCGTGCAACAAAGGTTACATCCGAGATTGTTGAACTCACCAAACCATGGAAGCAAGTTTTTTCTAAAACTCGCGGTGTCCCATCCACTCGCGCCAACCCTTCACGATTAGGCTTCCGCGCGGTGCATCCAGACAATTAACCATGGACCCTCTATTGACTAAACAATATCCTGAACTTTAGAGAACTAGAGCCATGGTTAGGCTGCAAACTCATTGCATCATATTGTGCCTACTTGACTAATTGTGCATCATTTGTTGTGCATACTCTATGTGATTATTCCTAACCTTTTGTTTGACTTGTGTTAAGACTAAATAAACTAATTAATTACTAAAGGACTTTTTTTAATTAATTAATTAATTTGAGCTAAAAAAATAAACTTAAAATCGAGTCATAGTCCCTTTAAGTCAACCCGGATTTTTATTCCCGTAAACTGCACAAGCGTCAACTTGTTTTGGTCATAGCCAGAGTTCTAGGAAGTGTTACGAGTCATAAAGCCTAAGGATCTGTAGCCCCGAGTGTTTTCTTTAATTTGGCGTTGGTTTCATCCTAATCAGAGTCGCAGATCAAAAGTTATGACTAAAATACCACAGTCTGTCGAGTTTAATGCATATACGCGAGGTCTTAATTTAGTCTTTACTTGAGTCTAGTCACGTAGTCTAGCCACATGGTCATGACACAAGTCATAACATGTCACATACACTCACTAGTCATAGCACACACTTTTTATATGTCACCATGACCATGTCTTAGGTTCATGCATGAGTCGGTCTTTTCCGTCATTTGAGTTGGGGGGTACATTCTATTCCTAATTCTTCATATCCCTCCATCTAAATCTTCTTTCCCATTCTATTCCAATCTTTCTTCACTTCCTCCATCCATTGCATGTTGAATAAAGTTTGAGTCAAATAATTAACAATAAATATCCCCAATTTCCTTTTCCACAGTACTTGGTCGAGGAGAGAAGGGCGATTAATCAAGGACAACCTCTTTGTTCAAGTCTCACTTTTTGATAAACCAATTCCTCAAAAGAGGAAGGCTAAAAAGATAATGGCAAGTCAAGAAGAAGTCAATGAGATTAGGAACCAATTGGTTACCGTAACTGAGACACTAAAGCTACTCACACTCAAGATCAATGATCCCGTGAAGCAACAACAGATGGATCTCATGCAAGAGAGTCTAAGCAAGCTATCTAGTGACTATAAATTTCAGGGAATGAGTTCATAAGGGGTCTCGCTAGACAAGGAACTTCTTCCGCATAAGTTTGACGCCACTGAAATCCCTAAATGCAAGGCAATAGATAACCCTTACTTCCATCTAAGAGCTTTTGAAACTATAATGAGCACTAAGGGTATCGATAAGAAGGTTTTCCCCTCTCTGTTCCCACTATCTCTCGAAACCGTTTGTCAACAATGGTTCTTTTCCCTCGAGAAAGAAAAAACCTCTTCTTGGGAGTCGATAACAAACGCTTTCATAGATAGATATAAGTGCAACATCCAAGACGAAATAGATCACAGACAACTTGAGATGTTAAAACAAAAGGAAAACGAAGGGTTCACTTCTTTCTTCAATAAATGGAGGGAAACTTCCGCTAATATGGTCAAGGCTCCTACCGAAAAAGAATCTGTGAGGATGTTTATCAAGAATCTCAAAGGGCAGTATTCAAAGCACTTAAAATACCAACACAATTTATATACTTTCAAATTTGTCTATAATATAGGCATTGACATTGAAGATTACCTTCTGAAAGATAATGGTGCGAGAGGAAATAAGAACGACCATCCTTCTTCTTCCTCTACAATTAATGAAGTACATGCCATGAACACCTCTAAACCACGAATCCAAAGATCAAAAAGAGTGTTCACTCCACTTGGTATGAGTTCTGAAACGGCTTTCGAGAAGCTACATCACAAAGGACTAGTCATGCCTATAGGGCCCATCAAAGATCCAGTTCCAGAAGCCAGGCCACCTAAGTGGGACCCTTATAAGCACTGCAAATATCATCAAGGAAAGGGTCACAACACTGAGGAGTGTTGGAAACTCAAAGAAGCTATTCAAGATCTGATCAATAACAATGAAACTTCTGAGATTCCAGCCATCGAAGAAAGTAAAACGTCCTTCGATCCATCACTTCTTATCACACATGTAGGAGAGCCCATGATCGAGACAGCTTATATGACCTCTCTCGATGAAGTGGCCATAATTGAGGAGGATGAAAGTCTTTTCTTAGATAATACCAGGGAAGACTCGTCAAGTCTAAAAGAGGACGTTCGAAAATTGCAAGATGTCGTTGCCATGCTCTTGAATGTGGTAGAAGGATTAGCAAATCGGGTGATCGCCATCGAAAATAATTCTCGCCAAGAGATTAATGAAGAACTCAATGCTCCTAAGCCACAGGCAAAACGGACCATTGAAGAATACACACCAATAGGAACAAATTACAATGAAGCTTTTCACTGTCTACATGATCAAGGTCATATTCACTCCATTGGTCCCAGTCAAGACCCTCCATCTGAAAAACATTTTCCCAATTGGGATCAAAATTCCTATTGTCGATACCATAAAGGTCGCGGTCACACTACTGAAAAGTGTCTCTCCCTCAAGGATCGTGTTCAAGACTTCATTGATTCAAATCTCCTTCATGTTCCTCTGCGCGACAAGAAGGCTAAGATTAGTAACAATGGTAAAAGTGGATGTAAAGGGAAGAAGAATGACTATCCTTCTTCTTCCGAAAACACCTACTCTAGTAATAGTGTTGGTACTTTCGATCTTAGTGAGATCCTAGCCATGGGTAATCGAAAGCAATCGAAAAGGGAATTTACACCTATTGGAAAAAGCTACGATGATGCTTTCGATCGACTCCATGCCAGAGAATCATTACTCCCATTGGACCTATTCAAGATCCCCCACTTAAGAAAAGATTGTCTAGTTGGAATCCAAACGAACACTGCAAGTACCACCAAGGTAGGGGTCATGCTACTCAGAGCTGTTGGAAGCTAAAGGAGGATATCCAACATTTGATTGATAATAACAAGCTTCACATACCTCCAGTTTACAAGAAGAGCGAGTGATGATAAAGGAAACAACACAAGACAAGAGGCGAGCTTTAACGACAAGATTTCGTGACCTCTTTTTTTTCTATTGCTTTTTTTTATTTACCTCTTCCCCAATAAGTCTAGAATAGGCACCTTTTTTATTCTCTTTAGATTTATTTTGTAGGATCATTATATATTTTCTTTTAATAAAAATGAGCATTTATTTCCTTACATATGATCATTTCATTATATTGCATTAAAAAAAAAAAAAAAAAAAAAAAAAAAAAAAAAAAAACAATGTCGAATTAAACACAAGGTATACCAATGATTTAAGGCAACCCTTGTAGCCACATAATATCTCCTTTCACCTTTCAAATATGCAATCCTTTCTTCATAAACCACTTTTGAGCCTCGTCTAAGGATAGACCTTTCTTTTTTCAACCTACATCTATCTATCCTTGGGATGGGATGGTGTGCAACTTTTGCAATTCTAAAGAAAGCTTGAGCAAATTCAAAAGATTAAAATAGCAAAAATAGCAAAAAATAAATAAAAGTGTACAAAAGGGCAAGTGTTCCAATGTCTTTGATATGAAAATGTCTTCGATATGAACACGTCTCAGATTGCGTCTCTTATCGAGTGCTCGGTACCGTGCCTGAGAAACATGAATGCCAAGTGAATGATAGACCGCATGATCGAGATTGCTCACACTTATAAAAATGAAATAAATTCTAAATCAAAAGAAAGAGCTAAAAAAAGAGTAGAAAACCTCAAGCATGAAAATACAAGTATTCAAAAGCAAGGTTGCATACCTTGGGGGCTTATCTAGGGTCTTTAGCCTTTATCCCTTTTTTCTATAACCTTTAGCCTAACCACGTTACAACCCTTAAAAGACCTTTTTGAGGTATACACACACTTGTGCAAGGTTTGGCTAGAGCTACGTTCGGCCTGATTCCTAACGGATACATAGGCAACCTCACATCGAGGTGCGGCCGTAATAAACATGCATTCATATTCACATTCACACACTTGCACCATGATCATATCAAGGGATCTCTAATGCTCATCCCTATTCACTTAGAGCTAGACTTGGGGGCTTGATCCCTACATCATTAGCTTACCTAGCCTAAGAGCCACCACCATTTGACTCTTTTAAATATATTTTTCCACACACTTAGCCCTTGCGGCCTAACTTTAGTGTCACTTTCACACACCGCACAGATACATGACCAAATATACTTCCCTTAGGAACCCTTTGTCATGAAATCTTAACATAACGATGAAGCATGCCTTGTCACATAACTCATCACTCATAATTGTCATTACATAGAAGTATGAAGTGCTTAGCCTCCGTGCCTAAGTTACACAAATACTTTCATCATTGAGTCAACCATTGAGATAGCCTAGGATGGATTAATGCTTGCACCTTGAGAGACATTATCAAACAAAATCTGACTAAGCTCATTCAACATGCACCTTCAAACTCCGCTTCTTCTTTTTCACGTCTTTCTTTTTCAGGAGAAAGTCGGTACCCTCCACCAAAATGACGGAAAATTTTTGCTTTTTAGCATTTTTGAGTCGCACAATCAACACTATGCACACACGGGTCATGAGTCTAACACATGTGTCATTTCACTTTGAGTCGAGTCAACCTCGAGTCAGTCAATCAGCGAGTCAAGTTTATACCTTGAGTCATGTCAAGTCGATGAGTCAAGCAACATTAAACCTTAGGTCAACCCTAAGATAATTTTAAGCCTTAGGTTAACCCTAAGATGGCTAAAGAGATTGGCAAAGTTCTATAGTAAAAAATAAATACAGGTGCAGCAGAATAGGGAGGACCCTACTCCAATTGTTGGCGCCAGAGATATTTCAGCAGCGATAGAGCTCGAAGCCTCTCAGAAAGGTGATTTCGACCTCATACAGCAATTTTGGGTTCCTTGGTACGCCAGTTAGCCCCTATAAGCAATTTGACATGATTAAGTATTCAGTTTGATTACAATTGCAATAAGTGATCGACCTGATGAAAGATCGTCTCACTTAGCTTAAAGCGCCTAATCACGGAGATACTGATAAACTGGTTTTAGCGGAAATAAAGTTCAGGCGAGCTTTAGATATCGACAAACGTTGGTCTTTGGAACTTTTTTCTTCAAGACATTATCGCAACAAACGTTCAAGTACCGAAGTTCTATTGTTCAGAGACGCGTAAACATTTCCATCAAGCTCTTTTGCTCCAGAGACGCGTGGGCATATCATTCAAAAGCTCTTTTGCTCCAGAGACGCGTGGGCATATCATCAAAGCTCTTTTGTTCAGAGACGCGTGGACACTTCATTCAAGTTCTATTGTCCAGAGACGCGTGGGAATATCAATCAAGCTCTTTTGTTCAGAGACGCGTGGACATTTCCTACAAGCTCTTTTGCTCAGAGATGCGTGGGCATCCTATTATCAAGCTCTTCTTTCAGAGACGCGTGGACAAATTATTTTGAAGTTCATATTAAAAAGAATATAATAAAGAAGCTCTTTGTTCAGAGACGCATGAACATATCAAAACGAAGCTCTTTGTTCAGAGACGAGTGAACATCGAAACAGCAAGGTGGTGTTCCCTGGATTATGGAGAGTTGTCACAAATAACTGAGGATTGTTTCAAGAGAAGCAATCTTCGATAGTATTCCCTTGGACGTGGAATATTATCAATGCGGATAAGGATTGTTTCAAGAGAAGCAATCTTCGATAGTATTCCCTTGGATGTGAAATATTATCAAAGCGGAAGAGGATCGTTTCAGGCGAAGCAGTCTTCTATATTGGAAGCATTTACGGGCGTAGCAGTTTTCAAGCGGGATGGCATTCTCTAGCTTACAGGAGGTCATCAAAACAACAGTAAAGCGGCAGCAAATCGGTTACTTTAAGAGACGTGTGCTCGACGGTGCAAGATACGCGTTTCTTAACTCATTTATCTGTTTAACTAATGTTAGTTTGCAGGTATCGGCGTTACAAGATTGGTTTAGGATCGCAGAACGTTCTGAATCATTCTCCGTCCCTATCGATACTTTGACTTTTGTTTTCGAAACTTGCGTTCCTCCAAACTCAGTTAAAGTGGGGGCTTCTGTAGACACCCATTTGTGTCTCCCCAAAACCAAACCCAGTGATGAGTACCTTTTGCGTCGAATCATAATCGAATGAAGTGAAAGTGTGGAAAGTTTAGTGTTGCGGATAGTTTTAATTCTTTTCTCTTCTCTCTGTTTTGAAAACTTATTTTAAGAAAATAGTCAATACAGTTTGGTTGGTCCATGATAAGGATCAATAATGGTGTAGTTGGATGGGGTTTGAAAAGACCTTTCCAACGATATATTATAAGCCCAATTTCGATGAATATCGAGGATGTTATGGCCAAAATATTAAACTGGGCTCGATTTGGTTTTTATATGCGGCCCAATGATCTAGAGGAGAGCCTATTATTAATTATCATTCCTAAAGCTATAGGATTGATTATAGTCTTTTAGAATACTCTAGAAGGTTTTTTTAAATCCTAATGGAGTTAGGATTGATAATTATGTTTTAAAAAGTTTGAAATTGAATAAAACTACTCCTTTTAAGAATCCTTGTTTTGTATGAAGTGAAATATATTCAGATTTTATTTTAGTGCCTCATAATATTTATCCAAATTTTATATGGTTGGATAGATCTTGAAATTATCTTTCCAATGATATATTAAATCCAAGTTATAACGAAAAATATATGAATGAGACATGAAACTTTATCCAAAACTGACACTCTTCCACTATTTTGGCCATATCTTTTTATTTACAAAATATTTTAATCTGATTTTAATTGGATTGGAAAGTAGACTTTAAGATCTTTCCAACGACATATTATATGCCTTATTTATACTTTCGGTTCAAAAGATATGATAAAAACAAAAATGCGTGAATTTCTGAAATCAGCGCCAAACGCCAGCTGTAGCGCCTGGCGCTAGTGTTGGCGCTTGGCGCCAATAGCCTATTGTTTGCGCCAGCTCTATTTTAGTTGCACCAATGCTCTGTTTTGTTAATTTTATTTTTTTGGCTGATTTTCTCTATAAATAGCGTCGTAAAAACTCCGTTTTCATTCACCAACTCTCATCAAGATTTTCTTGATTATTCTCTCTCTCTCTCTCTTTCTCTAAACTAGCCTTTTCTCAAAAACAAAATTCCGCATTTGCAAGACTTAGATACGCCTAGACATAATCGAAGTTGCCTTCGCTCTAGACGTGAAAGGTTTAATTTCTGAGGGTTTGGTCCCATTTCAATTATTTAATTTAATTGTTTGTTTATTATTTACCTTGAAGTTACTAACATGTGTATTTTGTTATTAGAAAAAGGTACGAAGCATCAAAGTAAGTACTTTAATGGTTTTAATTGATATTATGATGTAGAAATCATGTTTATATTGTTACTATGACATTCCTAGTATCATGTTTAGGGTAACTTTAATATCAAATATATTAAATATGATTGTTATGATGCTTCTTATGTTTTTCATAATATTTATGATTGTTAGTATCATGCTAGGGCTAAAGATTTGATTTTTATTGCTTAGTGACGTGCTAGGGTTTGTTATTAATCTTGTTAGTATCATGCCTAGGATCTTGCTATTTTTATTATGCTTTAATATTAACATGAACATGATTATGATTATAATTGTTATAATTTATTATTATTATTATTTTGATGATGATTATTTTATTATGATTATAATTTTGTTATCGCTATAATAATTATTATAATGATTAATATGGGTGTTATCATGATGATTATTCTTAATTATATTTGTGATGATTATAATCATTATTTTTTTATTATTTATTATGTTGCTTGATTATTTATATTTATTGCTTGATCACGCCTTTTACGCATGTTTAAAGAGAATTGGTACTTGTAATCATGCTTAATAAGATAATTAATAATCTTGTTAGGGTTAATTTGATTATAATTCAAGTGATCGCCAATAATAGATTTATGTGTGCATTATATTCAACCAACATAGATAAACAGGTTTAGGGTTAAACCTATTGATTGCATGTTAGTCAAAAAGCGCACATGAATACGATCAGAATAAAGTAGAGGCCTATTATTAGGGTAGGTTCAATCTCTTTTAGGTTGGATTTGTACCATCATCCCCAAACCCTTATTTGGTTCTGGACCTTATGGAGTTGACGATCTCTTGGACCGTTAAGGGGTGTAACCTTCATCTCGTGAACGGTTTACAAGTTCCTAAACAACTTGTTGGCGACTCTTTTGCTCTATCTTCTTTCCCTTTGGACGCCACCGTACTTTAGTGTATGATCACAATGGGGTTCAAGCTAGGGGTTAAAGCTTGAATTTATTCCCCACAAATCCTTACAAAGTTGATCAAAGATCAAAGGAAATGGAGAAATCTTCAATCAATAACAATCCACCATGAAATTCTCTCTCTAAAAATCTAGAGTTTCTCTCTCTAAAAATCTAAAACTAACTCTAATTCTATTCTAATTCTCTCTCAAAAAATAGAAGGAAAAACTATCTATATAGGAAAGATACAAAAGAAAAGTTAGTTAGATCGTCCCAAAAGAAACCCTGAAAGAAGCAGTTGCAACAAAGGTGAGGCGCGGCCTCGAGAAAAACAGTACGGAGCAGGGGCCCTTGCTGGCGCGCCCGCGCCACCCAGGTGCGTGGCCGCACCACCTTCGTGTGGGCCCGCACCTGGCAGTAGGGGAGCCCCCCTCTTCTTTGTCCAAGCTCATCCTCGTGGGCTCGACTTTCTGATGATGATGAACACCAAGGTGGGCAGTCTTGAGAGGGCCATTTTGGTGGGTTCATGGCAAAGATGACGCCCCCACCGCATACGTGCACCGATTTATTGACTTGCTCTTTGCGTTCCTTTAAACATGAAGTTCCAAAAGGCGAACATGAGGCATCAAAGTTGATGAGAAATATAAGAGGAAGGTTCAGGATTCCTTGAAAACACGATCATAACCTAAAAACAAACGAAAACAAACAAATAAAAGGGAAAAAGAACAAATAAACAAAGAAATGCACAAAACAAGGAAACTAACTACGGAAAGCACAAACTAAGGAAATAAAGAACAAAATTAAGGAAAAGCTAAGGAAAAGAGGCCGAATGAGTGCCATAAATGACACTCATCAATTTGTGCTAAATATCCCATGCATTCTACATGGGAAAAAGGCATCAACGAGGTCTATGGGTTTTCCCAAACTCATTGGCGAATCCTACTTGTTTCTTACAAAAATGCGTGATGATAGAATCAATTCTAATTCAAGGTCCCCCAAATAGTTAGGAATTCAAATCCTAATACACCCTAAAAAGTACAAAGTCCTAGGCTTTAAATGGCCATAGGCATCTAAGGAAGGACCCCCTACGATGGGATCACCCTCCTTATAGTATGGTAGAGGATCATATTGCCGATGCTCTAGAGGGTTTCAAACAGGTGCAAGAATCCCTGCCTGGTGATTTCAAGCCGGTAAGCTTTTTGACACATCTTTAAATTGTTCTTAATATTGCTTGTTACTGATGGTTTGCTTTCAGGTCACGCACTCGGATATGATTGGAATAATGAAGCTGGTTAATGCTCTAAAACATTGCTTCATCAAGTTACGACGCGGTGAGAGTTGTCAGAGTAGTTTAGACGATGTTTACGAGGTATATTTGATAGTTTTCCCATGTTTACCTTTTATTTTATCTTACACCATTGATATCTTTTCGTTTTGTGTCTTTTAGGAGTGATAGAGGCGACAGAGGCGACTAAGGTCTCGCTAGCGCTCGAGGCATAAAGGCTTAGACAAGGGGGGACCTAGTCATCACAAACAATCTCCTAAGGATCGTCGGCATTCTTAGACCCAGTGGCAGCAGCCTCAATCTTGTCAGCCATTTCAGGAGACTCAGTGGCAGCAGCCTCAGTTTTCTTAGCCGTTCCAGCACTCTTAGACCCAGCAGCCTCAATCTTCTCAGCCATTCCAACACTTTTAGGCTCAGTGGTAGTGTCCTCCATTTTCCTAGCCATTCCAGCCTTCACAACCTGAATTTAGGCCGATCATTACTCCTTGTGATTAGGGACGCTGCCTCCACGAACGATACCTACATCTTGGAGTCAGCCTACGTTGTTTACCATTTGGACAAGACTTTCCTTGAGTATGTCTTATGCTGGAGTTGTGGGGACTAGGAGGGACACTACTTCTCGTACTCGGATAGAGATGGAAACGGGTCGGAATTGTTGTAGATTATGCTAAATCCAACTCCGATTTGACAGGAAGTTTGAGGCTAAATCGAACTCCGATCCGACTCCAATTTCAATATCCAATCTCCGGCTCCGACTCCGACTCTAATCCGACCCAACTCTGAGTTTTTTTTTTCAATATACTTTGAGAAATTGGGCTATTTGGGCCTTTACAACCCACACCCAATTCCACCATGACCCACACAAAAATCCACCTTCTATTGGAGTCGGAGTCAAATAATCCGTAAGTGCGGACATTTGTCAGAGTCGGATTTTTTCTCGGATTTTTTTGTATAATCTGACTATAACCCTCCTCCGACTCGGAGTCGAATTATTTTAACGGAATTCAAACTCGGACTACTTTTTTCTCGGATTTGGAGCTGATTTTTTTACCTAAGATAGGGGCGGAGTAGGATCAAATCCGGACTGGATTGCCATCCCTATACATGGATGATGGAGGTTCTTTTTAGTCTACCATTCCCTTACTCACAGTCTCGTGATGACACTGATCCTAGTTCTTCTAGATCTAGAGAATTTTGACCGAGGGTTTTATTATGTACATTGACACAACTTATGTACCATGACTCATTCTTATACCATTTCATTCCCACTTTATGCATTTGACATTTATTTACTCATTTAGTGTGTATGTTAGAGTGTGCTTGTGACTATTTGTGTGAATCATGCATTTATTAATGACACGAAAAAAACATTATTTTTTTCGTAAGTGGAGGGTACGACTTTCGCCCTAAAAAAATATGACAAAAAATAATGGAAAAAGTTTACAACTTCCCAAAATAAATAAAAAATAGAACAAGTTTTACAACTTCCCCAAAAATAAATAGAAATAAAAAAGGGACAAGTTTTACAACTTCCCCAAAAATAAAAAGAAATAAATAAAAAAAATGGGACAAGTTTTACAACTTCTCTGAAAATAAAAATAAATAGAATGGGACAAGTTTTACAGCTTTCCTGAAAATAAAAAGAAATAAAAAAAGGGACAAGTTTTACAACATCCCCGAAAATAAAAAGAAATACAAAAATTTAAAAAATAAAATTAAAAAAGGAAAATTTTATTAGGTATAAAACTCTCGAAAAAAGAGTTCAAAGGATAAACTGTTAAGGAAAACATAAGAAAAATCCGGGAAAAATAGGTCATGGATAAAAATTGATAACGCATGACTATCGTGACACGTAAGCCAGTGCCATGTGACGGTAAATGTTGCCGCGTCATGGCAATCTTTCCTGGGACACAGTGTACTTTACTGTGTTGCGGCATGCAAATAATGCAGAAGTGTGTTTACGCGTGGGACAGGATAAAGTTTTTGCGTATCTAGGCTCTTTTAGCTATAAATTACAACCATTCAATTCGTGATATGCATAATTACGAAACATAAAATAGCTAGAATTTCATATTTCAATAATAATGTCTCAGAATTTTGATAATACATTGCGTAACTGGTAATATTCTTTAACTAATGCAGACAAAAGAGAGCTAGATTTGCATCAAGTCAGAGGTTTATTAGTATTAATGCATGTAGCAATTGAACATGATTTTTTAAGTGCAGCTTTAGACTATTGGAGTTTGGAAACCCATTGTTTCAAGTTCGATTATGATGAAATATGCTCTCTACCGGAGGAATTTGGTTCTATCTTTGGTTTCCCTTCTGCATTTCTCGTTGTGATGCCTACTCTGCGTGAATTTTATTACCAGGATATCGAGCGTCATTTAAACCTGACAGACCCAGATTTAAATAATATTTTGTGTGGTAACGAGGTTGATGAAGAAAAGCTTGCAAATTTGTATTTCAATCGTCATGTCTCTGATTCATACCATGTATAATATAGGAGAGCTTATATTTTTTTCTTATTTAGCAAGCTTTTATTTGCAAACGGTAGAGTAGGACATGATATCTTAGCGTTTGTGCTTGAACATGTCTAATCTAGGAGATCCCCAATGCCTATTTGCCTTGGAGAAACTTTGTGTGGTCTCGACGAAGCAAAATATGACTTGAAAGACGCCGGGAAGGGCTCTCTAGTACAGTTTCAGGTAAAAACGGCTTCAATTTGATTACCGTGACACGTGGCTGGCACCGTGCCATGACGCTTCTTGCCACGACACGGTGCTTTATGCTGTGTCACAGCGCCCCATCAATTTTTTTTTTTCAGATTTGGTTGACGGAGAGTTTGGAACTCTTTCAAGCCCCCAACGATATTGTAAAATACGGTCTCAATGATCTAGTTCGTAGGAAGAAAAACTACTCTGCAAACATGTCATATGATGATTGGACATTGTTCTTGGCGAAGAGTGAATTTTCCATTCGATGGGTGGTGCCTTAGTGGAGGCTTACTAGGTTGTCGGGATGAATGATACCCCCGTATTGTCATGTCCCTAGTATGTCAAAGTTGACTTTTTATTGCCCTTTCCGATTGATGCGCCAATACGGACTTGAACAAGTAGTTTCACGCTATAATGATAGTCCTCGTGAAGTATCATTGCATGAAAGTAATGTTCACAAGTATGAGACCTATTGGATTGTAAGGCCTATGTGGACCATTTCTGCGAGTAGTCAACCTACTCCACCCTTGTCTAGTCACTACTACAAAAGTGACTTTAGGTAACAGCAAATAATATCACTTTAAAGGTAAGAACCTTAGCTAATTTATAAGTAACACTTTTGTAACACTTTAACATTATGTAACACTTGATTGTAACACTTTGATTTTAAGTAACACTTGATTGTAACACTTAGATCTTAAGTAACACTTGATTTTAACACTCTAATATTAAGTAACACTTTGATATGAAGTAGCAATTTAATATAAACACTTGATTGCAATTGTAAGCCTTACTTGTAATTAACAATGTACCCACTAGTAGAAAAACACAAATGGGCACCAACACGCAAAAAAAAAAAAAAAAAAAAAAAACCTAAAAATTCAAGCCAACACCAAAAAAAGAAAAAAAAAACGGCGTAAAAGGGCACCGGTTTGGTTCAAACTTGTACTATTGTATTTTTTTTCGAAAGAGTACCCTTGTAATTGAGTTAAGAGCACTGATTTCCCCAAATCTATAATACTACTGCCTCCATTTCAATATGATAGTCTCATATACAATCAATCACATAAAATAAGAAAAAAAAATATTTGGAATCTAATAATGAAGTCAAAACCAATTTCTTAATTGAAGTAGTAAATTTTTTATTTTAGTTTTTGTTTCTTATTAGAAAGAGGAATAGTGACATACCTATTTCGCCCTCTTCTCAAATTACTGAATTTTAACCTTGCCCTTATTCTTCCTTCTATGTCAAAAGCTTTTCCCTTTAGGCTCGTGCTTCCTTATTCATTTTCACTTTTTCTTCCATTACCATCCCCTTTCCCTATTTCTATGGCTGACGAAAGAGAAGATCAGAGGGGGGAAGAAGATATTTGAATCGTGAAAGAGGGCAGTGGTGATGGCGGTGTGTTCTTGATATTCGGTCGCCTCACCTCATTAATAAGGGCGGTGGGAGAAGATCGGTGGTGATGTTGAATTGGCCTCCTTCAATTCTTCTATTCACCCTGTTAATTTTGCTAGTTTAAATTCCACTTCCTCTAAAATCCTTAAATGTGATGGTAATTTACACTCTTTATTGTATGTTAATTTTTAGGGTTTCATCTAAAACCCCAAGTTAAATAATTATGTTCCTTTATTGATCATATGTATATTAAGAATCTCAACTTCTGAATTTTACACAGTTTCATGTTGAATTGCTAATGTTTGTGTTGATTTTTGTAGTAATTTGTTTGATTATTGAGTTTTGTACGATTTAGGGTTCTGGATTTCAAATTTCGTTAGTAGTGCTTTTGAATTTCTATTATGTGTGTTGTGTTGGTTTTAATTTGTCTGATTATTGACATATGTTAGATTTTGGGGTTTAGCTTTTGTAATAGTTTGAAAAGTGTGATGGTATTGTAGAATTGAGTTTTGAAGGAAGCCCATTAATTGAGATTGTAGAATAAACTCTACTTAATAGAATAAAAATAATACTACTTTGATTGTAGTAGAATCAAAATAATATTGTTTTGATTGTAGTAGTATTCTTCGGAGTGAATTTAACGAAAATATGAAAGTGATTTAAGCTAGATGCATTTTAAATACTCATTATCAAATTACAGAGTCGGTATATAAAAAAACGACCAAAGTAAGTTTTCTAAAAGAGTACTCTGTATTATGTACAAAATCCTTTTGGGTAGGAAACTGGGAAACTACTATGAGAAGCCATGCCTTCAGCCTTTTACAATGTCCATGGTCAAGTTAGAGTGGGGTCAAGAATTTTAAATCTAGCGACTCTCTTTGGCAGACTTCTCTCTCCAATAATAGAGTTAATGACTTAGAACCGGGGCAGGGCTTTGTACATCTATTTAAAACCTCCTCCGATAAGAAGCTACAATATATATCTGCAACTGTCATTGGTTTTTGGTGATCTTCTATCACAAAAACTACAAAACCAAAGCCTTATTTCCAAAAAGATGGAGTTGGTTGCATGAACCAAGAGTCCTTAAAGTATAGTTTACAAAGGAAGAAGCAGTGATTGGCCAATGTTGGTAGTTTCCTTTCCATTTAATGCCCTTCCACTTGCTGTTTTCTTATTGTAGCTATGCTAATTGGACTTTCATGTGTAATTTCATACTTCAAGCTGCACAAACTGATTACTTTGATTACTGTTTGTGGGGTTTAAACTTGGTATAATTCAATCAGTCAATCATTCATTTTAACATTATTACTACTATTTTTGAGATTATTTAACTTTTGTGGTTTGTAGATGGAAATTAAACAGATTGATTATGAGGTTTCCTAAAAGGTGAAATTCAATTTTCTAGTAGCTTTCAAGGTAAGATGTTCTTTTTGTTGTTATCATTGATTATTACATTCATAATATAGGATTTTTTATTACTTTGATTCTTATTATACTCAATTAATTTAGGGTTATACTTAAATTTATGTTTACACTAGCATGCTAAATATGCTATTGAACCTTGATGCTAATAGTTTTGGAGGAAATTGAGGTATAAAAAGGATTCCCTATTTACTTTAAGGTTTGAATGAGTTATTTTTTTATAATTTGTTTGATAGAAGTAGAGTATCATAATGCAAAAAGTTTTCCATTTGATTTGCTACAAGGTATTCATTGATCAATAAGAGATTATGCTGGATTTTGATTCGATGTGAGCTTCATGGATTAAAATTAACATATACTAATGAAGTTAAACATCCTATAAATTTGTCACACAATTAAAATGGTTTGATGACTTAGAGATGTAAAAAATAAATGTAACTAATGGATTTTTCATTGTATTAGTCTAAGATTAGTGTTCATTTATCAGTCTTATCACTTGGTTGATTTAGATATAATTGAATTCGTTTTTATTTCCTTAGATTTTGTATGTCTACTTGATTGTTTTAGAGCTTTAGGTAGTATGTGTTTTGTATTTTGTTAGCAGAGCCTTCAAGTGTTCATTTTGCAGTTACTAAATTTTGTTATTGATGGAGTGAAACTACACCTGAATAGCTATGTGCTTTACGGAATTTATCTCAACTCAAATTTAGCGTAATGTCTTCAGGATTATAAAACACAACATATGAATCCCTCAAAATGAAATGATAGACCTTTTTTTGGTTCTTGTATATTAGATCTTTGGTTTCTCGATAGTTAAGTTTACATACATATAAGACAGTGAAAGTGTTGTCTAATTATTAAACTCTGAGATCTGATATGAACTTTTATTCTTAACATGAGGTTGTTTTTCAGGTTGATAGTCACCTGAGAAGGTTTGCTAACACTTAGGACTGTTGTGAATGGTGTATTATTAAAATGGCAGGATATGGAGTTCCATGGGTGCAGATTGTAAATCAACTATTTTCTACAACACTTTATTATTTAAATTCCAGACATGTATGTCGTTTCTCTAAAGCTTTTTCTGTCCACAATCGTGGAAATGACATAATATATATGATTCTTGAATATTTGAATTTGTGAATTCATAGCTTTATGCTGCGATTTGGGTGTCTTTGTTTGGTTCTATCTAGGCCTTTTCTACTTCTACACATCTGAGTGGCTAACATATTATTACCTTATGTGATGTTTTTTTTAATCCTTTTACATGTCAAAAACAGTTGGTCACATCTCTTGTGTAGTATCTTTTTTTTTAATTTAATTATTTTTTTAATTATTATTTTTTATTGTGCAGTATATTGTTGGGGTTCTTAATCACAACGATTGGACCTGATTACATGATTATAATGGTAGGATGCTTTATTTATGACGTTGGTATTGGACAGATGATAATTATCCTTATGATTCTTTGTTTTAATGATTTTCATGAATATTTTATTTCAGGTTGTCTGATATGATGCTTTTACACAATTATAGGATCAAATGAATCAAGATGAAGGATTGGAGTAGCAAGTAATGATGCCACAAGAAACATGCTTGCATATATGTAGCTGCTGATGTTTAGGGAGATAAATAATACAAAATAAACTTAGGTAAAAAAAAAAATTTCTTGTTTTTTTATTTATCTAGATAAATTTTTTTGGATAGTTAGATTGTTTAGCCAAACCAACAAAAAAATGGTGTTTATGGATTTTTTTGAAGAAAATATGAAATTATATCAATTCAATTTATTGAGTATCGTATATGTTATTTTTCACATTTGTAGCTATTGTACATGTTCATATTATTTTTGTATATTTAAATAATAATAATGATAATGATAATGAGTTGTTAATTAATGTTACCTATCAATTAAAAAAAGTGTTATATTAGTTTGTAAAAAGTGATACATACTATCAAATATAGTGGTACTATATGTCGAAAGATGATTTAAAAATGTTACCTAAAAATAAACAAGGTGTTTCAATAGTTTGCAAAAGTGATACACAATATTTGAAAAAGGTGTTACTATTTCATTGAAAATATTACTAAAGAAAAGTAAGTATTACATATAAATAAAAAGTAACACTTTAAAATTGATACAAATATTATAAAAAAGTGTTACTTAAGAGTGTTTATAGTTTCACTTTTGAAAGTGTTACCATACGTTACCTGTATGCACACACCTAAAAATGTCTCCCCAAAACCAAACCCGATGATGAACAACCTATCACCGTCACTATTGGTCGGGTTCAGTATTTAGTCCCGAGAGTGCTTAAAAAATCGTATTTAATTAAATTCAATTTTTGAATAGTCCATGGATCAGTCTTGATTTTTGGTCAAAGCATAGTTTTTTTTTTAATTTCAGCCCAAACCTTTTTTATTGATTTATTATTTAGTTTTAGCCCAAACCTTTTTTATTTTATTGTTTTATTATTTATTTTGGTCCAAACTTTTTATTTACTTTTTTTCTTATTTTATCCCAAATAATAATAAATCAAAAATGGCCCGAAATTATCAATTGGCACATAAAATGCTTAATGAAATTAGGGTTAAAAATAAATTTAGACAGAAAAGCGGACTGAAAACTCTCGCGTCACGGCAACAGTCCACCGTGTCACGGGAAACTGTCCCGTTCTACGGTGGGGTTCCCTGTGACAAAAGACACCTGCTGTGACACAGGGGTTTCCGTGTCCTTTCACTAAATATTTCCCGCGTCATACAAAAGTACACCATGTCACGGGAATGTTTCCCGTCTGACGGTGGGATTTCCCGTGTCACGGTACACTTTGCCGTGTTACGGTATACTTTTTTAAGGGTTTTTATCTTTTTAGGGTTCTGTGTGTTCCCTCAGCACATTTTTTCTATAAATTTCCCCTCATTTCTGATGTACGGGGCATCAATTAATTCTTTATTTTTCTCTCTTTTATGCTCTAGCCAAAACACTAGCCTACCCTTCTTCTTTCAAAATTCCTTCTTCAAGCACTCCAAGGAGTCCATACTTTACTCGTGGTTCTGTCCTTAAGCCAAGGCGTGAAAGGTAGAACTATTTGAGGGTTTGGCCCCAAATCTACTTCATTAAATTTAATTTAATTTAATTATTGTTTTATTATTATTATTTTCTTGAAGTTACTAACTCGTTTATTATTTTGTAGTTGCAAGCAAACAAAATAAAAATAAGAATTTTGTCCCTTTTGATTAGGGGATTTTTATCCACCAATCACCGTCAGACAAGTGGACCAACCAGGTTCCGCCACGTGTCCTTCACGAAGGCCAACGGGAGCCTGCCACGTGTCAATCACAGATACGTCCTCTACGGACCAATTAAGACACGCCACGTGTCCACCCATGCCAAATGGGAAAACCGGCCATCAAGGCCCAATCCAGTTTAGAGGCCCGATCAGCCCTAGGTTTACTTTAAACCTAGAGAGTTGCACGCTTCTCAAGGCTATAAATACTTAATTAATCCTCATTAGTTAGGTAATTGAACAAATCAAAAGAACTCAAGCAGAGAAGAACAGAGTTATTACGGAACATTGACAACCGGCTAATCTCGCTAACGACGCAGATTACCAACACTGAGCACTCTCACCTAGAGAGATCTTATTACTGTAATTTCCGTATTAATTACTCCTTAATCAGGTACTAACTTGACCGTTGGAGGCGGAGCTCTCAGGAGTCTCCGTTATTTTGCAGGTACAGGCGTCCGGTTCCAGTCTCGGAATTGTAACTCTCCCGCAGGACATCAGAAAACCCCGAAACATTTGGCGCCGTCTGTGGGGAGAGTACTTCAGAGATGGCATCCAAGTCTGTACCGACTCCAGAAGAGAGGCGTCCCCTAGACGACCCTCAAGTTCAGTCGGACCATGATACCGAAAGTGAATTTGAAGTTGAAACTCATACAGCTCCAGATGGGACCCTAAGGGCCCGACGTACCCGTCATACCGAAATGAGGGAACGGGAGCATCTTCAAACAGGAAGCGAGCCAGCAGGCGCACCGCTTGCTCGGCAACAGCCGACTGATGGGTCTGCTCCCATCACAAGGAACGAACTCATGACCTTCATGAGGGACTTCAAGGGAGAGATCCAATAGTTGATCAACAAAAAACCGCCTGCTTCAGTCAAAGAGCAGTCGGCCAAGAAACCTTCCACTTCACTGAAGAGGAAGCCAGTTCAAGGGCGAGAGGCGACTCCCCATCCTAAATCCAAGAAGCGGGAGCCACCTGCTCTTGATTTCACAAAACTCCGTTATCCTACGGGAAATAGGAAACCGGTTCGTCATATTCAGGCGGACGGGTCAAAGCAAACGTTCACAGATGCTCGGCACCTGCTAGAGCAGAAGAAGAGTGACCGATTATCAGAGTCGGCTTCTACTTCAAATTTTCAGGACAGTTTGCGAAATGCCTCGATGAGGCATACTCAGTCGTACCATGAGAGTCAGTCAGGCGGCACCTCCCGTCAGTCCGGCTTTCATAGTGCCCAGGCGGTACCAAACTTACCATTTGTGCCGCAACAACAGTATTTTATGCAGCCACCTCCATTTGGTGGACCTGCAGCAAAAAACGTCCAACCTATGGACTGGCAGCTACGGCTGCTTAGACTTGGTGAACAGCCGTCGGCCTTCTCCAAGGAAATTACTGAAGCCGCTCAGCCGGCCAAAGTAAAAAATGTTCTAGTAGGCGCCTATGACGGCACTACTAACCCAGAAGACCATCTGATGGCATTCACCAACCTGATGTACCTTCAAGGGTTGGATGATCCCACTTGGTGCAAGTGTTTCCCAGCGACTCTCAAGGGAATTGCACAGCAATGGTTCGGCAACCTGCCGACTGGTTGTGTAAACAGCTTCAGGACGCTTGCTTACTTATTTGCCTCCAACTTCGCTATGAACATCCCTGCGAAGAAAACGACCCTTGATTTGGGAACAATTCAGCAGGGCGAGAAGGAGGGGCTTCGTTCTTACATCAGGCGGTTCAACCTGATGAGAATACAGATTCAAGGGTTACCGGATGAGGTAGCTTATACTGACTTTTTTAGAGGTCTCAAAGACGGGTCTACCTTCAAATTTGATTTAGTTCGAAAAAGGGTGGCGACTCTTCAAGAGGCCTTGATTGAAACAGAAGCCTATATACAGGCGACTGATCTGTGTACGATAAAACAGTCGGACGGGAAGAGGTTCGACAAAAGAGAGGGACGACAGAAACAGTCGTCCAACAAAGATGAGAAAAGGAAAGAGGTCTGGGCTGCTGACTCCTCTAAACAGCCGGCCCAGAAAAAGAAAAAAGAATTCAAACCATACTCCCCAAAGTATGTGTTTAACAAGGATAACCAGTTTATCCTAAAAGAAATAAAGGGACGGTTCTCAATTGAGAAGCCGCTCCCCATGAAGGGTTCTGCGAGCAACCGGAACCAAGACAAAATCTGTGCTTATCATGATGACGTTGGTCATCACACCAATGACTGCATCAGTCTCATGCGGTACCTAGACCGCTTGGCTGATCAAGGTGATCTTGACACTTATGTCAAGAAATCTACGGGGAACGCTTCCTCAAAAAAGCAGTCGGCCAAAAAGAATCAACAGGCCGACAGTTCCGATACAGATGATGCAGTCGTCTACACCATTGCAGGCGGCTTCTCAGGAGGCGGCCCCACTATTAGGGGCAACAAAGATAATATAAGGCGGTTAGATGTAAACTCCGTTCACCAAGAACGGCCGTCCAAATATACATTTCATGAGATTGTCATCACTGAAGAGGATCTAGGAGGAATAAGGGGGCCGCATGACGACCCTCTCGTTATTGAATGTAAAGTGGCCAACCAGAGAGTTGGCCGAATCCTCATAGATACCGGGAGTTCCTCAGATCTCATCAGCAGCAAATGTCTGTCAAAACTGAAATATCAGACGGACTGCATACATCCGGCCTCCCACCCTTTAATAGGGTTTGGAGGAGGAGTCGTCCACCCACTGGGACGAGTAGATCTACCCATTCGCCTGGGCGAAAAAGGGGAAGGACGACACATGGTAGTCCGGTTCCTAGTAGTAGAGGAACTCTCGGCCTACAACATGATTCTGGGTCGACCAACCCTGAATAATTCCAAGGCTGTTATAATCCCGTCACTTATGCTGCTTAAGTTTGAAAGGGATAATGGAACAGTCGGCTCCCTGAGGGGAGATTAGAGGATGGCCCGAGAGTGCTATCTCTCGGATGTCAAGCCCACTGTTATGGCCACTGGGTCAAGTGGAGAAAAAACAGACCTTGACAATGTCAAGGAGAGTACGCCTGTTCAAGAAACAGGCGACAAAAAGAGAAAGGCGTCCCAGACAGAGTCCGCAAGAAAAGCAAGAAAATAGCAATCATTGGCAGAGGAGCGGCCGGATGAGTTCCGCCCTCAGCCGGCTGGTGAGCATGCGGACCTGATCTTAGACGACTCACGTCCTGACCGAACAGTCAAAGTTGGGACGACTGCTCTGAGAAACCTTGGTGACGACTTTCACAATCTGTTGAAAGAATACAAGGACATCTTTGCATTTGAAGTCCATGAAATGCCAGGCATTAGTCCTGATCTGGCAGTACATAAACTCGCTGTGGATCCGAAAAAGAAGCCGGTACGGCAAAAGAAGCGGAACCATGGTGAAGAAAGAGGTCAGGCGGCAGCCGCCGAAGTCAAAAAATTACTTGATGCAGGGTTCATTCGGCAATGTTACTTCCTAGATTGGGTTGCAAATGTGGTGCTTGTTAAAAAGCCGAATGACACCTGGCGAATGTGTGTAGACTACACAGACTTGAATAAGGCGTGCCCCAAAGACAGTTACCCTCTGCCTAAAATTGATAACCTGGTCGACTCAACAGCCGGCCATGCCTTGATGAGTTTTATGGACGCTTATTCTGGTTTCCATCAAATTCCTTTATGGAAGAAAGATCAGGAGAAGACGGCCTTCGTCACTGATCAGGGATTGTACTGTTACACGGTCATGCCGTTTGGTCTTAAGAATGCCCCGGCTACCTTCCAACGAATGATAAACACAGTGTTCTTTGATCAGATTGGGAGAAACGTCGAGGCATATATTGATGATATGATTGTCAAGACTAAACTTCAGAAAGATCATCTGACGGACCTCCGAGAAACTTTCGCCACACTCAGGCGGCACCATGTCATGCTCAATCCCAAGAAATGTGTATTTGGAGTTGAGTCTGGGAAATTTCTCGGATTCCTTATCAATCAGAGAGGAATAGAGGCGAACCCTGAGAAGGTACAGGCGGTCATTGACATGCAGTCGCCTCGTACCGTCCGAGAGGTTCAGAAGTTAACGGGTTGTCTGACGGCCTTGGGGAGATTCCTAAGCCGATCAGGCGACAAATGCCTATACTTTTTCCAGGCAATTAAGAAAAAGGCAAGGTTCGAATGGGGGCCGGATGCTGAGGCCGCCTTCCAGAAATTAAAGGTTCACTTGCATTCCTTGCCGAGGCTGGTCAGCCCTTTGCCCAAAGAAGATCTCTACATGTACCTGGCCGTCTCTGATCATGCGTTAAGCGCGGTGCTTCTTGCTGAAAGGGACGACTGTCAGCTCCCGGTCTACTTTGTCAGTCACGTACTGAAAAATGCCGAGTTGAGGTATCCCCTAGTGGAGAAATTTGGTCTTGAACTCTTCATGGCTGTTAAAAAATTGAAGCCCTACTTTTTGGCACATGCAGTCGTCGTGTATACCGACCAACCAATCAAGCGGCCCCTTACCATCATAGAGTCGTCAGGACGAATGATCAAATGGGCCATAGAAATACAGAGCCTCGAAATTACTTTCGAGCCTAGAAAAGCAGTGAAGGGGCAAGCCTTTGCTGACTTTATTGTAGAGATGACTCGTCCTCCTGACTCTCAAGTTCCAGACCAAGTCTGGAAGGTATATGTGGACGGAAGCTCTACTTCAAATGGTTGTGGAGCAGGCGTCGTATGTCAATCTCCAGAGGGCGACAGGTTCGAGTATGCCCTACGCTTCAGTTTTCAGGCTTCAAACAATGAGGCAGAATATGAAGCTTTACTAGCCGGGATCCGCATGTGTAAGGCGGCAGGGGCAAGAAAAATAGACGCCTGTTCTGATTCACAATTGATAGTGAGTCAGTACAATGGCGAATACGAAGCAACCCATCCGGCCATGATCAAGTATTTACAGGCGGTTCGACAAGCAGTCGGCTCCCTTGAGGATTTCCACCTAATCCAAGTGCCGAGGTCGGAAAACAACCAGGCAGATGCACTGTCAAAATTAGCATCATCCGCCTCCTCCGATACTCCTCGAACTGTTTTTTGGGAAGTGATGGAGAAGAGAAGCATCGAGGAAAACCCTATTGGAATCCTAGACAGAAGCTCAACCTGGATGGATTCAATCAGGGCATATCTGACAAACGGTACACTGCCGGATGATCCTCAACAGGCGGCAACACTGAAAAAACGAGCCTCCTGTTTTGAAATGATACAGGGAGAACTTCACAAGAGGGGGTACCTTCAACCCTTCTTAAAGTGTGTTACTCCTGAAAAGGGACGAGAGATACTAGATGATCTTCACTCTGGTTTCTGTGCTTCCCATATAGGTGGTAGGATGCTTGCTCAAAGGGCAAGGCGCCAGGGCTACTTTTGGCCTACTTTGGAAGCAGATGCAATGGAGATGGTGAAAAAATGTGACAAGTGCCAAAGGTTTGGCAAATTAATTCACCGTCCGGCTACTGACCTCACTACCATTCACAGCCCACTACCGTTTGCTAAGTGGGGCATGGACATTCTGGGTCCATATACGCCTGCTACAGGCGGCAGAAGGTATATACTTGTTGCCGTTGACTACTTCACTAAATGGGTAGAGGCGGAGGCTGTAAAGGGAATCAAGACGAAAGATGTAATTTCATTCATTTGGAAAAACGTCATCACCCGGTTCGGGGTTCCCATGTCTATGGTTTTTGATAATGGTCCCCAATTTGAGACGCCTGTTCTCAAAAGCTGGTTGGGTGACCAAGGAATTGCACACTACTTTGCATCTGTCGGCCGTCCACAAGCAAACGGCCAGGTAGAAGCCTTTAATAAAATCATCTCAGACGGTCTCAAGAAAAAGATTGAACGAGCAGGCGGCCTATGGGCGGATGAACTACCACATGTTCTCTGGGCCATTAGGACGACTGAAAAAGGGGCGACTGGAGAAACTCCATTCCTCCTAACTTATGGTGCGGAAGCTGTTCTTCCAATAGAACACTACGAGCCGACTCTTCGAGTAATGCTATATGACGAAGAGGCAAACTGGGAAGCCATGCGCCTGGCATTAGACTCACTTCCTGAAAAGAGGGGCAATGCTGTTTTGCGCCATGAGATCTATCGCCTGAGAATGACTAGATCATACAACAAAAAAGTACACAGGCGTCCACTCAAAGTAGGGGACTTTGTACTTAGAAAAATGGAAGCAGTAGGTAGGGCTAATGAGTCTGGCAAACTAACTCCCAACTGGGAAGGACCCTACCGAATCTATGAGGAAGTCAGGGACGGTACCTACCGTCTGGAAACACCAGACGGACAACCGTTGCCTCGAACTTGGAATGTAGATAACCTTAAAAAATATTTCTTCTGAGAGATGTAAAGTAAAGAGCTACTTAATAAAGTTTGCACTTACTATTTAATTGTATTACGAGGGGCATGCCGTCTGTACCTTTACAGTCGGCTACTCTCCATTGAGTTTTTCACTCTATCTCCTGAGGGGCATGCCGTCTGTTCCTTTACAGTCGGCTACTCTCCATTGAGTATTTTACTCAAACACTTAGCTAAAAAGATTAGGGCCTGGCCGACCCTGTGCCTAACAGGCGGCTACCCTTCTCTCACTTAGCACCTACGTTCACCAAGAACTTACAAAGGCCACCGGCCGAATGATCAGACCAGGCGCCAAGCCAACTGATCAAATCTACAAAACTAATTCGACCTGTCCCAACATCATAGCAGGCGTCCGACGGCATCCCTCCGGATGAAATTCGTCGCAGAGAGCAGCTCCCTTTTGGGTGGAACATTGTTCTATAAACTAATTACACGGCACCTATACGACTGTCCCCAAGGGCAACCGCGTAGCTGTTTTTGAGACAAGGATAACTCTATCACTAACCAAATCAGTGGTAGCAGTTGACATCTGAGTCAGATGACCGCCTGTATTACTTGGGATAGATGCAGGGGGTACCTATTGAGATGATAGCCAACAAACATTGGCGAATCAAGGGGTCTAGCCGGCCTACGCCGCCTGGTACCTCTACTTCTCAAACAAAAGTGACGGCGACTGAGTAACTTCAACGTTAACTCATAGTCACTCCCTCAAATTTGGTATGGAATCTAAAAAGTTTGAGTCGTCTGCCTGTTTTAAACAAACAAGGGCACTCGAACCCCTATTCCTACTAAGTAACCTATTGAGTTAATAGCCAACCAACATTGGCGAATCAAGGGGTCTAGCCGGCCTACGCCGTCTGGTACCTCTACTACTCAATCTAGATTGCGACAAAGACTAAGTAACTCCTAAGTTAATAGTCACTCAAACTTAGTATGGAGCCTAAAAGGTATGAGTCGTCCACTTGTTTTTAATAAACAAGGGCTCTCAACCAATACTCTTGCTAGGTTAACAAATTACGAGTTAAAAGCCAACATTGGCAATAAAGGGAAACAACCGGTACCCGCCGCTTGTTCCTTGGCGACTAGGTAATTCTATTTACTTGGTCAGACAAATTGAATAAATAGTTCGAATACCGATTGAATAAATGGCCGACTGATCATCTACCTTGGAAACAGACCACCAGTCGTCCAGGGGCATAGGCGGCATACTTACTATTTGTACCTGTCTTAACGTTCGGCCATACACAACAGTCGGTCTAGTGAACAAATTAAAAATACTTAGACAAATTTGAACCAAAACAAAAATTTGATAAATGAGCCGGCCATTAAAGACCAGCAGAATATTCAAAACCCCGGCCCCCTGGCCGGGTAATTACAAAGCAAACGGCACATAGGCCGTGAAAAAAAAAAAAAAAAAAAAAGAAATACTTAAAGCTTAAGAAGGGGGCAGTTCAGTATCAGCAGCCGCCGCCTGGTCATCACTCTTCTTGCTGGACTCGGCCTTAGCTGCACCCTCTTTTGATGCCTTACCCCCAAGTGGCACAAGCGCCACGACCGGCTCTTCCTCCTCCAACGCACCGTCCAACGCCTCTTCTTCAGCAGCCGCCAGGATCTGTTGATTATATATTTCCGAACACTGGCGGTACGTTCTTTCCCATGAGGCAAAGTCGGCACTGGGGAACAGTCGTTCCCAGGTCATGCGCTGGATTTGAGCGGAGTCTTCCACCATCTCCCGGACGAGCTCTTGTTTCTCTTGCTCGGCCTTATCCGAGAGCTCTTGGGTAAGACTCTTCTCTAGGTTCACCAGGCGTTCTTTTACGTTGGCCAAAGATTTCTCCATGGCTTCGTAGGAGTGCATTTTTTGGCGAAGAGGTTTCAGCTCGGCCTTAAGGTTGGTGACGGTCCCCTCCAGCTCGTCAACCTTCTTTTGGGCCGCCTCTAACTGAGCCCGAACAGCGGCGGTAGCCTGCGCCTGATAATAAAGAAGATCAATGGTCAGTACTTCATTTTGGGCAATTTGAAACATTGCCTTATCACAGCTGGAGGCGGCCATAGCCTTTGCGGCCTTTACCTCTTTGTTTTTCCGATCAATCGGCTTGCGAAGGCTGTTGACTCGGAGCAGGGCCTAAGTACAAAGAAAAACAGGCGTCAGTTTCCAAACAGAAAAGTTAACAGGCGTCCTGGAACTCAAAAGCTCAAATATATGCTAAGTGTACCTCAGCAAGGACCCCTGAAATCCCATCAAGGTCAAGGGTGCCGGCACCCCTGACCGCCTCCCTGTCAGATGGAGGAACTACTTTAACCATTGACTTGGCTACCTCAACCAAGTCAAGCCCTTGGGGGCCGGCTGCATTAAGTGAAAGGAAAAAACAAGTTAGACCTAGTCAAGGAGGAAGCAAGGGTGAGTTTTTTACAAGCGAGTATTCATACATCTAGGCGGCCCCGCCTGGGTTTTTGAAGAAGTGGCCGGCTGCTTCTCAGCCGCCACTGTTTTCCTGGAAGACCCAGGAGAGCTTGCAACAGTCGTCCTCCGGGCCTTGGGGTCCGGCTGTTGCGAGGAAGAAGCCCTTGGAGTGCCAGACTTAAAACAAAAAGAGTTAGTATATGCATAAGACAACTAAAAGAGGAAGAGTTTTCGAAGCTTACCAAGGGTGCCTCCTTGTTGGGGGAGTCGGCATACGACTGTTTCATGAGCGAGGCCCGCAACATGGCCGCCGCAGTCTTGGATGCTGTTATTTTACTCATGGCGTCAGCTGCAAGAAATAAACAACAAAGTTAGTAAAAGTCCTAAGTAAACAAGGCGTGAAAAAACAGAGTATTTGTCAGGCCGGCTACCTCTAGAGCACCGACTGCCGAGGCCACAGGCGGCCAAGAAGTACTCGTCATAGAGCCACTTGAAGCTCGGGACGCAGTTTAGGGGTACTTGCTCTCGTACCCCTGAAGTAGAGTTCACCCTAGTCTCTACTTTGAAGAGTCCTTTGTCTAGGATCTCTTTATTAGCCTTTGGGGGAACAGGCGGCATGCTGCGGCCGCCTGCGAGGAGAGGCGGATCCCTATTCCACTTGTTAAAACGTTTGTTCAGTTCCGTGTCTGAACTCTCAATGATAAGGAAGGTGTTCCGCCAATCCTTCCATTTGTTCGCCTTACCTCTCGTCATGAGGTAACCCCTATGGCTTGTTAATTGGTACCAGCCGGTACCTCCCGACTTAGGGGTCCGGCTGAGATAGTTCATGTGGGCGAAAGCCTCAAAGCTTGGCTCCACCCCGTACATTTCGCACCCGGCCACATAGCCGAGTACGTTTACCCAAGAGTTGGGGGCTAACTGCCATAACCCCAGATCATACCCATCTAAAATCCGCTGAACAGCCGGATGTAATGGGAAGCGCAGTCCAGCTTTGATGGCCGCCACATAGCAGCCAAAGCAGCCGTCACCATAGCTGGTACCAGCCGGCCAGACGACAGTATCTTCTGGATCCGGCACAAACAGTAAAAACTCCGGGCCCATTTTGTGGTTAGCAATAAAGCTCGCCACGTTGTCTTGCATGGTTGCGATCCGGCCCCGGGGTACCCTGCAGTAGTAGGGGGCGTTTTCCTCTCTGTAAGAGGCGGACGGCTCCGCCCAATTGTCCCCCTTCTCAACTGCATGAGAACGTCTCGCCTCTTGTAGGCGGCTATGTTTTTCTTCTGAGCCAGGAGAACTGTGGCCAGAAGAACTGGACTCAGACTCGTCCTCTGACGAGTCCGAGGAGGACGACTCCTCCCCTTTCCTAGAGGGGCCCGCCTCCTCTCCCTTAGAAGGAGCAGAAGGAAAATTAGACATGTCCACGGTAAGATGGGAAGGGAACACCTTGGCCCCTCTCTCAGAACTGTCGGCTTGACAGTCGCCTCGTTCTACATCTGGCGCCTGGTCAGATGTTTCACTAAGGAGCACCCTTTGGGAGGAGCCGTCTGAGTTTGATATCATAGCAGTCTTTTTTGTTCTGGCCATCACGTTCTGCATAGACACAGATACAGTCGGACTTTGTATAAAGGGCAAAGATGGGTCCAGAAAAGGGCAGGCGGCACTCCTAGTCCTAGATTCAGCCGTCCCCGGTGACCGGCTGATCACTAACTTAGGTCGTGTCGTGTGCTTCCATGGTGCCATTTCAAAAAATAAAAAGAAAATTAAGAGTAAGAGAACTGAGTTACCTGAACGAGTGACGGTTGATGAAGTCCTGGAAGTTCGGGTCAGTCGGCTTGTCAGAACAGGCGGTAGGCAGAAAAGGTCCGAAATGTCAGAGCAAGTTCAGGGGTCCGAATGTTCTCGCAAAGTTCTCAAATGTGAAAATGACCGAAGTCAGCACTTCCTTTTATAGGCAAAGTGAGAAGGCGAAGGGTCGCTTCCAAATTCAAAATTTGGGCGGGAAAATCTCTCGGCCGTTTGCAAGGTGACACCTGTAGCAGGCCGTCGCCTGTCACCGTGCGACACCTGTCACAGGCGACACGTGACCAGTCACGTGCCACCTGTGAGGGGCAAATGATTAGGGGATTTTTATCCACCAATCACCGTCAGACAAGTGGACCAACCAGGTTCCGCCACGTGTCCTTCACGAAGGCCAACGGGAGCCTGCCACGTGTCAATCACAGATACGTCCTCTACGGACCAATTAAGACACGCCACGTGTCCACCCATGCCAAATGGGAAAACCGGCCATCAAGGCCCAATCCAGTTTAGAGGCCCGATCAGCCCTAGGTTTACTTTAAACCTAGAGAGTTGCACGCTTCTCAAGGCTATAAATACTTAATTAATCCTCATTAGTTAGGTAATTGAACAAATCAAAAGAACTCAAGCAGAGAAGAACAGAGTTATTACGGAACATTGACAACCGGCTAATCTCGCTAACGACGCAGATTACCAACACTGAGCACTCTCACCTAGAGAGATCTTATTACTGTAATTTCCGTATTAATTACTCCTTAATCAGGTACTAACTTGACCGTTGGAGGCGGAGCTCTCAGGAGTCTCCGTTATTTTGCAGGTACAGGCGTCCGGTTCCAGTCTCGGAATTGTAACTCTCCCGCAGGACATCAGAAAACCCCGAAACACCTTTTATTTCTATTATTTTTCTAACGATTTTATATTGATGGAATTATTGTTAACTTGCTACCAATATTAATGTTTATTTTATTATATTTTTTATCACCATATTGCATGTTTAAAGGGAATATGTAATTGAAAATCACGCCTAATCAGATAATTTAGACAACCGATTTAGGTTCCTTTTAATCTTGTTATTAATTCAAGAGATCACAATATTTTAGAATTATGTGTTGCATTAATATTAAACCAATTTAGCTTAATAATAGTTTGGAGCGAATTGAATCTCTGTTTGTATGCCTTTGAGATCGCAGGAATTATTTTTCACTATAAGAATCGAGTAGAGGCCAATACGGGCGAATGTGACTCCATGACTCACTTCGTACCATCATCCCCGATCCTCCTTTCGTGGTTCCGAACCATATGGAGTTAGTAATCTCATGGAATATGAATGGGGTGTAACCTTCACGGTTCAATCGTTGTTTCCTTCGTTGTTCCTTTATCGTGGTTGACTTTTATGATCCGTGAACGGTTTACAAGTTCCTTAAAAACTTGTTGGCGGTTCCCTACTTTATTTGTCCCTAATCGTATTATGTCAATTCCCACTTCCTATGAGTGTCAAGCATATTCACACATGCTTTAACGTAGGCGCACTTCGAGCGACGCCTACAATTTGGCGACTCCACTTGGGAGGATTCTTGGTTATTTATTGATTTGAGTGATCAGTATTTAATTAAGATGAGTGGATGAGACTTGAAAGATTCTTGAAAAATATTCCTGTGATTAATTTGGCATTTTCTCATAAGCATAGTCGTTTCAACGTCGCATTTAGGTCTGTCCTGTAGGAAAAATTAAATAACTTGATTGCGTACGAAGGAAAATAAGGCACCAGTAATATTTTCTGACTGTCGTGCCACGGCAGAATCTGTCGTGTCACGGTGGAGTACACTATCTGACGGTGTGCAGTACCTTGGCACATGAATCTCTGTCGTGTCACGGCAGTCCTAAAATCAGTCTGGTGGCTTGTTTTCTCTTCTCACCGCCAACTTCCTTCGATTTTTTTGAAAAAATGTGTGTGTTCTACATGGGTCTTAGCCCTGGGGGATTTAAGCTCTATCAACCCAAAAACGCTCATGGAAAAAGGGTTCATCCGAGTTATTAAACCCACCCAAACCATGGAGTCGAGTTTGATTGCATCAAGAACTCGCGGAGCCGCCCGTTGGCATACACCCTCAAGGGAGGCTGCCTTGCTAACGCGTTCAAACTCTTAACCTTGGTACCCTTTTGACACCCAAAGCTTGACCAATAGTTGAACATAGATCTTGACCCTAGGTTGCGTACTTTTTTTTACATCATCGTGACTAAATGCTACATGGTTTGTTTGGTGCTAACCCTCATGTGTTTACTCTTTTTGTTTAACCCATGACTGAGGGTTTTTATTTCCACATAGTAATTAGTGCGGACCTAAAATTGATTAAAATCTAGAAAAAGTAAAAAAAAAAAACACATGGAACTGAGTGATATGTCTATTTTATATAGTAATTTACCCCCGTCCCTTGGTCATAATTAGTAGTGTTTTTGGCTCTTTCGATCCACTTTTATTACTAATTTGTGTTTTTGTAGTTTTAGTTGTGTTTTACAGGAAATTGCACTTTTGGAGCATTTTCCCGGGTTTTATGGATCGACTACGGAAGGTAGAAGGACATGACCACTTTTGAAGCCCAGGATCGGTGAGAGCCAAAGATTAAGGGCTCGGTATGAGATACCGAGGCTATTGGATCGTTTAATCAAGACCCGATGAGGAAACTTAGATTGGGCCGAGGAATTGAGCCCAATCGAAATCCAAGCCTCGAAGAAGAAGACTGGGCCCGATCGGGCAAGCATAAGCCCGATTGGGCGGCTGCGCGCTTAAAGACCCTCGAGGAAGAGGCGTGCCCAATCGGGTGAGCATGAGCTCGATCGGGCGCGGCACACCAGTAGCGGGCAAGGAAAAAAAGGCGCGCCCGATCGGGCGGCCTCTAACCCGATCAGGCGCGTGTTTCAGGAAGGCTTTGTTAGACTAGCACTTAGTTTCTAATTAGGAGTTGTTTAGTTTTTTGTTGAAGTACGAGATTTGTACGTAATTTTAGATGACCTTCTTTTCTTAGATTTTCTCTCTCTCTCTTAATTGTTTTCTTAGATTTCTTTCGCTTAAACCTTTGTTCTTAGTATACTCTTAATTCCAAATTTATTTTGGTGACGATTTCTCTTTTCTTAATCTTAGTTGTTTATTTTATTCCTTTAATCATGTCTTGCTTTATTGCTTTGATTAGTTTAGTTTCTAATATGTGTGTGTAGTTTTCTTTCTAGGGTTTACGGGGATCCATAAATAATATGAAAGGGTAATTTATTGTTGTTAATTATCAATGCTAGATTAATTTTCTATTGATTGGTTTAATGCTCTTTGACTAGATTTGCGCAGATCTTTTATGCATGAGTTTAACAATATTGATTCAAGATTCGATAGATGAGAATTAATGTTTAGGTCTAGTTTCAATAGGCAGGTTAATTTATAAATGGTTAGGTCGAGATTCGAAAGATGTGATTTAATACCGGTAAATTAATTGTGTGATTATAATACGTAGCGAAAGTCCTTTATATTTTGATTAATATATGCATTGATGAATGATTATTATATTCTACCCTAGAATATTATTTATTTGTGAACCTATGCCCTAGATCCTTTTATATATTATTTCTCCTTATTCTTGATCACTATAGTTTAGTTTATTATTCAATTATAAATATTGGTTACTTCATATTCTAGATTATATTAGTTAATTAGGAATAGAAAGATCCGTTTCTCTTTGGATTCGACCCTACTTCCCTATCTACATTAGTTAGAGGATTTAGGAATTACTTTTGATTTGGGGATACGACTTTACCCTGTCAAAACTTGGCGCCGTTGCCGGGGAAACGGTTTTATTTTTATTTCTGATTATTTTTGTAGTCTAGGTTATTTCTTTTTGTCTCAGAGAACATTAGTTCTCTGAGGCAAATCTCATATTTGCTTCTAGTTTTTGTTTATGCCCAGGTGTTCCAGATAAGTGTACATCCCATTCGATCCTGAGATCGAACGCTCCTTCCATAGACAGAAAAATCTCTACAAACAAATCCTGGTGGATTCTGGTGATAATAATAATAATCACCGCGATCCTCCAACTAGTTCTAGTGATTCAGAGGTATCATCAGACGCAGAATAGAAGATGGCGGTTAAAAAGAAGCTTAGTGATTACTCACAACCCAAGCTTACAGATTTTCCACATCTCACCCCTACTCCGGCTCTTGATGGGGTTCATTTCGAAGTTACACCTCAATTTATAACGATGATAGAGAGGAAGCAATTCAGTGGAGCAAAGGGTGAGGACCCAAATCTTCACATTGCCGACTATTGTCAATATTGTAACACCATCAGGCAAGTCGGGGTCACTCAAGACCAAATCAGGGAGATTCTCTTTCCCTTCTCTTTAACTGGAAAAGCTAAATTGTGGTTTAATGGCTTAAATAGAACTTCACTTGGTATAACTGACTGGGAAACTCTTGTTTGGAATTTCTATAACAAGTATTATCCTGCAGAGAGAACAGCCGTACTACGGATTGCGATTCAAAACTTTGCCCAAGAAGCCGATGAATCTTTATATGAGGCTTGGGAGAGGCTCAAGGATTTACAAAGAGACTGCCCCCACCATAATTTAGCACAATGGCAGCTAATCCAAGCCTTTTATAATGGCCTTGGAAATTCTTCTCGAATAATTTTAGATTCTGCAGCTAGTGGGAGATTTATGAATCTTGATGTTGAAGATGCAAGTCAGGTTATCGAAGACATGGCGATACACGATTCCTAATATGGGAATCCAAGAGGATTTGCTAACAAGGGGAAGCATAGTGTTGACTCTGTATCCTTTTTGCAACCTCAGCTGACTTCTACTTGCCAAAAATTAGATAATCTGAGCACTGCTAATGTAGCTAATGTTTCTGCGATTAATAATAATTCTAATGAGGCTTTTTGTGAAAATTCTGGTATTTTAGGTCATTGGAACAAGATTGCAGGAGTTCCGTGGAGCAAGTTAATGCCTTTCAAGCTTATAGGCAAAATAACCCATACTCAAACACCTACAATCCAGGGTATCGGAACCATCCGTACCTTTCCTACCGGAGTAATAATGTTCAGAATCCACCACCACAAGAATCACAAGAGGCACAACAACAGCAGCAGAAATATTACCATCCCAATGCCGGCCAGAAGAACTAACCACAACAACCGTCCTCATCTTCCGACCCTTCTCTGGTGGAAATTAGAGCAATGTTGGTTAATATGCAAAAGCACATGGAGAGTAGAGATGCGACAATTGATCAAATTCTAGCACAGAATAAAATTGTAGATAATCAAATTGCGCAATTTTCCGCTACTCTACAAGCCCGCCAACAGGGAGCTCTGCCGGCACATCCGACCAGGCCTACGGATCAAGCATTTGCAATTACTCTAAAGACTGGTTCAAACTTTGAAGGGCCCCCTATGCCCAGAGTTGATGAACCTGTTTTATTAAATAATGCTAATCTTGATTCCGTTAAACCAAACAATGTAGTTAATGGCCCTGCAGGGCTAAAGGATAGTACTAACATATCTAGTTCTACATTGCAGGGTACGACTCCAGAGAAGGTGGCTACTTCAGATAAGAGCAATAATGCTCCAAAGCCAATTATCAAACTTCCATTCCCCAATCGTTAATTGAAGACAAACTTGGATAAGTAGTTTGGTAAGTTCCTGGAGATGGAAAAAGATTTGAAGGTAACAGTTCCCTTTACTGAATTAATCACACAAATTCCTTCATATGCAAAATTTATGAAAGAAATATTGACAAGGGAAAGGTCTATTAGTGATGTAGAGATAGTAGCTTTCACTACAAAGTGTAGTGTCGTATTTCAAAATAAGTCTCCACCTAAATTAAAAGATCCGGGTAGTTTTTCTATCCCTTGTCATATAGGCAATCTAATAATTGATAATTCATTGTGTGATTTAGGTGCTAGCGTTAGCGTCATGCCATTATCTATGTGTTCCAAGTTAAACATGGGTAAATTAAAAGCTACCAATATAACTCTACAAATGGCCGACCGTTCTTTCAAATACCCCTTAGGTGTTTTAGAGGATGTCCCCAATAGAGTAGGTAAATTTTATATACCTGTTGATTTTGTTGTTCTTGATATGGCTGAGGATATACAAACCCCAATTATTTTGGGTAGACCATTCCTTAACACTGCAGGAGCAATCATAGATGTGAGAAGTGGTAAGTTAACACTATTAGTAGGGGATAATAAAGTTATTTTTAATCTTAATAATACCCCTAAAAGCTCCATGACTGAGGAAAAATGTTTCATTGTTAATGTGGTTGAGAATTATTCTAACAAGCCCCAAGCTCTTGAAAAAAATCCCTTGGAGGCAGTATCTTGTGTTGCATCCTTTTCATATGAGATAGACAAATGGCAGAAGGAAGTTGATGCAATAGAAAGAGCACTCTACAATGTTGGTCTTGGTTTTGAGGACGACAAGGTGGAATCAATCAAGCAAGTTTGCGATTGGAGCCTACGGTAGGTGTTCCGCCAGATCGAGTTGCAAGTGTTGGATGCAATGACAATTTGAAGCAACCCTTGATCAAAGATGGATCTTTAGTGCGTAGCATTAAAGATCCCCCAGTCAAAGTCAAGGAGGATCCACCAGATAAGGTGAATTGGCGTCCCACAGGGCATGTCGAGAAGCCGCGTCGCAGCCCAAACACCGCTAGACCGGGTGAGAAACCACCCAATCAAGCGTTAGGCCAAGGATCCTAGTTATTATAATGTGGTAAGAGGGTCGTGCAGGACCTAGATAAACCAGCGCTTTGCGGGAGGCAATCCGTATTTCTTGCTTTCTAGACTAGTTTTCCTTTTTCTCTATTTTTATTTTTTTTAAAAGAGGCGAGGAGAATGAAATTTTACCTTTTATAAGTGTTTTTCTACAGGTATAGGTTTGAGAGGTAAAGAGACTTAGAAAAATTTGAAGATGAAATGAAATAAAAGAAGAAGCTAAGAATATCCGACTGGGCACGAGCCCGATCGGGCGGAGCTCGCCCAATCGGGCGCGAAAGCGAGGATAATTTTCAGCTTTTGATTCGCCCGATCGGGCGCACAAATGGAGTTGGAAATTCGAGCTTAATTCGCCTGATCGGGCGCATTTTTGTGAAAAAATGATCGAAGAAGAGGAGAAGTGTCATCTCAACTTTGATCCCTATTCAAACACCAATATTAATGCCAGTATGAAGAAGCAAGGGCATTTCCCTAGAATGACCCTCGGACTCAAAAAGAAAATGGATGAACTTTGGGGACATCCTGGTGCACTCAAGAAAGATACCTTTGGCTTGGGATTCAAGCCAACAAAAGAAGATGTGAAACAAGCCCTCTTGAAAATGAAGGCTCACAATAACGCTCGAATCATGAAGACAAAAATGGCCATGGATCCATATCAATTCACCCTCTATGGCCAATATATCAAAGAAGGGGAAGACTTCCCATGTTATGAATTCCCTGAGCCTTTCGTCCACAATGGGAGGTGTGAACCAGGATTCGAGATGTTCCTTGATTGTGACTTTGTCGATAAAGGCGAAGAACTCTTCACAACTTAGAGACCAACTAGCCCAAGCTCTGATGATTTAAACATTAACCTTCTTTTTGGACTAGAGAATTATGAATCCAAGCCTGTCTGCAATGATAATTCCGACCTCATTCAAGCTGTTATATCAAGCAAGGATTTTGACCCCTCTGAGATAATCGTCCAGGCTGATAATATTTCAAAGGGATGGCGCAAGACAGTGATGATCACTACGCCAAGCGGAGAGAAGTTGGAACTAACCGCTGGCGAAGGTCTTATGTTTGATTAGTCTGAGTCGTATGAGTCCAAGTCCGAGTCTGAGTCTAAGTCTGTAGACGAGTCCTTAGGGTTTGAGGCCAACCCTCTTTCTGCTATAGAGTCCAATCCTGAGTCTCTTGTTGAGTCTTCTCTTTCCGGTGAGGTCGCAGCTAACCTTGCCCCTCTTGATGTATTGACCGATAAATTCAATAAAATGAGTACCTTTGCTTACGATGCATGTCATTCCCCTAACCCTGATCAATATTGCTTTGCCTATGATAAAAATGACAAAGAAATAATAAAAGCAATGGAAGAACACAAAAATAAAACGGCAATTATCGAAGATACATAAACAGTTAATATTTCCAATGATACGACTATTAAAGAAGTAAAAATTGGATTAACACTAAGTCAAGATGAACGCAAAGAGATAATTAACTTGCTTAGTGAAGATGTTGACGTATTTGCTTGGTCACAACAAGATATGCTAGGAATTGATAGGGATATAGCTTAGCATACGATACCACTCATTCTAGGTATGAAGCCTGTCAAACAAAAGTTGTGCCGTATGAAACCTGATGCCGCTCTCAAAATCAAAGAAGAAATCAGAAAACAATTGGCCGCATGTTTCATCGAAGTATCCAAGTATTCAGAGTGGATAACAAACGTGGTTCTAGTTCCAAAGAAGGATGGAAGGGTCAAAATATGTGTTAATTACAGGGACCTCAATAAGGCATTCCCGAAAGATGGGTTCCCTCTACCTCACATTGACATTCTGGTCAATAACACAGCAAACCATGCACTCCTATCGTTCATAGACGGCTACGCCGGATATAATCAAGTATTAATGGCTAAAGAAGATATGGAGAAAACCACATTCATCACACAATGGGGTACATATTGCTATACGGTAATGCCATTCGGGTTGAGAAACACGGGTATAACCTACCTAAGAGCAGCCACAACATTGTTACATGATATGATGCACAAAGAGGTGGAGGTCTATGTCGATGATATGATCGTTATGTCTAAAGATCGCCCAGGCCACATCATTGCACTTCGCAAGATCTTTGAAATACTCCATAAATACAACATGAGATTAAATCCAGCAAAGTGTTCATTCAGAGTCACGTCAGGCAAATTACTTGGATATGTTATCAGTTCTCGAGGGATTGAAATAGATCCCACAAAAGTCAAAGCGATCATGGCCATGCCACCGCCCAAGAATGAGAAGGAAATTCGAGGTTTCATTGGAAGGTTGCAATATATAAGTAGGTTCATATCAAAACTCACGGCGATACGTGAACCTATAATCAAGAAGATTAAGAAAAATGTCCCAGTCACATGGGATGATGATTGCCAGAAAGCTTTCGACAAAATCAAAGAAAACCTGGCAAACCTACTCGTTCTAGCGCCAGCAATACCTGACTTTCCTCTTCGACTCTACCTTACGGTCACAAGAGAAACGATGGGGGCTGCACAAGAGATGGAAAGCAAGGAAATGCAATTTAATATTTGAGCAAGAAGCTTCAAGGATTCGAGACACGATACACACCACTTGAAAAGTTGTGCCTCGCACTTGTGTGGGCCGCACAGAAACTAATACATTACATGCTCACTCATATAGTGCATGTCGCGTCCAAGATGGATCCTCTCAAATACTTGTTCGAAAAAGTAATACTTAATGGCAGATTATCAAGGTGGATAGTCAATCTTGCTCAGTTTGACTTGAAATTTGTACCACGAAAATCCATCAAAGGTTTTGCGGTTTCGGACTTCTTAGTAGATTTTCCGCTAGAAGAAGTTGAGAAAGAAAAAGATGAATATGATTTCCTTGACGAAGATTTACTCATGCCCCAATATGATAGCAGGACGCTTTATTTCGATGGAGCTTCAAACAAAAAAAGATTGTGGTGTAGGAGTCTTGCTTGTATCACCCAATGAAGAGCATATCCCAATTTCCATGAAGCTCGACTTTGATGTTACCAACAATACCGCAGAATATGAAGCATGTATTTTGGGATTAGAAACAGTTGTGGCCTTGGGAATTAAAAAGCTCAGAATCTACGGTGATTCATCACTAATCATTAACCAAATCTCCAAGAGATGGAAGGTGAGAAGTGAAATTCTTGCTACGTATCAAGCTCATCTGGAAATTCTCACGGAGCAACTAGATGAAGTGGAATATACGTACTTGCCTAGAGAAGAAAACCAGTTGGCCGACTATAGGGAATATTTCAAGCGCTAATCCCTAGCTTGAACCCCACTGTGATCATACACTAAAGTACGGTGGCGTCCAAAGGGAAAGAAGATATAGGGAAAGAGTCGCCAACAAGTTTTAGGAACATGTAAACCGTTCAAGAGGTGAAGGTTACACCCCTTAACGATCCAAGGGATTGTCAACTTCAATAGGTCTTGAACCATGACTGGTAGTTCGGGGATGAAGGTACAAATCCAACCTAAAAGAGATTGAACCTGCCCTAATAATAGGCCTCTACTTTATTCTGATCGTATTCATGTGCGCTTTCTGACTAACGTGCAATCAATAGGATTACCCTAAACCTGTTTAATCTATGTTGGTTGAATATTAATGCACAAATAAAACTATTTTTGGTGATCACTTGAATTATAATCATATTAGGCTTAACAAGATTATTAATTATCTTATTAAGCGTGATTAAAAATACCAATTCCCTTTAAGCATGCATAAAAGGTGTGATCAAGAAATAACAATCAATATCAAGCAACATAATAACAATAAATTAGAATAATTTTAATAATCATACTAAAGCAAAATATTAATAGCAAGATCCTAGGCATGATACTAACAAGATTAATAACAAACCCTAGCATGTCACTAAGCAATAAAAATCAAAGGTTTAGCCCTAACATGATACTAACAATCATAAATATTAGGAAGAAAATAAAAGACATCATACTTTTAATTATACTTGATATTAAAACCTTTCACGTCTAGGGCGAAGGCAACTTCGAATATGGCTAGGTGTATCTAACAAAATACACACGTTAGTAACTTCAAGGAAAATAATAATCACACAATTCAATTAAATAATTGAAAGAGAGATTTGGGGCCAAACCCTCAGAAATTAAAACCTTTCACGTCTAGGGCGAAGGCAACTTCGAATATGGCTAGGTGTATCTAAGTCTTGCGAATGCGGAATTTTGTATTTGAGAGAAGGGTAGTTTAGAAAAGAGAGAGAGAGTAATCAAGAAAATCTTGATGAGATTTGGTGAATGAAAACGGAGTTTTTAGGAAGATATTTATAGAGAAAATCAGCCAAAAAGATAAAAATCAAAACAGAGTTCTGACGCGTAAAAGGAGGTTAGCGCCTGACGCTGACATTAGCGCCGGGCGCTAACGCTAGCGCCAGGCGCCAAGTTTAGCGTCAGGCGCTAATGCTGGCGTTTGGCGCTAACTTAATTATTGAAGCGTTTTCTTAAAATCATATAGAAATTGCCGTACAGGAGGATAAAATCGTATTTTCCTCAAAAACATTCTTTTATTCTGATTAAAACTCTAAAAAGTCAACAAAAGTCAATTTATCAATGCTAATTGAATTAGGAATGAAAAGAACTTTCTAGAAGAATCTAGAAGACTAAAACCATTCCTAATTGCATTAGGAATGATCTATATTAGGCCCTCCTCTAAATCATTGGGCCGCATATAAGGCTCAAACCGGGCCTAGTTCAGTAATTTGGTCATAACTTCCTCAATATTCATCGGAATGGGGCTTGTAATATATCGTTGGAAAGCTCTTTTCAAGCCCTATCCAACTACACTATTATTGGACCCATATCATAGACCAACAAAACTGGATTTGCTGTTTTCTTAAAATAGGTTTTTTAAAACAGAGAGAAGAGAAAGAAATTAAAACTATCCGCAACACTAAACTTTCCACACTTTCACTCCATTCGATTATGATTCGACATGAAAAGGTACTCATAACTGGGTTTGGTTTTGAGGAGACACAAATGGGTGTCTACAGAAGCCCCCACTTTGACTGAGTTTGGAGAAACGCAAGTTTCGAAAACAAAAGTCAAAGTATCGATAGGGACGGAGAATGATTCCGAACGTTCTACGATCCTAAATCACTCTTGTAATGCCGATACCTGCAAACTAGCATTAGTTAACCAGATACAAAGAGTTAAGAAACGCGTATCTTGCACCGTCGAGCACACGTCTCTTAATGTAACCGATTTGTTGCTTCTTTTGCTGAGTTGATGACCTCCTGTAAGCTAGAGAATGCCATCCCGCTTGAAAACTGCTATGCTTGTAACTGCCTCCAATTTCTGCCTTGATAATCTTCCACAAGCAAGGGAACACTATCGAAGATTGCTTCACTTGAAACGATCCTCTTGTGCTTTGTGACCGTCTTCCACATCTTAGGGAACACGATCGAAGACAACTTCGCTTGAAATCACCTTCAGTTGTTTGTGACAACTCTACGCAAGCTAGGGAATGCTGCCGAAGATATCCTCATTTGTTGCAATAATTTTCCAAATGAAATTACCGAAGACCTCCGCTTGTCGATCTTTTAAACCTTGCTTGAACTTTGCTTCCGCTATGCCTGTACGTCGGCGCTTTTGCTGCTTGTGAACCAGTATGTTGGTGCCCTTTGCTGAATTATGAACCAGTATGTCGGTGCCTTTCTAAATTATGAACCAGTATGTCGGTGCCTTTCGTGTTGAGCCAATGCGTAGGCGCTTTAAGCTAAGTGAGACGATCTTTCATCAGGTCGATCACTTTATGTAACCAATCTGATTACTAAAAATCGTGTCAAATTGCTCAGAGGGGCTAACTGGCATACCAAGGAACCAAAAGATATATTGCATAAGGTTGGAATAACCGTACTGAGTGGCTGAATGTTCTGGCTCCACTGAAATAACGTAAGCGCCACTTATCTGGCTGTAGCGTCAGACGCTGGAGCTAGCGCCTGGTGCTAAAGCCTATCGACTGACACCAAGGTCTGACGCTTGGCGCTAGAGTCGGGTTTTCCTTAAATGCCCTTCTCTTCCTCATTTCCGCTGCTGTTGTTCATGTTTCTTGCTCGAGAATTCTCAGAACTTCATTTGATTCGTTCTTTCTCGTTTCTCAACCAAATTCGCTCAAATTTGTTGCAAATCAAAGCTTATTCCATCCATTTTTTCGATCTATGTAAGTTTTTTTCAAACTCACACCGGTTTTAATGAATTTTGCACAAGTTTATTCACGAATTTCTTGAAAATTTGAAACTTAAATTGCTTAATTCTCTTTGTTCATCAAATTTTATGCCATTAAATTGCTTGATTATGTTCATATATTTCCTTGGGAGTAATTTGAGACTTGTTTGACTCAATTTGGTAAAGAAATGAATAAATCACCATTGTTGAACCTCTTAAGGTCGGGAAAACAATGTAGCTTGTTATTGATGGTTTTGCTAGCAATTCTTGTCCAATTTGTCACAATAATTACTATATTATTGCAAGAAATTGCTTGATTGCTTGAAAAATGTCGTGCATGCTCAATTTGAATTTGTGATTTGTTTTAGTACTACGTACTTTGTTTTTTTTTTTTTTTCCGAACATAGTATCATGTGGCTAGGCGAACCTTAGATACCATGGAACCTTAATTTATAATGAATCTGTAATATTTATCATGGCTAGACAGCGAGGCTCTGGTTCACGGACCCGAGACGTTCGACGGGAGCACGAGCCCGTAGAGGACGATGCTGAACCGTCCACTTCGCTCAACCGACTCCCTGAGTGGGATGAGCGAACCTTGTACTTTTCTCCCGTCCACCAGATCTCTGAGAGGGTTCGACGGGGCATCACTGTGAGGAGGACACGCTGTCATGGTTGCGATTGTGACGGCTTGGGGATCTATACAAGATATACATCGCCAGAGACGATCAGACGAGACTTCTATGGGAGTCTTGTGGTCTTACTGTACTATTCGAGACCTCCGAGGCCAAGGTTGCCTCTAGCAGGGGTCATCATGTAGTCCGTGCTTTGGTGCAGTTCTTTTAGGACACCACCAACACTTTTCACTTCCCCTGGGGTGAGATGATGGTCACTCATACCGACTTCAGTCTTATTACGGGACTGGAGTTTAGCTTAGTGCCACTGCCGTTTGACAGCGGGATCAACGTCTTTTCTCTTGAGGTCGAGGAGCTGTTGGGTTCGATTGCTATTCGGGCTCGAGCTGAGGTACAGCCGACTTAGTTCAGCGCTAGGGGGATTCGCCGTTCGACTCTTGCAATGGCTTTTGATGATGGTGTGACTACCCGAGAGCAACGGGTGCGCATCTTGCACTTATCTTGCTGTCAGGGACGTTCTCCCCTGACAAGGGTAGTAGGGCGCAGCTTTACTACCTTCCTGCCGTCCGCGATCTACACCGGATCGGGGACTTTTGACTGGGCTAGCTTGGCATATGCTGATTACATCCGAGCGCTGCAGGACTCGTGTCGACATTGGTCCTTTCGGGTGAATGTCTCTCTATCCGACTTTTGGAGGGTCGTAGAGGTATCCTTTATTCCCTACAAAGTTTAGCTCTACATTTTAGTTAGCACTTGTTGATAACTTTAGCATCTTGTAGATCTGGTTCTATGAGTACTTCCCCTCAGCTGCGCCGGCGAGACTGTCGCCGCGCAGGCTTCCGGTTAGACCTTCCTGGGGAAGCCGCCGTGTAGGGATGTCCACTTCCTATGTCCGAGATTGGATCATCTCGGTATGATTCATTTCTTATTTGACATTTTGTGATTGCTTGGCTGGATTCTTGCCTGATTGACGCTCTTTGCAGTAGCTTGAGGTGTTGTACCGACTGTGGGTCGACTTGGCAGTTCCTAGGTTAGCCTCGCAGTATTCTGCTGAGCGTCGCTATTTCTTGGGGACTTATGGAGCGGCTGTGTTTCTTGATGAGAGGGTTGTTATTCAGCATTCCTCAGATACCTTTGTCGTTCCTGCTCCTCCACCACATCACATGTTTAACGGCACGAGGTTGATGAGCATGACAGAGGAAGCTGGTACCCCTTGGTGATCTTACACGATCCTTGGGCGATGCTATGGGGAGGAGCTACTGCTGTTGTTAGCTCCAGTTCCTGTACCTGCTGAGAATGTAGCGGTATGATTTTTCAGCTTTTACCTTTTGGTAAGTAGCCCCCAAGTGATGCTTTACTGATTTTGTTTTGCTTTGTCAAGATGATGCTGTTGAGTTCGTGCCACCCCGTATGTCTATCCATTATTAGGGGACATATGGGCCGATGAGGAGATGATTCCTCCGGCTCCTGAGGGCGAGCGCTTTGTGGAGCGGTCGATTCCTCGCCACCAGACTCAGGTAAGCTCATTTATTTGCAACTTTTTGTCCACATATGTTATTGTAGACACTCATTTGTGTCTCCCCAAAACCAAACCCAGTGATGAGTACCTCTCGTGTCGAATCATAATCGAATGAAGTGAAAGTGTGGAAAGTTTAGTGTTGCGGATAGTTTTAATTTCTTTTCTCTTCTCTCTGTTTTTGAAAACTTATTTTTAGAAAGTAGCCAATCTAGTTTGGTTGGTTCATTGTATGGGTCCAATAGTAGTGTAGTTGGATGGGGCTTGAGAAGAGCTTTCCAACGATATATTATAAGCCCGATTCCGATGAATATTGAGGAAGTTATGGACAATTTACTAAACTAGGCCCGGTTTGAGCCTTATATGCGGCCCAATGATCTAGGGGAGGGCCTAATATAGATCTATCATTCCTAATGCAATTAGGAATGATTTTAGTCTTTTAAATTCTTCTAGAAGGTTCTTTTAATTCCTAATTCAATTAGCAATGATAAATTAACTTTTGTTGACTTTTCAGAGTTTTAATTAAAATCAAAGAGCATTTTTGAGGGAAATACGATTTTATCCTCCTGTACGGCAATTTATATCTGATTTTAAGAAAACGCGTGATTTTCAGAAATCAGTGTCAAACGCCAGCTGTAGCGCCTGGCGCTACGCTTGGCGCCTGGCGCTACGCTTGGCGCCTGGCGCTACGCTTGGCGCCTGGCGCTAGCATTGACGCCTAGCGCCAGTGTTGGCGCCTGGCGCCAACAGCCAGCGTCGGCGCTGGTTCAGTTTTTGTTGCACTAGACTCTATAAATAACGTATTAAAAACTCCGTTTTCGATAACCAGATTCGATCTAAGAACCGGTTTTAACCAGAGTTGACCTACAACCAGTTTTCATTCACAATTCTCATTCTCTTTAATCATTCATCATCTCTCTCTCTCTCTTCTTCTAAACTAGCTTTTTACATACAAAATTCCGCATTCGCAAGATCTAGAAACACCTAGCCATATTCGAAGGTGCCTTCGCCCTAGACGTGAAAGGTTTAATTTCTGAGAGTTTTGTCCCAAATCTCTATTTCAATTATTTAATTTAATTGTTTTAATTATTATTTTCCTTGAAATTACTGACGTGTGTATTTTGTTATTAGAAAGAGATTCGAGGCATCCAAGTAAGTGTTTTAATGGTTTTATTGAATATTATGATTTTTAGACATCATGTCTAGGTTATTATTTTGATTCCTAGTATCATATCTAGGTTGGTACAATGATTCTTAGTATTATGTTTAGGGAAAAGGTTATAATATCAAATATGATAAATATGATTCCTGCGATGCTTCCTATTTTCTTTCCTAATATTCATGTTAGTATCATGTTAGGGTTAAAGCTTTGATTTTTACTGTTTAGTGACATGCTAGGGTTTGTTATTAATCTTGTTATTGTCATGCCTAGGATCTTGCTATGCTTTAACATGATTATTATTATTATGATTATTATTATTAATATGATTGTTATAATAATGATTATTTTTAAATTATGATTGTTATGATTATAATAATAATTTTTTATTATTATTATGTTGCTTGATTATCGTTATTGCTTGATCACACCTTTTATGCAAGTTTAATTGGAATTTTTACTTGTAATCACGCTTAATAAGATAATTTAATAATCTTATTAGGTTTAATTTGATTATAATTAAAGTGATCACCAATAATAGATTTATTTGTGCATTAATATTCAACCAACATAGATTAAACTGGTTTAGGGTTAATCCTATTGATTGCATGTTAGTCAAAAAGCACACATGAATACGATCTGAATAAAGTAGAGTTATATTATTAGGGTAGGTTCAATCTCTTTTAGGTTGGATTTGTACCTTCATCCCCAAACCCTCATTTTGTTCAAGACTTTATGGAGTTTACAATATCTTGGATCGTTAAGGGGTGTAACCTTCACCTCATGAACGGTTTACAAGTTCCTAAATAACTTGTTGGCACTTCTTTTGCTCTATCTTCTTCCCTTTGGACGCCACCGTACTTTAGTGTATGATCACAGTGGGGTTCAAGCTAGGGATTAACGCTTGAAATATTCCCTACAGTTTTTGGCGACTCCGCTGCGGAGGATTTCTATTTCAATTCCTAAAATTTATTTTGGCAATTATTTAGAATGAGCGGATGAGACTTGAAAAGTTCTAAGTATTTCATGTGCGTAATTTTGATTAACATTATTATCATATGCATAAAAAAGATCTCATTGGAAAGACCATCCGTAATGAGTTAAAAGATAGGATTTTTACACGTAGGAAATTTGAGAAATATCTTTCACAACTAGGACCGAAATAAGACCGCGCGAAACTGGAAAATTTTATCGAGCACAGAAAGCTGCTGAGGCATGTAGGAATTAGCGCCAAGGGCCAGCATTGGCGCCAGGCGCTATAGCTAAAACTTGGCGCCAGTCTGTGTTTGTTGGCGCCAAATTCTTCCAATACCGAGCCAGAAATATGCGTTCTAATTTCGACCAGTTTTTCGTATTGTTTGCTCGATCCTACTTCCTGATTGAATTTTTTCTCACTTTTCTGAAACCCATATGTGTTCTACATATGGACATAACCCTCTAGGAATTCATGCTCCATCTACTTGATTAAACGCTCTAAGTAACAAAGGGTACATCCGAGATTGTTGAATTCACCAAACAATGGAAGCGAGTCCTTCTGAAACTCGCGGTGTCCCATCCACTCACGCCAACCCTTCACGGTTAGGCTTCCGCACGGTGCATCCGGACAATTAACCATGGACCCTCTTTGACTAAACCATATCCCGAAATTTAGAGAACTAGAGCCATGGTTAGGTTGCAAACTAATTGCATCATATTGTGCCTACTTAACTAATTGTGCATTATTTGTTGTGCATATGTTCTATGTTTTCTTAACCGTTTGTTTGACTTGTGTTGAGATTAAACAAATTAATGACTTAATGAACTTTTCCTAATTAATTAATTTATTTGAGTCAATAAAGTCTAATATCTTAATCAGATTTGACCTAGTACGACTTTAGGCATACCCGTGTTGATTAATAACACCGGAAACAGTCTCAGATCGAAGCTCCAACATTGGTGCCAAAGTCTGACTATAGCGCCACTTTGTTGAATGTGGCTCTTGGCGACAGCCCTATCGTCTGGCGCTACACTACACGGTGCGGCGCCAATCTTGTTGTTTGGCCGACAGTTCGGATTATTGATCGAGTCATCACCTAGTGTCTAATTAACCAGTTCGTTGATTAATTTGGTTAATTTTCGCTGTCGATAGTACTTGGTTGAGTCATTAATTGAGTCTAGTCACATACTCTAGCCACGTGGTCATGACACGAGTCCAAACATATCACCTACACTCACTAGTCTTAGCACGCACTTTGAGTATACATCACCATGACCATGTTTTAAGTTCATGCACAAGTCGGTTTTTTTTTCCGTCATTTGAGTTGGGGGGTACATTCTATTCCTAATTCTTCATATCCCTCCACCTCCATCATCTTCCTTCATATTCTATTCAAATCTTTCTTCACTTCCTCCATCCATTGCATGTTGAGTAAAGCTTGAGTAAAATAATTAATAATAAATATCCCCAAATTCCTTTTCCACAGTACTTGGTCGAGGAGAGAAGGGCGATTAATCAAGGGCAACCTCTTTATTCAAGTTTCACTTTTTGATAAACCAATTCGTCAAAAGAGGAAGGCTAAAAAGATAATGGCGACTCAAGAAGAAGTCAATGAGCTTAGGAACCAACTGGTTACCATGACTGAAACACTTAAGCTCCTCACACTTAAGGTCGATGATCCCGTGAAGCAACAACAAATGAACCTCATGCAAGAAAGTTTGAGAAAGCTATCTAGTGACTATAAATTTCTAGGCATGAGTTCACAAGGGGTCTCGCTGGACAAGGAACTTCTTCCGCATAAGTTCAACTCCACTGACATCCCTAAATTCAAGGCAACAGATAACCCTTACTTTCATCTAAGAGCTTTCGAAACCATAAAGAACATTAAGGGTATTGATAAGAAGGTTTTCCCCTCTCTGTTCTCACTATATCTTGAAACTGTTTGCCAACAATGGTATTTCTCCCTTGACAAAGAGAAAACCTCTACCTGGGAATCGATAGTAAACGCTTTCGTTGATAGGTACAAGTGCATTATTCAAGTTGAAATTGACCATAGGCAACTTGAGATGCTAAGACAAATAGAGAATGAAGGCTTTACTTATTTCTTTAATAAATGGAGGGAAACTTCCGCTAAGATGATTGAGGTGCCCACTGAAAAAGAATTTGTGAGGATGTTTATCAAGAATATCAAAGAGAAGTATTCGAAGCATTTAAAATATCAACACAATCTGAATACTTTCAAGGGCGTTTATGACATTGGAATTAAAATCGAAGATGACCTCGCAAAACAAAAAGCTACTAACAATAGTAACCACGGTGGCTGGAAAAGAAAGAAGAACGACAATCCTTCTTCTTCCGAAAACGCCCACTCTAGTAACAATGTTAGTACCTTTGATCTCAGTGAAGTTTTAGCTATAGATAACCAAGGATCTAAGAAGAAACTAAGGAAAGACTTCTCCCCCATTAGGATGAGCTACGATACTGCCTTCGATTGACTCCATGCCAAAGGACTCATTACTCCTATTGGACCTATTCAAGATCCCGCACCTGAAAAGAGATTGCCTAGTTAGAATCCAGACAAACTTTGCAAGTACCATCAAGGCAGGGGTCATGCTACTCAGAGCTGTTGGAAGCTAAAGGAGGCTATCCAACAATTGAATGATAATAACAAGCTTCCCATGCCTCCAGTTAATAAAAAGAGCGAGTGATGATAAAGGAAACAACACAAGATAAGAGGCGAGCTTTAACGACAAGATTTCGTGACCTCTTTTTTCTATTTCTTTTTTATTTACCCTTTCCCCAATAAGTCTAGCATAGGCACCTTTTTATTCTCCTTAGATTTATTTTGTAGGATCATTATGCATTTTCCTTTAATAAAATGATCATTTATTTCCTTATATATGATCATTTCATTATATTGCATTAAAAAAAATCCATGTCGAACTAAACACAAGGTATACCAATGATTTGAGGCACCCCTTGTAGCCACATCATATCTCCTTTCACCTTTAAAATTTACAATCCTTTCTTCATAAACCACTTTGAGCCTCGTCTAACGACAGACCTTTCTCTTTTCAACCTACATCTACCTAACCTTGGGATGGAATGGTGTGTAACTTTTGTAATTCTAAAAAAAAAACAAGCTTGAGTGATTTCAAAAGATCAAAATAAAAATAAAAGCAAAAAAAAAAATAAAAGTGTACAAAAGGGAAAGTGTTCCAATGTCTTTGATATGAAAATATCTTCGATAAGAACACGTCTCAGATTGCATCTCTTATCGAGTGCTCGGTACCGTGCCTTAGAAACATGAATGCAAAGTGAGTGATAGACCGCATGATCGGGATTGCCCACACTTATAAAAATAAAATAGATGATATAGCAAAAGATAAAAGAGAGCTAAAAAAGAGTAGAAACTCAAGCATAAAAATATAAAGATTCAAAAGCGAGGTTGCACACCTTAGGGGTTATCGAGGGTTTTGAGTCTTTATCCCCTTATTCTATAACCATTAGATTAACCACGTTACAACCTTTAAAAAGACCTTTTTGAGGTATACACATACTTGTGCGAGGTTCGGCTAGAGCTACGTTCGGCCTGATTTCTAACGGATACGTAGGCAACCTCACATCGAGGTGCGGCCGTAATAAAAATGCATTCATATTCAATTTCACACACCATGATCATATCAAGGGATCTCCAATGCTCATCCCTATCTAGTTAGAGCTAGACTTGGGGGCTTGATCCTTGCATCATTAGCTTACCTAGCCTAAGAGTCACCATCATTTGACTCATTTCAATAATATTTTCCCACACACTTAGCCTTTGTGGCCTAACTTTAGTGTCACTTTCACACACTACACAGATACATGACCAAATATACTTTCCCTTAGGAACCCTTTGTCATGAAATCTTAACGCTGAAGCATGCTTCGTCAAAATCACTCATAATTGTCATTGGATCACGAAATATGAAGTGCTTAGCCTCCGTGCCTAAGTTACCTACATACTTTCACTATTGAGTCAATTGAGTCAGCCTAGGAGGGATTAATCATTGCACCTTGAAAGATAGTATCAAACAACATTTGACTAAGCTCATTCAACATGCACCTTTAAAATTTCGATTCTTTTTCGCGTCTTTCTTTTTCGGGAGAAAGTCGGTACCTTCCACAAAATGATGGAAATTTTTTTCTTTTTTGCATTTTTGAGTTGCACGATCACATTACAATGCACACACGAGTCATGTACGCATTCAGTCATGTCGTGTCATATCACTTTGATTTGGGTCTAACACATGTGTCAAACACCTTGGGTCGAGTCAACTTCGAGTCGATCACAGTGAGTCAAGTTTATACTTTGAGTCACGACGAGTCAATGAGTCAAGCAATGCTAAACCTTAGGTCCACCCTAAGATAATTAAAGAGAATTGGCAAATTTCTATATTAAAAAATAAATACAGGTGCAGCAGAACAGGGAAGACCCTACTCTAGTGCCGGACGAAAACATCTAGCGTCTGGAAATAGATTTCAGCGCTTGGCACAAGATCACAGCGTCTGGCGACATAGTTAATTCTTGGCGCTAGATATATTTCAGCAGCAACAGAGCTCGAAGCCTCTCAGAACAGCAATTTCGGGTTCCTTGGTACGCTAGTTAGCATCTATAAGCAATTTGACATGATTGAGTAGTCTATTTGATTACAACCGCAAATAAGTGATCGACCTGATGAAAGATCGTCTCACTTAGCTTAAAGCGCCTAAGGATTGGCTCATCACGGAGACACCGACATACTAGTTTTAGCGGAAGCAAAGTTCAAGCAAGCTTTAGAGATCGACAAGTGTTGGTCTTCGGAAATTTTTCTTCGGAATATTATCGCAACAACTTAGGATGACTTCAAGTAAAGTTATTTTCGACAGTGATCGCTTAGATTGTGGAAGTTGTCACCAAAGATTTGAGAAGATAGCACGAGATGGGCGGTCTTCGACAGCATTCGCTAAGATTGTGGAGGTTGTCACTAAAATTTGAGAAAAGATTTGAGAAGATAGCACGAGATGGGCGGTCTTCAACAGCATTCGCTAAGATTGTGGAAGTTGTCACAAAAGATTTGAGAAGATAGCACGAGACAGGCGGTCTTCGACGACGTTCGCTAAGATTGTGGAGGTTGTCACCAAGATATGAGAAGAGTGGTTCATGATGAGGCGGTCTTCGGCGAATTTTTGCTATGATTGGAAAGGTTGTCACTATGATTCAAGAAAAGGCTCGAGATGTAGCAACATTGATCGACGGCGTCCCCTAGATTGCGGAAGATCGTCAAAACAAGCAGCAAGATGGCGTTCCATAGATTCTGAAAAGTTGTCAAAAAGTAACTGAAGGTGATTTAAGGCGAAGTTGTCTTTGATCATGTTTCCTAAGATGTGGAAGATGGTCATAAAGTGGAAGAAGATTGTTTCAAGCGAAGCAATCTTTGATAGTATTCTCTTGGACGTGGAGTATTATCATAGCGGAAGAGGATTGTTCCAAGCGAAGCAATCTTCGATGATTTTCCCTTGGATGTGGAATATTATCATAGCGGAAGAGGATCTTTTCAGGCGAAGCAATCTTCTATATTGGAAGCAGTTACAAGCATAGCAGTTTTCAGGCGGGATGGCATTCTCTAGCTTGCAGAAAGTCGTTAAGATAGAATGCGGCAGCAAGTCGGTTACTTGCAGAGACGTGTGCTAGACGGTGCAAGATACGCCTTTCTTAGCTCTTTCATCTGTTTAACTAACGCTAGTTTTGCAGGTATCGGAGTTATAAGAGTGATCTAGAATCGCAGAAGGTTTGGAATCATTCTCCGTCCCTATTAATACTTTGACTTTTGTTTTCGAAACTTGCGTTTCTCCAAACTCAGTCAAAGTGGGGGCTTCTGTAGACACCCATTTGTGTCTCCCCAAAACCAAACCCTGTGATGAGTACCTTTTGCGTCGAATCATAGTCGAATGAAGTGAAAGTACGGAAAGGTTAGTGTTGCGGATAGTTTTAATTTCTTTTCTCTTCTCTCTGTTTCTGAAACTTATTTTAAGAAAACAGCCAATCCAGTTTGGTTGGTCCATGATATGGGTCCAATAGTAGTGTAGTTGGATGGGGTTTGACAAGAGCTTTCCAACGATATATTATAAGCTCGATTCCAATGTATATTGGGGAAGTTATGGCCAGTTTACTAAATTGGGCCCGGTTTGAGCCATATATGCGGCCCAATGATCTAGGGGAGGGCCTAATATAGATTTATCATTCCTAATACAATTAGGAATGGTTTTAAAATTTTAGATTCTTCTAGAAGGTTCTTTTCATTCCTAATTCAATTAGCATTGATAAATCAAGTTTTGTTGACTTTTCAGATTTTTAATTAAAATCAAAGAGCATTTTTGAGGGAAATACGATTTTATCCTCCTGTACGGCAATTTTTGTCTGATTTTAAGAAAACGCGTGATTTTCTAAAATCAGCGCCAAAAGCCAGCAGTAGCGCCTGGCGCCAGCATTGGCGCCTGGCGCCAACAGCCAGCATTGGCGCTGGTTCAGTTTTTGCTGCGCTAGACTCTGTTTTTATAATTTTATCATTTTGGCTGATTTTCTCTATAAATAACGTATTAAAAACTCCGTTTTCGATAACCAGATTCGATCTAAGAACCAGTTTTAACCAGAGTTGACCTACAACCAGTTTTCATTCACAATACTCATTCTCTTTAATCATTTACTATCTCTCTCTCTCTCTCTTCTTCTAAACTAGATTTTTACATACAAAATTCCGCATTCGCAAGATCAAGAAACACCTAGCCATATTCGAAGTTGCCTTCGCCCTAGACGTGAAAGGTTTAATTTCTGAGGGTTTGGTCGCAAATCTCTATTTCAATTATTTAATTTAATTATTTTAATTATTATTTTCCTTGAAATTACTGACGTGTGTATTTTGTTATTAGAAAGAGATTCGAGGCATCCAAGTAAGTGTTTTAATGGTTTTATTGATATTATGATTTTTAGACATCATGTCTAGGTTATTATTTTGACTCCTAGTATCATATCTAGGTTGTTACAATAATTCCTAGTATCATGTTTAGGGAAAAGGTTATAATATCAAATATGATAATTATGATTCCTGCGATGCTTCCTATTTTCTTTTCTAATATTCATGTTAGTATCATGTTAGGGTTAAAGCTTTTATTTTTATTGTTTAGTGACATGCTAGGCTTTGTTATTAATCTTGTTAGTGTCATGCCTAGGATCTTGCTATTGCTTTAACATGATTATTATTATTATTATTATTATTATTATTATTATTATTATTATTATTATTATTATTATTATTATTATTATTATTATTATTATTATTATTATTATTATTATTTTTATATTATTATTATTATTATTAATATGATTGTTATAATAATGATTATTTTATAATTATGATTGTTATGATTATAATAATTTTTTATTATTATTGTGTTGCTTAATTATCGTTATTGCTTGATCACACCTTTTATGCATGTTTATAGGGAATTTGTACTTGTAATCACGCTTAATAAGATAATTAATAATCTTGTTTAGGGTTAATTTTGATTATAATTAAAGTGATCGCCAATAATGATTTATTTAGGCATTAATATTTAACAAACATAGATAAATATGTTTAGGGGTATACCTATTGATTGCATGTTAGTCAAAAAGCGCACATGAATACGATCAGAATAAAGTAGAGGCCTATTAATAGGGCAGGTTCAATCTCTTTTAGGTTGGATTTGTACCTTCATCCCCGAACTCTTATTTGGTTCAAGACCTTATGGAGTTGACGATCTCTTGGATCGTTAAGGGGTGTAACCTTCACCTCGTGGACGGTTTACAAGTTCCTAAAAAACTTATTCGCGACCCTTTTGCTCTATCTTCTTCCCTTTGGACGCTACCGTACTTTAGTGTATGATCACAATAGGGTTCAAGTTAGGGATTAACGCTTCAAATATTCCCTACAGTTATGTATGTTTACTGACTTTATTTCTTTGACAGTTCTCACGCGAAGTGGTTTCGGCGATGGCACGATGCATAGATGCCTTCCGGAGCCAGCTTGTTCGGTTGAGGAACGTGGCTACCTTCCGTCGAGACGACGCCGTTTAGGAGGTAGTCTTCCCTTCATATGTTTTTGTATTACCGCTTTTATTTTGCATGTTTTTGATCTTAGTTTCTTTTGCAGAGTCAGCCCATTCCTTCTCGTACTCGCACGAGACCTAAGGCGCGGAGGGAATCAGGGAGGTCTACCTCGAGACGGCGCTGCACCGGTTCGGGAGGTCAGGGTGGTCGTTCTGAGGCTGCTCGTACCGAGGCGGTAGAGGGCTCAGGCTCTTCCTCTGAGGGTGCACATGTTGCGCCGGTAGGCCAGGGAGAGGCTACCTCGGCTCTTAAAGGTGGTAGGATGTACAAGGTTGGCTCGTCATCGTAGCAGCCTCTGCAGCCTAAGTTTCAGGTTGATCTTGGGTGGACGGGTCCTGTGTTGAGCTTTACATCTCACGAGGAGACTGGAGCTGGAGCCGGATCAGGTGGAGAGGTTACTCCTCGTACGATGCAGTTTTATGAGATGATGGGTGTACGTCCCCTGGCACCGTAGTTTATTCCTGTGCTTTTTATTTATTTTATTTTGACTTTGTATAGAACTTTGCCTTTTAATTAGACTCATTATTTAGTCATGTTTTGTATATACATATTATTATGAGTTTATTCTTTATTTATCATGTTTTTTCATTTTTTATTATTATTGTTATTATTATGTGCATGTTTGTGTGTGCAAGGAAATGTGAAAAATAATTTTGCGCAAAAATTCCGTCATTCTTATTATTGATGGAGGGTATCCGACTTTCTCCCCCAAAAAAAAGAAAAAAGGAAAAAAGCAAGAGTCAAATAAAATATTGGATTTAAAAAAACTTGGAAGTTAGTCTAAATAAAATCAGAAAATAATATAATTAATATAATAGCTATATTAATTAAAAGGGAGGAATAAATGAATATTTAAAAAATAATAAGGAAACCGTAAAATCATTAGCAGACTCGAATCAAGTAAAAAACGCGGTTTTTTAGAAAGCGCGTACGATGAGGCATATTGGCGCCAGTTGGCGCCACGCGTTTTGGTGTAGTGCCAGGCGCTACACTTAGCGTTTGGCGCTAGACTCTGGCGTCATGCTCCAATAGTTAGCGTATGGCGCTAAAGAGCGATGACTCCGAATCTTTCCTGGATTAAAACTGCTCCGATTTTGTGCATAAATAGCCCCCTGCCCAGCCGATTCACTTCATAATTTCAGCAAATAAAATATTTCTTAGCTTTAAGAAAAATAAACTCATGACTATAGTCTCTAAAAGTTTTACCAACTACACTCATGAATGGTGTCGGTCTCTTAATGCCAAAGAGAGAAAAGAATTAGATGTGTTTCACTTGGGGGGTATTTATGGTATCAAAGGGGTAGATCTTGATTCGGATTTTATTCATACCGCTTTAGAATACTTTGATGTAGATATCGTTGCTTTAGAATAGGGTATGATGAAATTAGCCCTTTTCCGGAAGAATTTGGTCCTATTTTAGGCATCCCTACACTAGATCTAGTAGTAGTCCCTAGAATAAGTGAATGTTATTATAAGGATTTGGAACGCTTCTTCAATTTAAAAGACAAAGATCTATCAAAAATATTATATGGTAGCATAGTTAATTTAAAAGAATTTGCTCGCCATTATTTTGATAGACCTTAATCTGAATCTTTCCATGTTTATAGAAGAAGGGCTTTCCTGTTTTGCATGCTTAATCAATTTTTTCTTACTAGCGGTAAAAATAATGAAGGTCAATCAATTATATCCACTGTTTTAGAACAAATTAAATCAGGGAGAAATCCAATGCCTTTAATAGTTGGAGAGACTATGCTCAGTCTTGATAAGTTAAAGAGAAATCCAAAAGCACCTTTTCGGGGCTCTCTAATTTTATTACAGGTAGAAAAATAATATTTTTGATTACAGAAATCAAAAATATTTTTTTGTATAGTAATAATAATTTATTTGCATTGCAATTTTTACAGATATGACTAATGGAAAGACTGGAATTAATTAGCCCTCAGGACAACATTGAGAAGTATACTCCAAATTGCTTCGTGAAAAGGAAGAAACGCTTCTCTAAGATGGGGCGCCATGAATGGAAGGTCTTCGAATCTTGCAATTTTGCCATCAAGTGGGTCATCCCTTGGTGAAAAATAGAAAGGATGGTTGGTGTCAACAAGCAACCTTTCTGCCGTCTTCCAAGCTTATCCCGTATGACTTTTTATTATCCTTGCAGGGTAAAAAGACAATACGGCCTACTTCATACTATTCCTTCTGGTGATCTTCGTCGTCCCTACGATGTCCCTGCCTCATAGGAAATAGACAAATTTGATGCTTATTGGAGCGCTAGACCTTTATGGGAAGTAATTACCCAAAAGGTTCCCTCTTCTTTGCCCAATGATGTGAAAAAGTGGCTTATGAAGAAACCCTCAAAGGACATGAAGAAAAATCAGAGTAAAACTGACGTGAAGAGCCGTCTAGGTGACAAAGTGATTCTTGTTAAGGAATTCCTAGGTGAAAGAATTGAGTCCAAAACACCTATAATGCCTAAGAAAAAGAGTACTGCAAAAGATAAAGGAAAAAGGAAAGCTGACACCACAGAAAAGAAAGCTTGGGTAGAAAAGAAGCATGGGGTCCTAACTGAGGGGGAAACTATTTACTCCAAGATTGAATGTAGGTCCTCTAAAGGATGCCTACTAGCTAAGGTTATGGATGAGGAGGAAGAAGCTGACAAAAATTGGAAAAAGGCTGAGAAAGAGAAAGAAGATTAAGTGCATTGCTTAATTTCCAATTATTAGACTTAGTTTATTTAATTTTTTATTTAAAGTTAATTTATTAAAGCTTTAGTTAAATTCCATTAATAATGTAGTTTATTTAGCTGTTTAATTAAATTATTTACTTTAAATTTATTTTATTAAAGCAATTAAAACCGAAAAATTAATTTTCTAGAAATTTTTTCGAGTACGGAAGTCTAAAATTTTCAGAAAAACACCGAAATATTCCCAGACTTTTTACAATAAATTGGCGCCACAATTTTGCAACTAGCGTCGGCTGCGGCAGTCTGGCGTCAGGCGACATATGCCGTCGTCTGGTTCTAACGTTCATCGGCTGGCGCCATAATGTTTTCCATGACACCGATGTTCAGTCGATCTTCTGTCGAATTTTTAATTAATTCTAGGATGCGAGATTTAAAAAAATAAAGTGGTCGCACCCGTAAAGGGTTGCCTACGTATCATTTCCTAAGAAATCAGAACAAACGTAGCTCTCTTGAGTATCCTACTCAAGTAATTATAGGTAGTATTTCTTAAGTTGGTCAAGATTTGTCATGTTCGAGAACTCATTGCCATCCATATCAGTTAATTTTGTTGCACCTCCTGACAGGATTGTTTTGACAATGTAGGGTCCAGACCAATTAAGTCTAAATTTTCCCCTTGGATCTAAAACATTCTTCCTTAATGCTTTTAACACCAAGTCTCATACTTTGATGTTTCTTGTCTTGACCTTCTTATTAAAATGCCTAGCCATACAAGTTTGATAACACTTAGTGTGATGTAGAGCTTCTAGTCGTTTTTCATCGAGTAGGATTAGCTCTTCATATCGTGCCCTAGTCCATTCAACTTCATCGAGTTTACTTTCTAACGCGATGCGTAGAGACGAAATCTCTAGTTTGACAGGTTGTACGGCATCCATTACATATATCAAGGAAAATGGTGTATATCATGTTGATGTGCGAATTGACGTGCGGTAACCCCATAATGCGAAGTGAATTTTGTCAGGCCAATCCTTATAATTTTCCGTCATTTTTTTCGATGACAGCCTTTAAAATTTTATAAGCTGCCTCGACTGCTCCATTTGCTTGAGGCCTATAAGGGGAAGAATGATGATGTTGAATGCCATATTTTTGTAACAATTCTTCACATTCGGCTTGAAAGTGAGTCCCATTGTCACTTATCATTTTGCATTATGACCATCTTCCACGTATAAGGGAACATAGTTGAAGACAACTTCACTTGAAATTACCTTCAGTTGTTTGTGCAAACTCTCCACAAGCAAGGGAATGCCGTCGAAGATATCCTCGCTTGAAGCTATCCTCATTTGATGCTAATTTCCCAAAGGAAATTACCGAAGATCTCCGCTTGTCGATCTTTAAAAGCTCGCCTGAACTTTGCTCCTGCTATGCCTATACGTCGGTGCTTCCGTTGCTTTGAACCTGTACGTCGGTGCCTTTGCTGTTTATGAACCAGTATGCCGGTGCTTTTCTGCTTTTAAACCTGTATGTCGGTGCCTCTTGCAAATGATCAATGCTTAAGCGCTTTAAGCTAAGTGAGACGATCTTTCATCAAGTCGATCACTTTACGTTATCAAGCCGATTACTAAAAATCATGTCAAATTGCTTAGAGGGGCTAACTGGCGTACCAAGGAACCCAAAATATGGTGCAAAAAGGTAGAACAACCCCACCGAGTGGCTGAGTGTCCTGGCGCCGCTGAAAAGCCATCAGCGCCACACAGATAGCCTTTGCGCCAGGCGCTAGGATTGGCGCCAGGCGCCTAGCCTGATTTTTGATGCCAATGCCTAGAGCTTGGCACCAGCACGGGGTTTCCCTTAAATACCCCTTTCTTCTTCATTTGCTGCTTTTCTCGTCGCAATTTAATTCGAAAAAACCAGAAAATTTCATTTGCTTCGTGCTAAATTAAAACTCTTCTTTCCCGATCTATGTAAGTTTTCTTCAAACTCACATCAGTTTTTATGAATTTTTTACATGTTTATTCACGAATTTCATGTAAATTCGAAATTTAAAATGCTCAATTCACTTTGTTTATCAAATTTTATGCCATGAAATTTCTTGATTATGTTTATATATTTCCTTAGGAGTAATTTGAGACATGTTTGACTCAATTTGGTGAAGAAATAAGCAACTTGCCATTGTTTGACCTCCTAAGGTCGTGAAGAACAATGTGGCTCGTTCTCGATGTTTTTGTTAGCAATTCTTGTCCAATTTGTCACAATAATTACTATAGTATTACAAGATAATGTGTGATTGCTTGAAAAATGCCGTTATGCTCAATTTGAGTTTGTGCTTTGTTTTAGTACTATGTACTCTGTTTTTTGCGAACATAGTATCATGCGGCTAGGCGAACCTTAGATAATATGGAACTTTAATTTATGGTAATTTTGCACAATGTAGTATGGCCAGGCAGCGAGGTTCGGGTTTACGGTCCCGAAACACTCGACGGGAGCATGAGCCCGTAAAGGACGACATTACACCATCTACTTCGCTTGGTCGACTCCCCGAGTGGGATGAGCGGACCCTGTTCTTTGCCCCCGTCCACCACATTTCTAAGAGGGTGAGGCGGGGCATCACGGTCGGGAGGACGCGCTATCACGGTTCCGGCTGTGATGGCTTGGGCGTTTTGTACAAGATGTACATCGCCAATGATCTTGAGACGAGACTCCTATGGGAGTCTTGCGGACTGGCTACCTTGTTTGAGACCTCTGAGGCGATGGTTGCCTCCAGTGGGGGTCACCATATAGTGCGTGTTTTGGTTGAGTTCTTCTGGGACACCACCAACACTTTCCACTTCCCCTGGGGCGAGATGATGGTCACCCTCACGGACTTCAGTCTCATTACAGGACTGGAGTTCAACTCTGTGCCACTGCCGTTCGACAGTGGAATCGACGTTTTTCTGCTGAAGTCGAGGAGCTGTTGGGGCCAATCACTATTCAAGCCCGAGCTCAGGTCGAGACGTCTCAGTTTAGTGCCAGGGGGATTCGCCGCTCGACGCTGGCAACGTCTTTTGATGACGATGCGACCACCCGAGAGCAGCAGGTGCGCATCTTTGCACTGATATTGTTGTCAGGGACGTTCTCTCCTAACAAGGGTAGTAGGGTGTTGCTTTACTACCTTCCTGCTGTCCGCGATCTCCACCGGATCGGGACTTATGACTAGGACAGCTTGGCCTACGCTGACTTCGTTCGTGCACTGAGGGACTCGTGTCGACACTGGTCCTTTGGGACGAATGTTGCTTTGTCCGCATTTTGGAAGATCGTAGAGGTTAACATTATTCCCTATAAAGTTTAGCTCTACATTTTAGCTAGCATTTACTTACAATTTTTACTCCTTGTAGATCTGGTTATATGAGCACTTCCCCTTTGCTACGCCGGCGAGACCATCACCACGCGGATTTCCTGTGAGCGCTTCTTGGGGCGGCCGCCATGTGGATATCTCTACTACATATGTCCGGAACTGGATCATCGCGGTACGCATTTTTTATTTATTTTCCTTTTCGCGACGTTTTAGGTATACTCTCGCCTGATTAATGTTCTTTGCAGGGGCCTGAGGTGGTGTACCGGCCGTGGGGCGGCTGGACAGTCCCTGGGTTAGCCGCACAATATTCTGCTGAGCGTCGCTATTTCTTGGGGACTTATGGAGCGATCGCGTACTTGGGAGAGAGGGTTGCTAGACAAGCATTCCTCTGATGTTTTCGTCGTTCCTGCTCCTCCACCACGTCACATGTACGACGACACACGGTTGTTGAGCATGTCCGAGGGAGATGGTACCCTTTGGGCGGTGCTATGCTGAGGAGCTACTGCCGTTGTTAGCTCCAGCCCCCGTACCGACTAAGGATGTGAGGGTAAGATTTTTTAGCTTTTACTTTCTATTAAGTAGCCCCCAAGTAATGCTTTACTGACTTCTTTGATTTATCAGGACGGTGCTACTGAGTTCGTGCCACCCTGTATGTCCATCCATTACCAGGGGACATATGGGCCGATCGAGGAGATGATTCCTCCGGCTCCCGAGGACGAGCGCTTCGTAGAGCATTCGATTCCTCACCACCTGACTCGAGAAGCTTAGTTATTCGCAATTTTTGTCCATATATTATGCATATTTACTGACTTATTTCTTTGACAATTCTCACGCGAGGTAGTTTCGGCGATGGCACGATGTATAGATGCCTTCCGGAGCCAGCTCGTCCGGATGAGGAATGCGGCTACATGCCGCCGGGATGACGTCGTCCGAGAGTTAGTCTTTCTTGATATATTTTTGCATTACCACTTTGATTTTGCCTTGTTTCTGATTTAATTCTTTTTGCAGGGTCAGCCCATTTCTTCTCACACCCGCACGAGACCTGAGGTGCGGAGGGATCCGGCGAGGTCTAGCTCGAGACGTCGTCGTACTATGTTAGAGAATAGAGGCGGTCGCTCTGAGGCTGCTCGTGCTGATGTTGCGGAGGGATCGGGATCTTCTTCTGAGGGTGCTCATGCTGCACTGGTAGGCCAGGGAGAGGCTACCTTGGCTTTTAGAGGTGTTGGGATGTACGAGGTAGGCTCTCATCGCAGCAGCCTCCGCAGCCTCAGCCTTAGGTTGATCTTGGGTGGAGTGGACCTACATTGAGTTTTCCTCCTCCCGCGGAGACTGGAGCTAGAGCTGGAGCTGGTGGAGTGGTGACTCCTCGTACGACGCAATTTTACGATATGATGGGTATACGTTCCCCGGCGCCGTAGTTTGTTCCTGTGATTTTTTATTTTGACTTTTTATAGAACTTTTCCATAGACTCACTATTTTAAGAATTATTTTGTATATACTTATTATGCATTTATTTATGTTTGAAATTATTATTTTTATGTGCATGTTTGTGTGTGCAAGAAAAATGTGAAAAACAATTTTGCGCAAAAATTCCGTCATTTTTATTATTGATGGAGGGTATCCGACTCTCTCCCCCAAAAAGAAAAATGAAAAAAGGAAAAATCAAATAAAATGTCGGGTGTATAACAAAACTTGGAAATTGATCAAAATAAAATCCAAAAAAGAATAATATAATTAATATAGTAGCTATTTTTAAATAATTAAAAAGAAGTATAAAAAAGATGTTTAGAAAAGATAATCGGAGCAGTACAGTCATTAGCCGACTCGAGTTTAAGGTAAAAATGCGATTTAAGCAAGCGCGCCTGACGTGGCAACTTGGCGCCAGTTGGCGCCACGCAATGGTGTATAACGACAGGCGCTACACTTGGCGTGTGGCGCCAAGCGCTAGCGGCTGGCTCCAATTGCGGAGTCTGACGCCAATTGGCGCTGATTTCGTATTTCATCCTAATTAAAACGACTCGCAATTTGTGTATAAATAGCCCCTTGCCTAGCCGATTCTTCTCATAATTCCAGCAAATAAAATAATTCTTTGCCTTAGGAAAATAATACCATGTCTCTAGTTACCAAAACTTCCACCCTATACACTCATGAATGGTGTCGATCTCTTAATGCTAGAGACAGAAAAGAATTAGATTTGTTTCACTGGGGGGAATTTATGGCATCAAAGGGGTAGATCTTGACCTAGATTTCATTCATACCGCTCTAGAATTTTGGAATGTTGATACTCATTGCTTTAGAATAGGGTATGATGAGATTAGCCCTTTGCCGGAAGAATTTGGTGCTATTTTAGGCTTCCCTGCAATAGACCTCATAGTAATCCCTAGAGTAGATGCATATTATTATAGAGATTTTGAGCACTTCTTTAATTTAAAAGAAAGGGATTTATCAAAAATAGTAGATGGCAACATAGTTAATTTGAAAGAATTTGCACGCCATTATTTTGATAAACCTCTGTCTGAATCTTTTCATATATATAGAAGAAGGGCTTTCTTATTTTGCATGCTTAATAAATTTTTTCTTAGTAGTGGTAAAAATAATAAAGGCCAATCAATTATAACCATCGTTCTAGAACAAATTGAATCAGGGAGAAATCTGATGCCATTGATAGTTGGAGAGACCATGATTAGTCTCGATGAATTGAAAAGGAACCCAAAAGCACCTTTTCGCGGCTTTCCAATTTTATTACAGGGAGAAAAATAAAAATTTTAATTACAGAAATCAAAAAATATATTTTTGTATTGTAATAACAATTTATTTGCATTGCAATTTTTTATAGATTTGGCTAATGGAAAGGCTAGGATTAATTAGCCATCGGGACAATATTGAGGAGTATTCTGCCAATTGCTTCGTGAGAAGGAAGAAACTCTTCCCTAAAATTGGGCGCCATGGGTGGAGAAAGGTCTTCGAATCTCGCAATTTTGCTATCAAGTGGGTCGTCCCATGGTGGAAAATAGAAAGGATGGTTGGTGTCAACAAGCAACCTTTCTTCCGTCTTCCAAGTTTGTCTCGTATGACTTATTATTACCCCTGCAGGCTAAAAATACAATGCGGCTTGCTTCAGAATATTCATTCCGGGGATCTTCGTCCTCCCTATGAGTACCCTGTTTCTCAAGAAGTAGACATATTTGATGCTTCATGGACTGCTAGACCTTTATGGGAAGTAATTACCCAAAAGGTTCCTCCTTCCTTGCCCAATGATGTGAAGAAGTGGTTGCTGAAGAAACCATCGAAGGATTCGAAGAAAGATCAGGGTAAAACTGATGTAAAGATTCTTCTAGGTGACAGGGTGATTCCTGCCAAGGAACGCTTAGGTGCAAGAGTTGAATTCAACACACTTGCAATGCCTAGGAAGAAAAGTGATACCAAAAATAAAGGAAAAAGGAAAGCTGACACCACAGAGAAAAAAGCTTGGGTGGAAAAGAAACATGGAGTACTAGCTGAAGGGGAGACCATCTACTCTAAGATTGAATGTAGGTCCTCTAAAGGATGCCTACTAGCTAAAGTTATGGATGAGGAGGAGGAAGTAGACAAAAATTGGAAAAGGGCTAGGAAAGAAAAGAAAGATTAGGAGCATTGCTTAATTTTAAATTTTTAGACTTAGTTTATATTTTTCATTTAAAGTTAATTTATTTCAGCTTTATTAAAATTCCATCAATAATGTAACTTTATTTTATTAATGAAATTTCAGCTTTTAATTAAATTATTTACATTAAATTTTTTATTAAAGCAACGAAAACCAAAAAAAATTATTTTTCCCGAAATTCTTCGAGTACAGAAGTTACTGGCGCCGCTTATTTATCTGCAAATTTATCTGCAAATTGGCGCCGCTTATTTGCAGCTGGCGCCTGCAAGGGAAGTCTGGCGCCAGGTGCCAATACCATCGGCTGGCGTTGATGGCCGTTGTCTAGCGCCAGAGTTTTCTCTGCGACGCCGATATTTCGCCGATCTTCTGTCGAATTCTGGGACACGGGGATGTAAAAAAAATAAAGTGGCCGCACCCGTAAAGGGTTGCCTACGTATCCTTTCTTAAGGAATCAGGCCAAACGTAGCTCTCTTGAGTATCCTACTCAAGTAATTATGGGTATTATTTCATAAGTTGGTCAAGATTTGTCATGTTCGAGAACTCATTGACAGGATTGTTTTGACAATGTATGGTCCAGACCAATTAGGTCTAAATTTTTCCCTTGGATCTAAAACATTTTTCCTTAGTGCTTTTAACACCAAGTCTCCAACTTTGTTGTTTCTTGTCTTGACCTTCTTATTAAAATGCCTAGCCATGCGAGTTTGATAACACTGAGTGTGATGTAGAGCTTCTCGTCGTTTCTCATTGAGTAGAATTAACTCCTCATATCTTGCCCTAGTCCATTTAACTTCATCAAGTTTACTCTCTAACGCAATGCGTTGAGATGGAATCTCTAGTTCGACAGGATGTACGACATCCATTCCATATACCAAGGAAAATGGCGTATTTCCTGTTGATGTGCGAATTGACGAGCGGTAACCCCACAATGCGAAGTGAAGTTTGTCAGGCCAATCCTTATAATTTTCCGTCATTTTCTCGGTGATAGTTTTTAGGTTTTTATTAGCTGCCTCAACTACTCCATTTGCTTGAGGTCTGTAAGGGGAAGAATGATGATGTTGAATGCCGTATTTTTGTAGCAATTCTTCACATTCGGCTTGAAAGTGAGTCCCATTGTCACTTATCATTTCATTTGGGATTTTGTATCGATAAAATAATATTTCTCTCGATAAAGAGTGCTACATGTTTTGCAGTGAGTTTAGCGTATGATTGCGCTTCGACCCACTTTGTGAAGTAATCGATTGCCACTAAGATATATTCGTGGCCTCTTGTTCCTGGGGGAGTGATTTTGCCGATGATGCCAATTCCCCATGTAGAGAATGGCCATGGCGATGTGTAGGTGTAGAGCATGGATGGAGGAACATGTTGAAATTGGCATAAATTTAGCACTTAGGGCATCTTTTTACGTATTGATAGCAATCCCTATTCATTGTAGTCCAATAATATCCTTCTCGCATTATTTTCTGGACTAACATTTTGCCATTTATATAAGTGCCACAGATTCCTTCGTGGACTATTCTCATTGCTCTTTGTGCATCCTTTTTTCCTACACATAAGAGAGCTCGACCCTTAGGTACCCTTTTGTGTAATTCGTTGTCTATGAGTACATATTGGGAAGCCAAAAGCCTTAATGCTTGTTTTGCTCTTTTGTCAGTATGAGGAGGGTATTCTCCTTTGGTGACATAATTGTGTATGTCCGCGTACCACGGTTCTTCTTCCTCTTCTTCTTCACCTTGGACTATTTAGTCGTCTTCTATAGCCTGGATGTACGCTGGTTTGTGCCTTTTTTCTATAGTTAGAGGTATTTGCTTGATTTCCGTGGGAATCCTAACCATTGAGGCTAATCTTGCCAAGGCATCAGCAAATTGATTTTCTTCCCTAGGTAGATATGTGTATTCTACCTTCTCTAACTGATCGGTAAGAGTTTCCAGATAGGTTTGGTAAGGGGCTAGACTTTCGCTCCTTACTTTCCACCTTTTAGATATCTGATTGATAATCAAAGAAGAGTCTCCAAATATCCTTAACTTTTTTCTCCCAATGCCAAAGCTGTTTCAAGGCCTACCACACATGCTTCATATTCAGCAGCATTGTTGGTAACGTCGAAATCAAGTTTTATGGAGATTGGGACATGCTCTTCTTTAGGTGATACTAGTAACACTCCAACGCCACATCTTTTTTGATTTGAGTCTCCGTCGAAGTATAAGGTCCAAGTATCATCTTAAGTGACCATTAGGTCTTCGTCTGGAAATTCGTTGTCTTGTATTGACATCGAGTCTTGTATTGGAAAATCTGCTAGGAAGTCCGACACCACGGATCCTTTGATAGCTTTTTGTGGCATGAACCTTACATCAAATTGGGCTAGATTTACTATCCATCTCGATATGCGTCCATTGAGTGTAGATTTCTCAAATATAGGTGAAAAAAGGGCTTTGGCAGCGGTTCAAACAGGTGCCTACCCGGTCTAAGGCACCGGTTTCGCTGCCTATGTGGGGGGTGCCAAAAACCCACTTTTTAGCACCGGTTCAAAACTGGTGCCATAGGGTCAAATAGGCACCGGTTAACCGGTGCCATATTCCCAATTAGGCACTGGTTAACCGGTGCCTTTAACTGCTCTCCCGCCATTTTTTTTTGTGGTAAGCTATTTTAGGCACTAGTTGGTGCTTAACCGGTGCCTATTCAACAAATATTATTAATTATTATAATAAGATACAAAAATAAAATTAAAAACAAGAATTCAATTACATATATAGATATAAATATTCCCAAACACAATACAAAAAAAAAAAGTTGCTTACATATACAAATAATAGTAAGTAAATATATAATGAATAATAAGTTATATAGTTCAAAAGTTAACATAAATAATTTACAATTACAATGTCATTTACATGTGGAAGGTGATAAAAGACGCCAACATGTCACGAACTTCATTAAGCTCCTTGATTGTCAACGGACCATCCTTTTGGACCTTGCAAAACTTGAAATACAAAAACATTATGTTAAAATTAATTAATTAGGCAATACAACATGTATTTTATCAAATATTACCTATATGACTTCTATGTAGCCCATTTCCTATATTACTTATCAAATGAACTATTTCTTTCTCATAACATGTCAACGTTGGGTAGTTGTATGTGTGTAAGCCCTAAAATTGTATAGGAGAGCATTTTATTAAGGTTTATGACGCTTTTTACTCAAAATGGCCCGAATATGGCCTATATGACTTTACTTTGCCCATTTCCTACATTTCTTATTAAATGAACTTTATTTATCTCATAACATGTTAATATTATCTAGTTATAGGTGTATAAGGAAAGAAATCACATCAAAAGAGCATAATAACACAAAATGGCCCTAATATGACCCATATGACTTCTATTCAACCCATTTTCTACCTTTCTTGTGAAATGGCCTTTTTGTTTCTCATAACATGTCATTCTTGGGTAATATTAGGTGTCTAAGGCTAGAAATCACATCAATATAGCATTTTAATAAGTTTAACAACGCATTTTACTCAACATGGCCCAAATAGGGCCTATATGACTTCTATGTAGCCCATTTCCTACATTACTTATCAAATGAACTATTTCTTTCTCATAACATGTCAATGTTGGGTATTTGTTTGTGTGTAAGCCCTAAAATTTTATAGGAGAGCATTTTATTAAGGTTTATGACGCTTTTTACTCAAAATGGCCCGAATATGGCCTATATGACTTTACTTTGCCCATTTCCTACATTTCTTATTAAATGAACTTTATTTATCTCATAACATGTCAATATTATCTAGTTATAGGTGTATAAGGAAAGAAATAACATAAAAAGAGCATATTAACACAAAATGTCCCAAATATGGCCCATATGACTTCTATTCAGCCCATTTTCTACCTTTCTTGTGAAATGGCCTTTTTGTTTCTCATAACATGCCATTGTTGGGTAATATCAGGTGTCTAAGGCTAGAAATCACATCAACATAGCATTTCAATAAGTTTTAGGACTTACCTCATCAAGCTGTTGAGTGTTCGTACAATGAGTCACAATGTCAAGCATGAATCTCATCACATACAAAGCACAATCAAGTCCATTCTCTTGTTGTGCGCACTAGCATATGAAAAACAAATCACATCAGTGAAACATGCAAATGAAATGATCAAATATTTAGTAACAGAGATTTTATAGATAATCACAATATCATGTAAATTACCAACGGTGACTTCCATGTTGGACCCTTTGGAGCATGACAATGTAGCTTCTTCATAACACTGTAGTAAAAAAAAGTACATTCAAATTTGATTAGTCGTATGATTACTAAATTAGTTATTATTAGTAATAATCATCACTAGGTTGCTATATATATTTACTTTTGCAATATAGACTTCACGAGCCACTTCTCCGATGATCAAGCTAAATCATGGTGATAAATTGTGTTAGTGGAATTACAAATCACCATGAGGCTCCAATGCTCCCTACATAAGTTCAAAATAGACAAGCAAATTAATATTTAGGAGTCAACATATAATGAGGCCAAATCGATTGAATTTGACATGGTTAGACTTACTCTCTATAACATGGGGCGAATATGAACTTGACTCCCGCACGCTCTGATTCCCTGATACTCTGTTCAGCATAGTACAACACATCATGAGGGTTGCCTATGATTCTAGTAGTGGATAACTGCTCGGGGCATAACCACCCAACTTTACAAGGAGAATCAGTGTCAGTTTAGTGCTCCTATAGTGCTCTGCGTGCATGAACATTAAATAATTAATCAGATGTAGGATAATCACCATCAATTTGAATAACTTGAAAAAAGTATAGATTATGTGGGCATTGAAGTACCTCATGAATGTTTGAATGAGGGAAATGTTAAGCTTTGCACCACATAGAAATTCCTTCACATCTTCTTTGCTGATCCATGAAACTACATCCTCATTATAGTGGAACATTGCCTTAGGAAGTGCAACTTCCATGGGATCGACCAAATGACAAGCACGGTTGTGAAGAAAGGTCATGTCAGTAGAGAGCGATTGAAGAACAATGTCTTTAACAAGTGGAGTAGGTGGCATGGGTGAACCTTTCGAAGAGTGCAACTTCGACGCTTGTTCACTCTTGGACCGTTGTTCACTTAGCTTCTTATTAGGTTGATCAATTCATTTAGGATTCTCCACACTCTTTCTCTTTGAAGTTTTGCTTCCATGCGAAATCTGAAATAGTTTGAGAAAGAATAAGTTTATAAGTTGAGAAATGAAGAAAATGGCTTTATTTTGATGAAATGGGCCCAAAAACTTTAGAACTTTGCTTCTTTTATGTAATTTAAACACAAAATCACTAATAAATATGTAATTATGATATATTTTGAGAATGTACAAGTTTATTAGTTGAAAAATGAACAAAATAGGCAAGTGAGTAGCCATTTCGGCTCAAACTGGCTTTATTTTGATAAAATGCACCAAAAAACTTATAACTTTGCTTCTTTTATGCAATTTAAACTCACAATCACTTATAAATATGTAATTATGATATGATTTGAGAATGTATAAGTTTATTAGTTGAGAAATGAAGAAAATAGGCAAGTGAGTAGCCATTTCGGCTCAAGTGACCTTGAGTTTGATGAGTTGGACCCAAAACCTTAGAACTTGGCGATTTTTATGTAATTTCAAATGACAACCACTTACAAATATGTCATTATGAGTTGTTTTGAGATGCAAGGAGTTTATAAGTTGAGAAATGAAGAAAATAGGCAAGTGAGTAGCCATTTCGGCTCAAAATGGCTTTATTTTGATGAAATGCGCCAAAAACTTAGAACTTTGCTTCTTTTATGCAATTTCAACTCACAATCACTTATACATATGTAATTATGATATGGTATGAGAATGTATAAGTTTATTAGTTGAGAAATGAAGAAAATAGGCAAGTGAGTAGCCATTTCGGCTCATATGACCTTGATTTTGATGAGTTGGACCCAAAACCTTAGAACTTGGCGATTTTTATGTAATTTCAAATGACAAACACTTATAAATATGTCATTATGATTTTTTTTAGATGCAAGAAGTTTATAAGTTGAGAAATGAAGAAAATAGGCAAGTGAGTAGCCATTTCAGCTCAAAATGGCTTTATATATTTAAAATTGCTCAATTTTTTTTTTTTTAAAATATGCAAGTTCCGCCGCCCTAGGACACCCGAGGGAGCCGCCCCTACTGCCGGAAAAGCGAAGGTAGCCCACGCCGAGGCCAAAGCAGCCCGACAGCCGCATGCTAAGGCTGTAGCAGCCACGGTAGGTGGCTTCCATGTCTACTGCAGCCTCGGCAGCAGCCTGCCTGGGCTGCTGCTGTTGAGGTGGTTGCCATGGCTATAGCAGCACAGGCAGGTGCTGCCGAGGCTGCAACAACCATGACAGCCGCTTGTCGAGGCTGCAGCAGCCTAGGCAGGCTGCTGTCGAGGCTGCAGCAGACATGGTAGCTACCTGCCGTGGCTGCTACAGCCTTGGCATGCGGCTGCCGGGGCTGCTGTGGCCTCGTCGCGGGCTGCCTTTGCTGTTTCGGCAGCGGGTGCGGCTCCCTCGGGTGTCCCGGGGCGGTGGAACTTGCATATTTTTTAAAAAAAAAAAATTGAGCAATTCTAAATCAACTTGGCGGACCTTGCATATTGTAAAAAAAAAAAAAATTTGGCGGGGTTTTATTTTAAGAGTGCCTAACTGTTTAACACTTACAAAAATTGAGAACTAAATAATTTACCTCCTTATTAATCAACTTCACCCATGCATGTGGCCAATCAACGAAGCTACCTACAACTTGCCAAAGCATTGTTATCTCTACCTCCTCGATCGGTACGGGTAGTGGGATGTCTTCGAACCCCGCAACCACTGAATCGATCCCAACTGAGTAATGATGTGGCCCCGCAGTAGCACTCGTCGTCGGTTGGGAACTACCATACGCCACCCAACTCAACGCCGTACTATTTGCATGCCTCGGGGCTAGAAGTGCACACCGGGTGTTTTTCTACACAAGTATATATATAAAAAAAGATAGTTAAATAGGACTTTTACAACAACATAGATAATATAACAAAATTCATTAAGGTAGAGGGTTACAAATCACCTGTAACTCGGAAATTTATGCGGTGTTGGATTTTCAAACTCCCTCGAGTCCGCATGTGTAGGAGTAGGAACCTGCAACAGTACATCAATCATTGCACCTCCAATCTCAATTAAATCTGTATTTTAAAACTTTTAATAACCCAATTGATTTTACCTCAGGTGGCACATCTTCACCACGTATCTCATCTCCTCCATGTCTATCACCTTCTCCTTGTCCTTTTGGTTCAGAACATGAGTCGATCGGGGTACTCGTGAGGAACGACAATATCGGTAAGTTCATTAGCTTTGCCCAAGCATTCAATTCACCAACTAACTCGTTATGTACTTGTTCCTTAATTGATGCCACCTTGGCATCCAACTCCCCCGGTGAGTTAACACTGGCTCGAGATCTGGATGGTATGGCCTTCCCAAAGCCATGGTGAAAGGGTCATTCTATAGGTTCAAATTTGCCCTCCACCATCTCTTGAGTGTGCTCAAGCTATAGAATAAGGAAAAATGAGGTCAGTAAAACAGTTAATGGTTTGTACAGTGATTTAGATGCAAAAGTGACTTAAATTCAACAATTCATAGGTAACTTACAAGCTTATCTGCCAGTTTTTTGGCTTTCGGACCCTTGATGACCCATTTTCTGGTTTCCTTATCAAAAGTATGGAGAGAACAAAAGAAATCACCGGCACGACTCACCAATGTAGTGATCGTGGAACTAGAAGGTTCCTTCGATGCCACTAGAAGCGATTTAGGGTATAAACCCGAACCGACCCACTCAAGTCTCTTTTCACCAAAAGTCTTAGGACCCATACGATGGAGGTATTCCTTCTTTTCTGCATTCTTTTTATTTTTCTCTCGAAGTTCCTACAAAACTAAAAATGTTAGTATCATTGCTACAAAAAGTGTCAAGGTATTATTCAATTGAGATCAGATTTACACAAACTTACAATGGCTTTCTTTTGAGTCTTCATTCTAACGAACTCTTCCCAATCATCTTTTGACACGGTCGGCCATATTTGTCAAGGGAGACTGTCATCCTCATCAGCATTCTTCTTCTTTGATTTCTTCTTATTCTTGTAGATCCACCCATTAGTCAACTTGGTCTTAAAACCTCTGAATCTTTCCGCTAATAAAGATTCAAACACCCTTCTCTTCTTGGGATCAAATTAAGACCGATTATTTGTTTCTATTTAGTAACAACCATAATATTAAGGTATCTTAAATTGTCTAAATGTGCCCAAAACACACTTACCCTTGTATCATCCCAAAATGTTTGAATCGAACCCGGAGGTACTTGCCGCATTACAAGTGTAATGGGGATTTTCCGCGAACATATGCCAACTTGATTAGCATATTGTCGACGCCATTTTGGTTCGGGTTGGCCGTTGTTGTCATACTCCAAGACCATGGGACCGTCCGGTTTCTTCAAGCTTCTCGTCGGACCCCTTCTTTTTCTTTGAGCCGGTGCCTTTTCCCCCCCTCCACCACCTGTGTTGTTTTCATCTTGTCCTTGGCCATGACTTTCAGGAGTCGGGTTCTCACCAACAATCTCACGTGTTGTATTTACAATAGGCGGTGCATGTTCAGCTGAAATTTCAAAATCGTCATGCCTACGCTCGAACTCATCTTGAGCCTGATCCTCTGGCTCACCCAAGTCGTTCTCCTTATTCACATCATAAGGCTCATCATCACCGTCCTCGTCCTCATCCTCGTACTTGTCCTCATACTCATCATCGTCAATGTCCTCTACACAATGAGGATCATGATCGTCCGCCATGAGATATAAGAACCTGTCAAGCAATCAGAAAACAATATTAGTGTATAGTAAAGAATATGCATGATAGCTATTATGGTTAAGTAAAAGCTATTTAAGCCATTTTCACCTACTTATTATGGTCCTATAACCTTGTATATGCATGATAATGAGTACAAAATGCCAATTTCAAACTAAAAACATGTTAAATATAATGAATACATGTTGTTAGAATTAATAAATGTTAGTTCATACACAAAACAAAGGAGTCTGGTTAAGTAGAAGTTATTTAAGCCATTTTCACCTACTTATGGTCCTATAACCTTGTATATGCATGATAATGAGTATACTTAGGCAATTTCAAACTACAAACATGTTAAATATATTGAATATAGGTTGTTATAATGAAGAAATGTTAGTTCATACACAAAACAAAAGAATTGGGTTAAGTAGAAGCTATTTAAGCCATTTTCACCTACTTATGGTCCTATAACCTTGTATATGCATGACAATGAGTACACTTAGGCAATTTCAAAATACAAACATGTTAAATATATTAAATATAGGTTGTTAGAATGAATAAATGTTAGCTCATACACAAAACAAAAGAATTGGGTTAAGTAGAAGCTATTTAAGCCATTTTCACCTACTTATGGTCCTATAACCTTGTATATGCTTGATAATGAGTAACTTAGGAAATTTCAAACTACAAACATGTTAAATATATTGAATATAGGTTGTTAGAATGAATAAATGTTAGTTCATACACAAAACAAAAGAATTGGGTTAAGTAGAAGCTATTTAAGCCATTTTCACCTACTTATGGTCCTATAACCTTGTATATGCATGATAATAAGTACACTTAGGCAGTTTCAAACTACAAATATATCATTTTCGCCTACTTATGCTCCTATATACAAGATAACTAAACTATATTTGCAATGAAACCATTACTAACTTTTAATCAAACTACCTTAATCTGAAATTCCTTTGTTGTGGTCTGATCGCATATAACCTGCTTCGTTGTCTATGTCATTTAGTACAACAGGTCTAGGAACAGTGAAAGGTGCTTAATCATCAAACGCATCATATTCTTCCTTATCCTCAACATCTCCAATGTCTAGGATTCTTCTTTTGCCAGCTAGCATTATAGACCATTTTGAATCCATTGGGTCAGTTACGTAGAACACTTGTTTAGCTTGAGATGCAAGGATAAATGGTTCCGCACTATCGTTCAAGTGGCCAAGATCTACAAGAGTAAAGTCCTCATATTTGACGTTACGCCTGATACTATCAACCCACTTACACTTGAAAAGAGCAACCGTGAAGTCACAATAATTAAGCTCCCATATTTCTTGAATTCGACCATAGTATGACAACTCTGCATCGACAAGTGATTTATCCTTAGAACTTGCAAACTCCCTTGACGATGCCACAAGAGTTACAACACTATTTTGGGTCGAGGAAGATTTCAAATCACGACCCTCGGTCCAAAAAGTGTACCCATTGATGTCATATCCCTCAAATGAACGGACATCATCCCTAGGACCGTACACAAGCCACCGTATTGTATCGGTCACATTAGTATCATTCAATCCATTCATTACTCGATCACAAAACCAAACAACACACGTCTTATTATGCAACTACATAAGTTCCCTTTCACCTTTGGATAGAAATTCGTCACGCAAACTAGCCATGTGCTCGTCTAAATATGGGTGCACATCTGAAACATGGTGCAACACATAAAGGTGTGCTTGTAAGAACTGATCTCAGTCTGGTGACATTCGTTTCGACCCAATTGTTCCATGACCATCAAGTCTACCTTCATGTCGAGAAGTAGGAAGACCAATAGGTTGAGCAAGGGCTATGTAGTCCGCCACAAAGTTACCTATCTCCTCACCCACGGTCCCTTGCATCATACTTCCTTCAGGTGTGAGCCCGGTTCCGTACTTTATCTTGTAATGTACCCATGTGTCTTTCAAAAGGGTAGCTCCACCTCATGAACACTAGACCGCACAAATTAATCTAACACATCAAATGAAGAACCAGATGAACCATTATGCCAAAAAATGAGGGTGGGAAATACATCTCAAATTTGCACAAAGTCACAACCACATCTGCTTGTAAAGCATTTAGTGTACAAGGATCAAGAACTTTGCAACAAATTGTATTTAAAAACGAACAAAGGCTTGTAATCGCTTCCCTCACGTGTTTTGGTAGAATACCACGGATTGCAATCGGTAGGAATACTTGCATCATAATGTGACAATCATGGGATTTCATACTTGTCAGCTTCAATTCTCCATTTATGGTTACAAATCTTTTCATGTTAGATGAGTACCCTGATGGAACCTTAATGCCGTACAGACATGCACAAAACATACGCTTCTCTACCCTTGACAATGTATAGCAAGCCGGGGGTAAATAATTCTTTTCATCCTTCCCTTTACCCTTAACATTCTTCTTTGACGCATCTTTGGCCTTTCTCTTTCCCTTGCTTTTCTCCTTCCCTTTTTTCGAAACATTTTCATCTTCTATTCTCGGCTCCTTCCCCTTTCTAACTTTTTCTTGAGGCCACAATTCTGGACGAATCCCCATCTCTTTCAAATCTAACCGTGCACCCTTTCCGTCCTTTGTTTTGCCTGGGATATTCATAAGCGTCCCCAAAAGAGCATCACACACATTCTTCTCTATATGCATCACATCAAGATAATGCCTAACGTCATGTTCTCTCCAATACGGAAGCTTCCAAAAGATTGATTCTTTCTTAAACAAAGCAGCTGAGACCACAATGTTTTTTGATTTTCCAAACACCGTTCGTATCCCTTTCACCCGAGCACTAATCTCAGCACTAGTCAATGGTCTAGGCGCAGTATCCTCTTCCACGGTTCCATCGAAAGCCTTTTTCTGCCTACGGTACGGGTGACCACGCCTAAGGAACCTTCGAGTCCGTAGTTAGAAATCTTTGTGAGAATGAGTCAGATATACGCTTGATGTGTCATCAATACATATGGGGCATGTTTTTTTCCCTTTGACCTTGTACCCACACAAGTTGCCATATGCAGGGAAGTCATTCATGGTCCACATATGGGCTGCACGCAATATGAACATCTCGTTCTGATGAGCATCAAAAACGGAAACCCCTTCGTCACACATCTTTCTAAAGTCGTTAATAAGCGGCGCAAGGTAAACATCTATGTCGTTTCCAGGTTGCTTAGGACCAGTTATTAGCAATGAAAGCATTACATACTTACGTTTCATGCACAGCCAAGGAGGCAAATTATAAATCACTAAAAGTATCGGCCATGTGCTGTGTTGGGTACTAAGAGTGCCAAATGGATTCATCCCGTCCGTGCACAACCCAAGCCTTAAATTTCTGACTTCATTACCAAATTCCTCAAACTTTAAATTAATGTTCTTCCACTATGGAGAGTCAGCTGGATGCTTCAGCATTCTGTTTTTCTTTCTTCCCTCTACATGCCACCTCAACTTTTTAGCCTCTTTTGGTATTGAGAACAGACTCTTAAACCATGGAATAATGGGAAGATACCACAACACCTTAGCAGGAGCTCCCTCTGTGCCAGGATTGCAACTCATGCGCTTGTACCGCGACCGCTTGCATCGTGGACACTCCTGCAGTTGTTCATACTCATTTCGATACAAAATACCTTCATTAGGACATGCATGTATCTTCTTATACTCCAAACCAAAGGGACACATGAGCTTCTTTGCGTAATAGTAAGACTTAGGAAATTCATTCCCATCAGGCAACATATCACTTAATGCGATAAACAAAGAAGTAAAACTGATGTCCGTCCACCCATGCTTCGACTTATTGTTGAAAAGTGTTAGCACGGCCGATAGTTTGGAGTATTTTTTGCACCCGGGATACAAAGGCTTTTTGGAAGCCTCCGATAATAACTCAAACACTTCACCTTCAACACCAAGCAACATCTCATCCACTTGTTCATCCTCGACCTCATCCGCTGATCATCATCGGCTCCATCCTCACCATTATCAACAATATAGTCATCATTCTCGTATTCCTCGTCCACATGAATCTCATTGCTTCTAACACGCACATCATTCCAATCAAGATCCCCACTTTACTCTCCACTTTCTCCGTGCCAAATCCATACATGGTATAATTGCCTAAACCCACGACATAATACATGATCTCTAATGATTTCAACACTATCGACAACATTCACATTATTACAATCAACACAAGGAAAATAAAGGCCTTTGCCACCTAGTCTGCGTTGATAAGCTAAAACCCTCTCGCAAAACTCTTGAACCCCATTCCAAAATTCCAATGTATCACGTCTACCATACATCCAACCACGATCCTTCTCTATTTAGTAAATTGTCTCTAAACATATATAGCACCATATAATTTATAATGTGTAAGTGCTACACATTTTATGTAAATCAAATTCAAGTACAAAACGTGAATATACCATTCATATAGTGAAAAAATGCATGTTTTCAAAGGGTCCTTATCACTCCAACCTAACCCATCCTTGAATGTCTACTCTCACTAGTGAATGTATGTCAACTTTCCAATTTTAAGGAAAATCCGGCAGCATTCCCCCCTAGTTCTCCAAGTACACGATGTAGATAATTAATTACCCACATATGTACCCAGAGAACATAGTGAGGAAATGGTAAGCCAAGATGTTCCTTAAAATCGAAAATAAAACATACATTCACCACCTAAGTGAGAGTACACATTAAAGAACAGTCCCAACTGGGGACTATTCAAGACTTTCTCCTAATGAGAAAGGCTTGAACGGATATCTAGGCATATGATGATGCAAGTATTCTATATATTGTTGTATTTATTTGCAATTAAACAATACACAAGTTGCAATTTCATGAATAAACTTTTACTAAATTAATAAATAGAAAGAAATATAGCTAAGTAGAGTTTATAAGTCATACCAATATAGCAACTACCCACTTGAGCTCAATATGTAGTCCTCAAGCTAATTGAACTCGTGCTTCAATTCACAAATCTATTAAAAAAAACAATAAACAAAAATTAGGTTAAATAGAAGGTATGTACTATTTCTTTCTCATAACATGTCAATTCACTAATTTATATATAAGCTAAATCACATCATTCATTGAACTAAAAATTGCTAAACTAACAAGGTTACTAATCTCTAATTTTTTCAAAATTACCCATCAAAACAACTTAAAAGCAACCATTCACTCATTCCAAAATTCATTTACTTTAGTAACAAGCAAGGTTACTAATCTCAAATTATTTCAAATATACCCATCAAAACAACTTCTTATTAACCATTTAAACATTCCAAAATTCAACTAATTTAATAACAAAGTTAACTAATCTCTAACTTATTCAAAATATTCCATAAAAACAACTTCAAATTAACCATTAAAAGTAAAATACCAAATTTCACCTATTTAAGTACATATTCTATAATTATTTCAAAACTATTTACCAAAACACATAAATTAACCATTAAAACATAATAAAATCCAACTAATTGAGTAAGAAGGTTATTAATCTCTAATATTTTCACAATTTCACAATTATATTCAAACCTAAAATTGAGAAAAATTATATTCAAACCTAAATTTTAATTTACTAATAATGGTTCAAAATTCAAAACAAATTAATATATATAATTATATAATTGGAAAATAATTTTAAAAAATTTAAAAAGAAACCTTGAATGGAAGGAGACAAGGAGGGCAGCAGCTAGGAGGACGACCCTAGTAGTGGAGGAAGCAGCGGTGGTGCGCGATGGTGGAGGTAGCACTGCGGTGGAGTGGTGGAGGCGGTGCGCGGTGGTGGAACAAGCAGCAATGGGTGCGCGGTGGTGGAACAAGCAGCAATGGGCGGTGCATGGTGGTGGAACAAGCAACAAAGAGAAAGAAAGAGAAAACAGAAGGGCAGGGGAGGAATGACAGAGAGGGGCGGTGGTTTTCGACACCTCTGTGGCCGGTGAAGGTGGAGGCTATGGTGGAGGGAAAAGGGGGAGGCACTTCAGAACGAATGAAAGAGAACGAAAGAAGGGATAGAACGAATGAAAGGAAGGAAAGAGAAAGAGAGGGAGAAGAATAAGGAAAACCGCGATTTTTTTTTTTTAATTTGGCACGGGTTCAAATGGAACCGGTTCAAACCGGTGCCTTTTTAAATTTTGGCACCGGTTCAGGCAAAACCGGTGCCTTTTCTCTTTTGGTAAAATCCCGCCCATTTCTAGACCAGTTTCGGCCACCGGTTAAACCTGAACCGGTGCCATATGGGGGTGCCTAATGCTTTTTTTCTACTAGTTATAGATACTTGAGTGGATTTAATCGGGAGACCACGAAGACGGTATGCACTAGCATGTAATGTCTTAATTTGGTTGTGGCCCACACCAAGGCGAGGCACAACTTCTCGAGTGGCATATAGCGTGCTTCGTATTTGAGCATCTTTTTGCTTAGATTGTAGATTGCATTCTCTTTGCCTTCTACTTCTTGTTCTAGAATAGCTCCCATTGTCTCTTTGGTAACCGTTAAATATAATCTGAGAGGTATTCCGGGAAGTGCTGGTGCTAATACGGTAGGATTTGCGAGATAGGCTTTGATCTTTTCAAAGGCTTTTTGACACTCGTCATCCGATATTACTGGTACGTTCTTCTTGAGCTTTTTGAAAATTGGTTCGCATATTGTCGTCAATTTTGATATGAACCTACTTATATATTGCAACCGGCCAATAAATCCTCGAATCTATTTCTTAGTCTTGGGCGGTGGCATTGACATGATCGCTTTGATCTTGGTTAGGTCTATCTCTATTCCTCTAGAGCTTATGACATAACCCAAAAGCTTGCCTGAGGTGACTCCAAAAGCACACTTAGCTGGATTCAACCTCATATTATATTTTCTTAGCCTTTCGAAAAAATTCCCTAAGTCTATTTGATGGCCTGGACGGTATTTTGATTTTACAATCATGTCGTCGACATATACTTCGACTTCTTTATGCACCATGTCATGGAGTAAGGTAGTTGCCGCACGTTGGTAAGTAGCACCCGCGTTTTTTAACCCGAATGGCATTACCGTGTAGCAGTAAGTGCCCCATGGTGTTATAAAAGTTGTTTTCTCCATGTCTTCTTCTGCCAAGAGAATCTGGTTGTAACCTGCGTACCCATCCATGAACGAGAGTAGCGCGAGATTTGTCGTGTTATCTACCAGAATATCGATGTGTGGCAAATGGAAGTCGTGCTTTGGACTTGCCTTATTTAGATCTCGATAGTCGACACACATTCTTACCCTTCTGTCTTTCTTCGGTACTGGGACGACGTTGACAACCCATTCGGGGTAATTGGATACCTTGATGAAACCTGCAGTTATTTGTTTTTGAACTTCTTCTTTTATTTTAAGAGCTACGTCGGGTTTCATTCGACATAACTTTTATTTTACGGGTTTCATTCCTGGAATTAGTGATATAGTGTGTTGAGCTATTTCTCTATTAATGCCTGGCATATCTTCGTATGACCAAGCAAATACGTCGATAAATTCTTAAGTAAGTTAATTAAATCGGTTCTTCCTTGTTTATTCAGTGTTAATCCGATTTTAACTTCTCTTTAATGGGTTGAATCATTTGAGATATCAACTGTTTCAGTTTCTTCAATTACCAGTGTTTTCTTTTCGAGTGTTTCCATTGCTTTTATAATTTCTTTGTCTTTTTCATTGTTATTTAAGCAATGCTCGTCATCTTGGGTTAGAGAAGAACACGAGAAGAAAGGAGAAGGAGAAATATTATTATAATTTGAGATCATTACATCAAAGAGTGATATGTCCTCATGGACTTGATCTCTAACTATTCTAGGAGAAAAAATAGGAGGGGAAGGGCTACTACTAAAGACTTAGAAGACTCCAGGGGGACAAAATCCGAATCAGACTCTTACTCAGACGACTCTTCAAACATTGGTCCTTGCCCTGTCGTGATGGATATCTTCCTTCCAATTGGAGTAGTCACCTTGATAGTCTTGCGCCACCCTTGTAGTGATCCTTCAGTTGGAGTGATTAACTTCGAGGGGTCGAAACTTTCGCTTTGTAGGACTGTTTGAATGAGCGAGGAGTTATCCTCTTTATAAGTTGGCTCATTCTTTTCTCGCCCAAATAGTAATCCCATGACGTTAAAGTCAAAGCATGGGGGTGCTTTCTCCTTGTGGACAGGAGTTGGGATTTCATCAGTGAAGTAGCAATCCAAGAAAATCTCAAATCCCGGTTGTCTTATGCCATTTATCACAAATGGCTCGGGAAATTCATGGCACGGATAGTCCTCCCCTTCTTTTATAAATTGACCATTAAGTGTGAGAGGGTAGCGATCCATTGGGATTGCTCTCTTTTGAATGTGAGCGTCCCTACATGCTTTTGAATTTTTCATTGTCTACAAGAGTCATAGGAACATTCATCCTCTTGCCAACTACCGTGAGGTTTAATGCCTTTTAGTGTTTGTCACCTTATGAGGGTAAATCCTTGTCAGAAAAGGTGATCAAATTAATTGGGCTAGGAAGATCACTTGTGAGGAAGTTGGCTAATCCCTCAGGAGTAGTGTCAGAATCTATCCCAATTTTGTCTAAGGCATTCATTACAGCCAACCTATGTTCTCGAGATGTTGCCAAAAGTTTCCATACGTTCATCTCAACTTTTTTCTTCTTAAACTACTTAACAATATCATTGTCTTCAATGATAGGTATGGGAACTTGTTGTGTGGTTGGCATAGGTTGTGTTGAAACGGGAGGTTGCATTCTCCCGAATCTTGTGAGGACGTCTATCAATGAGTCTTCTTCAATCCAAAAATCATCCATGGCGTATGACACAGAGAGTGGAGATCCCATTATGTCTTTTAAGTAGACATCTTCTTCCTCACTGTCCCAAACTCCATTAATAGTTGCATCGTCTTCTTGTGGAACTTGGACTAGTTTCTTTTCATCGATCATTTTTTGAACCAAATCCTTGAATTTGAAATAGTTTTCTATAGTGTGACCCCCTGATTGATGATACTGACAGTATTACCTATCGGTCCTTTTCAATGATTTGAATGGTCTCGGTTCGAGAGGTTTGATCTCGCCACTCTCGGAGAGCATTTCGAACATTTGCACATATGGGATCCCAATTGGAGTGTAGATTTTATTACTCTTCTTGGGTTTTTCAGTGACTTGTAAAGAAAAATGCTTTACCTCATAAGTAGCTCTGACTGGTGTGAATTCCCTTTTAGGTTCATCTTTCGGAAGTGGAACCTTTTCACATTTCTTTTGGGGTTCCCTTGTAGCTTTGAGAGCTTCACGTAGTAAATGCGATACCTCCATCATAGACAGCGTGAGCAATTGTAAATCCTCCTCTTTTTCTGTGGCATAGATCTCTTTGACAGGTCTAATGAGAGACGAGGGGTCAACCTCGTTTTCCTCATCACAGATAGCTAGGGTATGAGCGAGAGGTGCATTATCGATGCTCGGCTTCTTACTGGAAGGGGGCAATGGCAGCTTGTTGTTGTCGATTAAGTCTTGGATAGCTTCCTTAAGCTTCCAAGAGTTTTCGGTGAGATGGCCCGTACCTTGGTGATACTTGCAGTGTGCATTGGGGTTCGAATTAGCCGACCTCTTTTGACTAGTGGGTCCCCAAACGGTCCAATAGGAGTTATAAGACCTTTTGCATTTAATCGATCAAATGCGGTGTCATAACTCATGCCAATGTGAGTAAAGTTCCTCCTAAATGGTTTCTTTTGTCCTTGATTGTTCACAGCAAGGACTTCTCCTAAATTAAAAGTGCTAACGTCGTTTGAGTGGGTGGTTTTAGAAGATGAAGGATTGTCGTTCTTCTTTCCTTTCCAGCCACTATTGGAGTTATTGTTGGCAGCTTTTAACTTGGCCAGGTCGTGTTCAATATTTATTCCAATGTCATAGACGACCTTGAAGGTATGGAGATTATTTTGATACTTGAGATGCTTGGAATATTTTTCTTGAAGATTTTTGATGAAAAATCTTACAGACTCTTTTTCACTTGGCACCTCAATCATCTTAGCTGAGGTTTCTCTCCATTTGTTAAAGAAAGAGGTGAAGCCTTCATTCTCTTTCTGCTTGAGGATCTCAAGTTCCCTATGGTCAGTCTCAACCTGAATGTTGCACTTATACCTATCGACAAAAGCGTTTGCTATGGACTCCCAGGTAGAGGTCTTTTCTTTCTCGAGAGAAAAGAACCATTGTTGGCAAACGGTCTCGAGAGAGAGTGAGAACAGAGAGGGGAAAACCTTCTTATCGATACCCTTAATACTCATTATTGTTTCGAATGCTCTTAAATGAAAATAAGGGTTGTCAGTTGCTCTGAATTTTGGGATGTCGTTGGCATTGAACTTCTACGGAAGAAGATCTTTGTCCACCGAGACCCCTTGTGATGTAAGCCTTTGAAACTTGTAGTCGCTAGATAGCTTGCTTAGACTCTCTTGCATGAGGTCCATCTGTTGTTGATTCACGGGATCATCGATCTTGAGTGTTGGGAGCTTCAGTGTCTCAGTCACGGTAACCTGTTGGTTCCTAAGATCATTGACTTCTTCTTGTGTTGCCATTACAGTCTTAGCTTTCCTCTTGCGAGGTATGGGTTTGTCGAAAAGTTGGACTTGTACGAAAAGGTTGTCTTTGATTAACCGTCCTTCCTTTCTTGACCACGCGCTGTAAATTAAACCATTTTGCGTTTTAATTACTTGACTCGAATCAACTTGACTTTACGGTTTATTTTAAGGAGGAAAAAAAAATTAAATAAAAAAATGGGTGCATATTTTTGGCAAAAATAATGTACATAAAATAATGTACATATTTTTAGGGAAATAATTATATTATTTTTTTTTAAATATAAAAAATTGGAGGATTAATATCCGACTTACCCCCCAAAAAAAATGACGGAAAAAAAACGCGCACACAAGACTCCCTTAATCATGGTCAAAGTATGTGTATTGGTGTATGCGTTGAGTGTAAGTGACATGTTTGGACTCTTGTGTAAGACCATGGGACTTAGTGCCTAAACTCGATTAATGAATCAAATAAGTACTATTGATAGCAAAACTCAACTTATTTAATTAGCAAACTGATTAATTAGACCCTAGGTGATGAATCGACCAATAATCCAAACTGTCGGCCAAACGACAAAACCGGCGTCACACTGTGTAGCTTGGCGCCAGACGACAGAGCTGTCGCCAGGCGCCACACTCCGCAGTGTAGCGCTACAGCTCAGACCTTGGCACCAATATTGGAGCTTCGATCTGGGATTGTTTTCGGTGTTATTAATCAATTGGGGTATGCCTAAAGTCATACTAGGTCAATTCCGATTAAAATATTAGACTTTATTGACTCAAATTAATTAATTAATTAATTAATTAATTAATTAGGCAAAGTTCTTTAAGTCAATAACTTATTTAATCTCATTACAAGTCAAACAAACAGTTAAGAGAAACATAGAATATATGCACAACAAATAATGCACAATTAGTCAAGTAGGCACAATATGATGCAATGAGTTTGCAACCTAACCATGGCTCTAGTTCTCTAAAGTTCGGGATATGGTTTATTCGATAAAGGGTCCATGGTTCATTGTCCAGATGCACCACGCGGAAGCCTAACCGTGAAAGGTTAGCGCGAGTGGATGGGACACCGTGAGCTTTAGAATAAACTTGCTTCCATGGTTTGGTGAGTTCAACAATCTCGAATGTACCCTTTGTTGCACGGAGCGTTCAATCAGGTAGATTGAGCATGAATTTCCAGAGGGTTATGTCCATATGTAGAACACATATGGGTTTCAGAAAAGTGAAAAAAAAATCAATCAGGAAGTAGGATCGAACAAACAATACGAAAAACCGGTCAAAATTAGAACGCATATTTCTGGCTCGGTATTGGGGGAGGTTGGCGCCAGCAATCAAAGACTGGCGCCAGTTTTTTAACTGTAGTTCCTAGCGCCAATACTGGCGTCTGGCGCTACGGCTAAAAGTCTGGTGCCAAGCTCTGGCCCCTGGCGCTACTTCCCACATGCCTCAGCAGCTGTCTGTGTTCGATAAAATTTTCCAGTTTTGCGCGGTGTTATTTCGGTCCTAGTTGTGAAAGATATTTCTCAAGTTTCCTACGTGTAGAATCCTATGTTTTTAACTCATTACGGATGGTCTTTCCAATGAGATCTTTTTTATGGCAATAATGTTAATCAAAATTACGCACATGAAATACTTAGAAAGTTTCGAGTCTCATCCACTCATTCTAAATCATTTCCAAAACAAATTCAGGAATTAAAATAGAAATCCTCCCCAGTGGAGTCGCCAAAAACTGTAGGGAATAATTTCAAGCGTTAAACCTCTAGCTTGAACCCCACTGTGATCATACACTAAAGTTCGGTGGCGTCCAAAAGGGAAGAAAATAGAGCAAAAGAGTCGCCAACAAGTTTTTGGAACTTGTAAACCGTTCACGAGGTGAAGGTTACACCCCTTAACGATCCAAGAGATCGTCAACTCCATAAGGTCTTGAACCAAATAAGGGTTCGGGGATGAAGGTACAAATCCAACCAAAAAGAGATTGAACTTGCCCTAATAATAGGCCTCTACTTTATTCTGATCGTATTCATGTGCGCTTTCTGACTAACATGCAATTAATAGGATTAACCTAAACCTATTTATCTATGTTGATTGAATATAAATGGACAAATAAACTATTATTGGTGACCACTTGAAATTATAATCACATTAACCCTAAACAAGATTATTAATTATCTTTTTTAAGCTTGATTACAAGTACCCAATCCCTTTAAACATGCATAAAAGGCGTGATCAATCAATAACAATAAATATCAAGCAACATAATAAATAATCAATATCATGAATATTAACTATAATAACAATAATATCATCATAAATAAAATAATCATCATCAAAATAATAATAATAATCATAATCATAATCATCATAAAATTATAACAATTATAATCATAATCATGTTCATGTTAATATTAAAGCATAATAATAGCAAGACCCTAGGCATGCTACTAACAAGATTAATAATAAATCCTAGCATGTTACTAAGCAATAAAAATCAAATCTTTAACCCTAACATGATACTAACAATCATAAATATTAGGAAGAACATATGAATCATCATAACAATCATATTAAGCATATTTGATATTAAATTTACCCTAGACATGATACTAGGAATCTTAATAACAACCTAAGCATGAACACTACATCATAATATCAATTAAAACCATTAAAGCACTTACTTTGATGCTTCGTACCTCTTTCTAATAACAAAATACACACGTTAGTAACTTCAAGGAAAATAATAATCAAAACAATTAAATTAAATAATTGAAAGAGAGATTTGGGACCAAACCTTCATAAATTAAACCTTTCACGTCTAGGGCGAAGGCAACTTCGAATATGGCTAGGTGTTTCTAGATCATGCGAATGCGGAATTTTGTATATAAAAAGACTAGTTTAGAAAAAAGAGAGAGAGAGAAAGAATTGATGAATGATTAGAGAATGAGAGAATTAATGATTGCGAATGAAAACTGGGTAGGTGATTATAATGAAAGGCTGGTTGATAATTCCTGAAAACGGAGTTTTTACGACGTTATTTATTGAGAAAATCAGCCAAAAAGATAAAATTAACAAAGCAGAGTATTGGCGCATGAAAAACAGAGCTGGCGCCAGCACCATCTAATTGGCGCCAGGCGCCAGGCTTGGTTCCAGGCGCCAATGGCCGGCGTTGGACGCCAAACCTGTTTTTGACGCTTTTTCTAAAATTAGATATATTTTTCCGTACAAGAGGATAAAATCGTATCTTTTCCTCCAAAATGCTCTTTGATTTTAATTAAAACTCTGAAAAGTCAACAAAAGTCAATTTATCAATGCTAATTGAGTTAGGAATGAAAAGAATCTTCTAGAAGAACTTAGAAGACTAAAACCATTCCTAATTTAATTAGGAATGATAAATCATATTAGGCCCTCCCCTAAATCATTGGGCCGCATATAAGGCTCAAACCGACCCCAATTTAGTAAATTGGCCATAATTTCCTCAATATTCATCGGAATTGGGCTTATAACATATCGTTGGAAAGCTCTTGTCAAGCCCCATCCAACTACACTATTATTGGACCCATATCATGGACCATCCAAACTGGATTGTCTGTTTTCTTTAAAATAAGTTTTCAAAAACAGAGAGAAGAGAAAAGAAATTAAAACTATCCGCAACACTAGACTTTCCACACTTTCACTTCATTCGATTATGATTCGACGTGATAGGTATTCATCACTGGGTTTGGTTTTGGGGAGACACAAATGGGTGTCTACAATACCATAAGCCAAGATACACATAATGCCATTCTAAGGTCAAAGGCTTGGGTGTCCAAGGGTACCATCCTAAGAAACAATGTAAAAATCAATCACTCAACGTGTTAACTCATGACATTTTTTCTCAACATTTTGTTGACAATATGGGTGGGATGATTGTTATTGATTTCGGGATAGATGCCTGGTGTTGTCAACCCTTAGTTAATGAGCCAACCCCCAAAGGTTTTCTGTTGTTGGTTGCTTGTTTAATATTTACTTTTGTACAAAAGGAAGATATTATGCGTTCAAGTCTCGCTCTCTAACTAGAGATTATCCAAGTTCATTCCCGTTACAACCCATAGGCAACCTGGTGTTGGAAACCTTGGACCATAACTAAGGACTAAACATGTAACCTCTAAGTCCCTAGTGGAGTCGCCACTGTATGGAGGGTAATCCCATCATAAGGGAGTTCTTCCTTAGATGCCCATGGCCATTTAAAAGCCTAGGACTTTACACTTGTTAAGGTGTATTAGGATTTGAATTCCTGACAGTTTGGGGGACCTTGAATTAGAATTGATTCTATCATCACGCTTTTTTGTAAGAAGCAAGTAGGAGTTGCTAATGAGTTTTGAGAAAACCCATAAACCTCGTTCATGCCTTTCTCCCATGTGGAGTTCATGGTATATTTAGCACAAATCATAAGTTTACCCATGCCCAAATTGGTCTACATAAACTAGAAACGAGTTCGGGAGCGAGGGTCCTAAAATAACGTTCCCATTAAAGGGGAATCGCTATTCTAGCTCTAGTGCTGCCTCTACTGGCTCTTCCTTTTTTACAATTTCATCACCAAACAATATATGCAACACAATACCTAAAACTAAGTTATTTGCTTTTATTTACAAGATTTAGTCATGTAGGAATTACATTGCAAAGTCGTTATTCTTTATTTAATTTAAATTCACTAACGGAGCAAAAATAAAAAAGATTCGCCTTGGCTAAGGTGATAAATCAACGAATTAATTATTAAATTCTAATATTATTTAACATAAGATACTATGTGGAATCGATTAATTAAATCTCCTTTTAAAGTGGCTTAACAAAACATTTTATTGATTAAAGTTCTTTTAAACAAGAAAAGTAAATGTGATTTATCTAAGTGCTCGGGAATTTACCACTTCTCCTTGCTAGATCTCTGTTATGAACATTTATGGACTCCTTGTTCGGGAACCTCCACCGTATTAACAAAGATTAAGAGGGGTGAGTGTTAAGGACAAGAAAGTTTGGAAGCACAAGTTCACAAAAGTGTCTGCCAGGATTTTAGGTTAATTTATGTGTGTTAAAGCCTCGTATTAAGCCCCTATTTATAAGGAATGGGTGCAATTAAGGTTTTAAGCATTCTACCGCAGCAGGTGTCGCGCGCATCTGGATGAGATGGGAGCGGCATCCCAGCACAAGTGATTTACTTGCGCTGCTATGGGCAGCGCAACTAAATGTCTTGCGTGCGGTTTTATGGTAAGATTCGATTCCATATTTTTATAAAATTCTGAATCTTCCGCGATCGCATTTCTAGAAGTGCGCTGGGTGTTGAGTGCAACTAAATTAGTTGCACGCGCCAGACTAGCGCGACTCATTGAGATGCGCGTGGATTTTTCTACGGCAGCTTTAATTTTAACCTAGGCGCCTCTAAATCTGTCATTATTGGGTCTTAAGCACGGACTTAAGCCTAGTTATGATCGGATTTAGTTATTGTGACCTTGTTTTGTATTTATTTTGGGTTAGGCTAGTCTTTTTGTGTTTTTGTGGTTTATCCAGTCATCCATAAGCATTCTTCACTTCGATCCAACACGAAGATGGTTTTTTTATCGTCATTGCACTTCCTGTTTGGACAGGAGGCCAAAAGTAGATGTCTACACCCCCACTCACCTTAGGAAGACAGACTTGAGACCGAGAAACTAAGGATTTCTTGAAGGGATTAGCTTTCCCAGTCTAAAGAAAGACCCTAAATCTTTATTTAATTTCCTTTAGAATCTTCTTAGGAAGGACAAAGATATTTGTCCAATAAGTTAGAATACCAAAAAGGACACACTTAACCAATTGCAACCTACCAGCATAATAAATAAACTTGGCAGCCCACCCATTGATTCTTATAGTCACCTTGTCAACCAAAGGTTTACACTGCACTGAGCAATTATGAGTTTCTTTGAAGAAAGGAAAACCCCAAGGTATCTGAAAGGGATGACCCCAGGAGAAACACCCACCAAAGATTTGAGATCAGCTTGCCCATCTTCAACTAGACCAGAAAGATAAATCTCACTCTTGTCCAGATTTGCAGAATGTCCTGAAGCTTTAGAAAACTTGGTGAAAGCCTGGAAAAGAAGAGAGACAGAACCAGAATCTGCCCTAGAAAACATAAGCAGGTCATCAGTAATATGAGATGAGTCATATTAATTTTTTCACACCTAGGGTGATAGTTGAAATCATGGTTCTGGTTCAGCTCAAAAAGACACATGGATAAATACTCTATCCCAATTGCAAAAAGGAAGGGGGGCATAGGATCACCTTGTCTAAGACCTTTCCTAGCTGGAAAAGGTTTAGCAGGGATACCATTGATTAAGATTGAGAAAGTAACAGTAGAAAGGTAGCCCTTAATCCAACTGATAAACTGAGCAGGGAAGCTGAGCTTAGCCATAACAGTTTCAAGAAAACTCCACTCAACTGAATCACAAGCTTTTTTAAGATCAACCTTGAGCATACATCTTAGAGTGATATATTTATGACTGTAACCCTTAATTAATTTAGTTGCAAGTTAATGTTGTCCCCTATATGCTTACTAGGAATAAACCCTGCTTGAGAACTATCAATAATCTCATGAAGAATAGAAGCAAGCTTGGCAGTCAAAATCTTAGAAATCAGCTTCTACAGGACTGTACAACAAGCAATTGGCCTGTAATCTTTGGCATAAGAGAGTTTGTGCACCTTAGGGACTAAGGTAACATTAGTGCAATTCCAGTGCCTCACCATTTTGCCAGTGTTTAGAAAATGCATAACACTAGCATAAACATCATATTTCATGGGTTTCTTTGGACTAAACTATTTAAATAACTAAGCTATTTACTTCAGGGCATACCCTATTTAGATTACAAAAATACATCATGATGCACATATTATATTTATAATCTATGGGCCATACTAGTCTATTTATAGAAACATAATATCATATATTATATAAAATGTCATATAATAAATCACTCAACATGCTTGTCTGAACTACAAAATCATATCGAATGTTCATAATTAAGGCAAGCATTTCCTATAATATCTCATATTTTAAATCATAATTAGATTATATCATATATTATAAAAAAATCATGCATTTTAATTTAGGCATAAGATAGAATCAAATCATATTTTAATCTAGAAAGATAAATCATATTTAATCTTTCATGACTATCCTAACAACTTTAGGAGATTCTATCCAAATCACTAGCCAATCAAATAATTTTAGAATTAATTATATCCTAATATAATTATGGAATAATAACATTATTAAAATAAATTATTATCCTTTTGGAATATGTTCAAAATATCCTAAGAAATATTATCCAATATTAAACTCTTTAATAATGGATAATCACCCAATTTAACAACATTAAATATGGATAATATCAAATAAATCAACTTTAGAAAGATTTGATTTTATCCCAAATAAAATATTTTATCTCAAATCAAATTAATTTGTATCCCAAAATAAATCAAAATTTATCTTGCAATATTTTTAAATAATATAATTTTTATTGTTTTCAATTAATTAAAATAACTTTTATAAAAATTAAATTAAAGCAGTCCAAAAATTAAAATTAAATACCTTTTAATTTTAAAATTAGGATTTATCATAAAATTAATCTCAATTTAATTCTAATTTTTAAAATTAAATCAATGAACATACACAAATCTCTTTTTATGCATAAATCAATCCAATTAAAATCATGAAACATAAAACAAATTGAATTAAATAAAAAACTCAAGCACAAAAATTATATTTGAGGGCTAGGGTTTTTGAAAATTAGGGTTTAGGGTTCGAAAATTTCGAATGAATTAGGGCATAGATCGGTCCTCTTCATGGTTCTTTTGAGCATAATTTAATCACATTTAATCTATTCCAAAAGTTTAATCACATTAAATATAATAATTGAACCATAATTAAATTAATTTCTCCCTCTTAATTAAATATAAAGTTAAGAACATGGACTTCAAATAATCGTATTTTTATTAACAAGCGTGTTCATGCAAGAGGCTAACTGATACCACTGTAGGAGTTCATGGGTACTATATAGCCAAAAAATAAGAATCATATTCATAAGCACCTTTCCCAAGATCGCATACATACCACACAAGACGCATAATCATACCTTTGAAGCGTGAATTCAATGAAACTATTCAATTGGAAAATTAGGGAGAGAATAGAGCCCCAAGCGTTACTCCTCTACTATGTCCATGGGATTGAATGACCCGTCCACCAATATTAGATTGGTTGAGTGAAGGAGGAAAACCACGATCACTACCTTTAATACTTTTCTACAGTAATATGCTTGCAAGTTGATGGAAGGATTTTTCAAAAAAGGCATCCCTTATTGTAGCTATTTGCGATTGGAAGTAGTGGGTTCAAAAAGATTGTATTGGAGGCAGTGGGTTATGAAAGGTTGCAATGCTTTCATGAAGCTAGGTTTACATTGATTATAGAGGCTAGATAGTGGAAACAGGACAGGGAAATTTTAATTTATCTTCTTACATTTTCTTGGGGTGGTAAAAAAATTCGTGTATAGTATGTTACCGCATCTATGCCATGAATACAACTTTGTGCATTCACCAGCCCTAGTTAGACAATGGCTAACACACATCTTTGAGAATGGATAACACACAACTTTGACTATAAAAAAATTTTAATTTTCTATTAATATCTGATGTAAAAGTTTCTTCCATGAGGTTAATATTAATAGTGAATGACGTACGCTGACTCTTTCTTCAACACTTTGTTTATTCTAATAGGATAATTCAAAAAGTGTGGGAGGACAAGTAAAGGAGGCGGGAAAAGTAATAGAAACCTATTACAAGCATAAGAAGGTGAATTGAAGTGACTTTTAACCATTTTGTTATATTTTTTCAGTGGTAATTGTGGAAGTATAACTTATCTTTTTTTTACCATTTTGAAGATAATGTCGAATGCAAATTGTGACATGGAGACTTTAGGGAGGGTTGTTACTTCTTTTGACTCTACGAAGAGGCGCATTGTATTTGAGATGGGGTTCAGAAACCTGTTGTACGTTACCAGGAAACGTCTCCCACGACACTTGTCATACTGGATTGCTACCAGAGTAGATGTGAAGAATAAAACTTTGTTGGCCGTTGATGGAAAACAAATTCAGTTGAACGTAGTCCAAGTGTGTTGGGTTCTTGGCCTTCCAAAGGGGAAAAAACCACTTCCAAAGAATTGTGTTGATGAGGCTTTAGAAACCTATTTATACGACAAGTACAACATAGCTATGGGGCACGACACTTCTGGAATTTATAGGACCACTCTCATAAACGCAGTTGAGGCTCCATTATTTAAGGAGGAAGAATTTAAGCAGGTTTTTGAGCTGTTAGTGATGAACATTCTATGTTCATCATCTTATCATAGAGTGAGCAAGAGGCAAATGCACCCAGTTAAGGTGGCTGCTGACCAACCAAAGAAGTATGATTGGTGTTCTCTAGTGTTGGATGAGTTACTCCACGCTCTACGTAATTTTAGTCATAGGTTCTATGCGGAAGGGTGGGCTCCTTGTCTCGGAGGATGTACATATTTCTTGTCGGTAAGTGTAAGATTTTCTTAAAATATAATTTATTATCTTAAATTGAAAAGATTTTGATGCATGTTTTACATTTTGACCAAGATTTTGTTGTGTTTGCTAATAAAGCATCAAAAGAAAATGCAGAACTTTAGAGTGTAATCATGTTGTAACTGCATTTCCATGGAGTTGATTAGCTGACAATCTTTTGATTTTTATTGTTGTACCCGGGTGTATATAAGAATTTTCTTACTCAATCTAATTACCCTTAATTTAATTTGATTTTTATGGATCTAGGGTTCTTTTATTGCTTGACTTTTTCGTTTTATTTTTCTGTCAATCTAATTACCCTTATTTTTCTGCTGACTTTTTTAGTCATTTTTGTTTTATGATGATTGATTTTTTTGTGATTGATTGTTTATTAAGCTAATTGAAATGAAAATTTTGAGCTAATTTTATGAAATTTGTTTTATTACTTTATTTGATATGTATTCAATTGTTGATTTTATTTGCCAAGTTTTGTTGAATGAAATGAAATCGAGAATATAACAATTTTAAGTTTTCTGCATCACCTCTAAAGTGAAGAGTGAAGGTGAATTGTTGATGTGTTAGTGAGTAGTAATAAGGTAGATTTATTACTGTTATTCAGTTTAATTAGTTACATTGGGTTGATGTCAAGGAATTATTCAGTTTATTGAGTTATTGGTTGTAAGCAAGAGGATAGCAACTTAGCTTGTTATCTCTCCACAAACAACCATTAATAACCTTTATTAATTTTGCAATTTCTTCACCCATTCATCTGGTAGCTTGGGATGTTTTCACTTTGATTATTCCATGCCAAATCAAATTCTAACCAAGAAGAAAAATAGCCTGATGAGACTAATTCTTTTTCATGTAGCAGGATGAGGATTCACCGGGAAATTTTACAAGCACTCTTAACTAATAATAGAGATTTTTACATACATAGTAGACAATCCTGCAGAAATTGATAGACTGAGTACAATTACTCTTAACTAGTAAACGACATTTTTACAAAGATAGCAGACAGACCTGCAAATATTGATAGACGGAGGGGGAGTTGGTGTCAGTGGGTATGGAAGGGGCACCGTGAGGAAGAGATCCAGTCGGTGGTACATAGGGGCTTGGATTTCCATCATGGCTGTAGAGTGATTTAAATTTACACTTGAAGCCTTGAGTCTTAATAATCACATGTAGATTAGTTTAAAATTACAAGTATAAACATGAAATACCTGATACATTATGTTCGACTGAATGCTCTCATTATTGCAACTTGCAAGCTTGCAACACAAATAAATGTGGCTTCTTTTTGCTATGACCACTATCAACTACTTTTTAAGTTTAGCAGCCTAACTTTCAAAGATCTTTGGTTTAGAGTTTTAGTGATAACATGATAAAACATGCATGCACAATAAATGAAAAGGTGACAAAGGAGAGAAAGAAATGGGTTGGTTTAAGCTTTTTTCACTTTTCTTTTAATATCCAAATTCTGTTAAATTACTGGTCTAATTTTAGAGAGTGGGTTATATGTTATTTCTGATATAATGCACATCACATTGGTAGTTATCAAGCCTAGTGCCAGTTCTCAACCCAATATATAATTTAGGGATAACAAAAAGAGAGAAAAACAAATAAAAAAAGAAATGCACAACAAGGAAACAATTACTGTGAGTCACGGCTCTAGAGCACTAAAAATGAAGTTTGTATGTAATTGCATGTTGATTGTTTTCTCCTATTATTGAAAAAAGTCACTGTCTTTTAAAGGATTCTTACTACAATTCTATGTACTAATAACATTTAATACCCCCCGTCAATCTTACAATCTTTTTAATTGTTTGGTTCCCATATTGTGGCCATCTCTTCCAAGATCATTATTAAAACGAAGATCATTGTTTTCAATAACATGACACGTTGCTCCCATTTTGCACAAATTAATTATTTCCAACTCCGTTTTTTTTTTTTTGTCAAAATCTCATGATTAATTTAAAATAATTAAATTAATAGTGAGTTATTGCCCGAATTTATTTTATTGCACCAAGTTAAACCAATTTTATTAAAGAATGGTTCTTGGAAATAATCTTGGTTATATGCACCTTAATAAATTTTTAAGTTGGACTTGTTTAATTTTTCCTTTTGCTCATTAAATTAGTTCAAAAACTAATTTAGAATTAATTATATGTTACTCAAAATTCGAGTTGGAAACCCGAGGCTATGGCACGTAAATCTAGGCAAGAGCCTCACTTGGCTAGCCAGGCTGCATAGTAGCCCGCATGTGGCTGCCAAGTAGGTTGCCCCGAGCTTGCGTGCGGCCACATGTATGTGGCTACTACTTGCTGTCGGTATCATGGCGCGCCAGCCAGCTACGAGCAGCAGCATTGTGTTGTGTGCGTGCACTGTGCATGCTGCTGTGTGGCTGACCATGGCTGGTCGTGGCTGGTGCAAGCATTGAGCGGATGTGTGCGTAGCTTGGTAATTGATGTGAAGGGGCAAGCAACCTTAGTGTATGTGCCTAGCACCAGGTAACCCATAGCAAACGCTACTAGGCTCGGCCTAGCTAGTGCTACATGGGGTGGTGGAGGAACATGCACCAAGTCGGATAGTCCGGAGTTACTAGACGACCTTAGCTTGCATATGGCACGTACTTAGTGAGTGAGCCACTTGAATGCTGTTGGCTTCATTTTTGCTTATTTTCCCGTTTTAATAATTTTATTCATTTAATTTGGTTTTAATTATTTTAATTCAATTTTGGAGGCTAGGCCTCGGGTTTTGAGCGGCATTTGCAATATTTAATTTTGGCAAATATTTGGGTTTACCGGCTTAATTAATTGGATTAATTAAGATGGATGCGAAATTTAGTAGGAACTTCAATTACTAGTTGCGCTAAATTACATGATAAATTAAACAACTTTGAATAGTTTTAATTAGGCATGTTAATTGGATTAACGACCTAAGTTAGTTACTAGTTTATGCGTGTTTTATGCATTGTTACTTGTTTTATCGTTGTAAAATGCATGGGACATTCACAAATTGTGAATGGATGAATGGAATGTATATTCCCTCACAGGTTTTATAAAATGGAAACTAGTGGGGCCCGATTAGGATAGAAAATACGGATTGAGATCCGTGATGCATTTTTGTAAATCTAAATACGATCTGCGAACCGTTGAATATTTTTGTACCTTAATATTTAGATTAGTCCTACTCGTTGATACTAGTATTTGCAAAATTTTGGCTATGTCTTGAAGACGGAGGTTCTCGAAAGACGGAGGTTCTTGGAAGACGAAGCCATGAAGTTTCAAAAGACGACCCTTGAAGACTTGAAGACTCAAGGGGTCATGCTAGTTGCAAAATGCATAATTATTTGTGTTTTAGATATATATTTAAGATTATATATATATGAATTATATGTTAGATGCATGTTTAGGATTTCGAATGTTGCGATGATTAATTAAGTTCACTTAAATCAACCAACATAGAAACCTTAGGTCTCTTAAATATTGAGCAAAATTGTCATTTCAAAACAACACTTATCGACCTTTTTAGAGTAGTGATGTTCTACGCCAAAGCGAGGCATCATTATTAATTCGTAGGATACGTAAGGTATACCGGGTATGCAAGTTGGTTTTGGTTATACTCAACGATATGAGTGATATACATTGGTGTGTATTAGGCCCAACAAGTCACTTGCCCTTTCTCCCAACTTGGAGAATGGTTGCTTAATCATCTTGCCTAATAAACATACTTCGCAATTCTCAAACGAAATCGAATGATTCAAGAACACCTTCCTGCACAAGTTTCTTGATGCGTTTGATGTTAAGGTGTCCAAGACGACAATGCCAAAAGTACGTTTGATTTGACTCCATGGTCTTAGCTTTCTTGGCGGTATTATTCACATTGTAAACTTGTTTGTCTAAAGAAAGCACACATTTTAGATAAACATGTCATACCATTGATAAGTGACTTTCATGTCACTTTTAGGATATTTTTATGCTTATTTTACGGTTTATTTTCCATTAGTTTTCCTCTTTTTAATCTTTATTTCTCTTATTTTCTTATTTTCGTCTTTTGTCTTTTTATTTTGTGTATTTTAGTAATTTTTAATAGTTTTAGCTTATTTTTGTAATTTATTTTATAATTCTTAATTTATAATGTTCTTAGTTTAAGTACTTGTTAATATTTTTCTTCTCGTTTTCCTCCTTTTATTTTCTTTTATTTTATGTTTGTATTCTTTATTTTCTTTTTTTAATTTGATTTATTGTTTTATTTTATTTTCATTTGATTTGATTTTATTATTTCTCTTATGTTTGTTTTCTTTATTTTATTTATTTTCACCATAACAAGGACAATTTTAATGTGTGAATAAGACGTTTAAATAAGTTTGATTATAATGCATGATTTCAATCTTATTTAAGTATTATGAATGGTTTTTCATTTAATAATATTTCAAATTGTAGAATCATGTCTTCAACTATCGACAACAATCGAATGTGCCCAGAACTTCCCGAGAAGTTACCATTTAGCTTGAATTTTGTAAACTTCAAGTAATGGGAGGAAGAACTCTATATGACCCTCCGTAATTGCTACCTAGAGCATATCTTGGATACACACATCCCGAGTTTTTAATCAAAAGGGTTATGAGCGATGAATCTCATGAGGAGTGGAGTTTTGATTGTAAGAGAGTCTCGCGACTCATGGCAAACTCCATTCCGAAACACTGGAATAAGAAATTCTGCAACTATTTTCAAGATTTACTTCCCAAGGCTCTAGAGGATGTGGTCTAACTGAGGGTCACAAAAAGTGTCAGGGGCGACTATGACGACCTTGTAGAGGAGCTGACTAGGTAACTCTCTAACATCAGGATCAAGCTACCACAAGATGGGTGTTTCACCAAAGAGAGGCAAGAAGTATAGGCTAGGGTCTACAATGCAAGACTTAGGCCCGGGATGCCACTTCAAGCCCATGTGCTCAAGATGACAAGGTTATTCAACCAATTGGAGCTGATTGGTAGACCGGTGTAGGATGAGCAAGGGACTCATATGCTTTTAAGCTCACTCAACTCGGGGTATGTTGCAATTAAAAATGCGACTTACCGATAATCGGAACAAACTGTCCTTGAAGTAAGTTTTCCAAGAACTCCAAAAAAACCTATTCTGGCAAGGAGCCTAAGTTTTTCTCTTAGGCCTAAGAGGAAGGAGTTCAAGAACAAAGCTAAGATGCGCTGCTTCTATTACAGTAAGCAAGGACACTACAAGAAAGAATGTAGCGAGTTTATGGAAGATGAGGCAAGAGGAAAAGGAGCCTCAATCTCAGGTATCATCTTTACACTTGAATATAAGCAATTTATAAGGTATTAGATACTGGAAAATTGACTCACTATGTGCTCCTATTTTAGGAACAAAGTGAGCGGCGCTTTTATAGTGGATATGAGTACACAAGTGGAAGATAAAGATAATTTGTCCAAAGAAAGCTTTTAATCTCATGTTTTTGTCTAGATTTAAAACTTGTTTAGTTTTTCTACCATGCTTTGATCTTTTGGCTTTGGACGTCATTTTGACTTTGATCACAAGACTTCTGTTTTACGTCTTGTTTATATTTATGGAATGGCACATTTGTGTGTGTCTAGATAAATTTTTTTTATAATGATACCAAAAGGGCTAAGACCATGGAGTTAAATCAGACGTACTTGTGGCATTATCGTCTTAGTTTCATTAACATCAAACGCATCAAGAAACTTCTACAGGATGTTGTTCTTGAATCCTTCCATTTAGAATTGTTTGAGAATTGTAAAGGATGTTTATTAGGAAAGATGATTAAACATCCATTCTCCAAGTTGGGAGAAAGTGCAGGAGACTTGTTGGTTCTAATACACACAAATGTATGTGGACCAACAAGCTCCGCCACAAGGAACGAACATCGATATTTTATCACCTTCACATATGACTATATTAGATATGGTTATTGTTTTGGGTGTTTTTGTCCCTCGGGAGGGTTATAGCTCGAAGACTGGTGAATTCGGCATGTACCTACAAAAATACGGAGACTCCGGGTGGTTGGAGCTCCGCCTCTGACGATCAAGCCAGTACTAGAATGAAAGTAGGAAAAGGTGCGAAAAATTAGGTGAGATCTTCTTTGATTCCAAGATCAGGAGTTTCTCTAACTTAAGAGAATGTAGGGTATGATGCAATAATTTGTAGGTACCCCCAAATTGGGGGAAATATCCCTATTTATAGGGTCATTGGGAATGTGCCCCTGATTAGGTCATTCTGACCTAATTCTGTTGGGTTGCGCCAAATTACGGCTTTCTCGGGATTTGGGCCCTTGAAGGCCTCCTTTTTTCCCAGTTCCTAGGGATGACATGTGTCAAATAGAGATTGGTCCAGTTTGGACTAATGAGGGTATGACATGTGTCATAAGATGGTTGGCACACATGGCATGGGTAAAATTACCCAAAACATTTGCCCCTCACAGATGTGACGTGGCGCACCACGCGGCATCTGTGACACGTGTCACTCAGCCACCCTTTTTTTACTGTGAAAGTTTAACTTTTCACATTCAGGGGAAATTACAAGGATACCCCTACTTTTACCCCTCTATAAATACATATTTTACCCCTTGGTTTTGGATGTTTCTAAAACTTTTTAGAGAGAGAAAGTCAAAACAAGTCTAAAGAGAGAGTCTGCCACCGCTTATGTCAAACACAAACTCCTTCTTATACCTGTTTGCCCCAACTGTTAGCAACCGCTTGTGTCTCTTACAAGCAAAGCGAACTTCAACCCGCATGAAACAGCTGGTCAACACTTGACCCTCCTTAGAGTCAGATTCAAAGGTACCGACTCTACCCCTTTTAGCTCGTTCTTAAATTTTCCATTTGCATACTTTCGTTCAAATAAATGGACACATCACCAACACATACGGCACAGTCTATGATAATAGTAAGTCGGTCCCCAAGTACGACGGAGTCTAAGACTAGGGGTGCCAGCTTTGGGTGCTTGGAGCAATTTTGTACTTCCCCCCAACCAACCGTCTCTGTGTCTATGCAAGACACAATGGCTACAACCAAGCAAACAACCATCAGACGGCGAAGAAGAGACAGTATGTTAGAATTACCCTCTGATGAGGTAACCCCGGTTGAGGGGGAAGCAACACACAATAGCTCTGGAGAATATTCTCCGTTTGGGGTTCCTAGGAATCCAAGTGACGAAATTTTTTATGATGATAATGATGATGATGAATGCGGTGAGGAGGCTGCCTCCAATGATAAATTTAAGGAAGGCCCTTCTAACTTAGGGTCAAACGGTGAAGAGGTTTCCCAAAGACGGGAAGGGGAAAACCACGCGTCTGAGTCCAACAGTGAGATGTCGGCCTTCCCTCTCTTGAGAACAGCGAAGAGAAGGAAAGACTGAACTGGAAAGAGAAAAAAAAATCTGGCTAAGATTCATGTGTCAGCTAGAGATAAAGCTGCAATGGAGAAGGGCTTAGAGAATTTTAAGCTCAATCATCCCCGATGAGAGGGCTTTGACATCCGGGTGCCGCCTAAGCTAGGCACTATTGCGTGGGAAGATGAACAACGGAACGCCAACTGGTTCTTCGGTTGCTATGAGGCGGCGTTTTTAGCCGGTCTCCACTTCTCACTCCATGACGCAGTTAAGTCCATTCTCCCGGGGTATAGCCTGGGTGTATGGCAATTGACCCCAAATTCTTGGGTCAACATTTTGGGGTATATCGCTGCATGTGAATGGCGAGGGCTCCACCTCGGCTGGGATGCTTTTGCACACATGCATTATTTAAAAAGGAGCCCATGCGGGTGGAGAGCGTGGTACACTCTTACCACAAATCCACAATACCAAATGACCTTACACAAGGTGTCAAATTGGGATAACTGGAAGGATCACTTTTACTTGATGTCTTCTTCTAGTATTAAAGAGAACCGTGAGTACAGGCGGTACAATAGGAAACCGAATCTTCTAGGGAAGAAGTACAAGTTCCTTGCCATCCCGGATGAGGATTATAAAACAATTATAGAGTCGGACTTCTTTAGGCTCTAAACTGATTACCTTTCAACCAGGGAAGTTATAAGCATTCTAAAAAATGGATTCCCCGGCATATCTGGCTGAGAGACGAGGCGTTTCTGTCCGCTTTCGGCCTTAGTTCAATGTTTGATAGACAAATGTCTAGCTTGTACCGACTAAGACTATCTTGTACTTGAATTTTATTCATATATATTCTTACAGACGTTCTGTTTACAGAGACGGCAAGAGGCATGGTATATGAGGAGAAGACCCCCAGACGGTCTACAGCCAGATATGCAAGGAGAAGGCGGATAAACAGAAGAAAGAGCTTGATGATAAGGCACGGGTATCACTCGTCTGACCAGTTCACTTAATTTCTTCTTAATTTTTCTAACAGAAGCAGCTGAAAGCCGGTTGTATACCAAGTCATTTACCTTGTAGGACCCTCCCCGTTCTTTTCGGAAGCTTTTCAAACAGAAGACGGATGAGGCTGTTGATAGCCCATCCATGTCTCAAAAGGTGTCGTCTATTCAGACGGCTCCTAAACTACCGGTTTGGAAGCCCCGGATGGCCATGCGGGTGAAGTCTCACTCACAGCGGACTTTAGAGGGTTCATTAGGGGACCTATTGCAGATAGGTGCCGCTTATGCAGCTTACTCACCAATCTTGGTTGTGATGCATATTCCCCCCAGTGGCTGAATGTACAGCAGTCTGCCAAGTCCATGCTTAGGGTGGTCCCTAAGAGGGAGAAGGATTTTATCCCGGGCATTGAGACGTTCAATGTTGAACAAATCAGTGCCCTCCTGTCTGAGGTATGACTCTTTCCAAGTAACTTTTCGTTTTTGATTTTTAACACCCCGCTTGTAACCATAGGCCTTTCTTAGAGTAGATGGATTAAAGAGGTCGTGGCAGCGCAAGAAGACTGAGGTAAAGCGAGCCAATAAAGCGACGCAAGACTCTGTAGATGTTGCTCTCTATTCAAATACAATAACTGAACTTAAGACTAAAGCATTTGAAATGACACAGGCAGACAATATCAAGCGCCTAACGACTGAGCTGGAGACGGAAAAGAAATTGGCCTCAGACTTTAAGGCCGCACTAAAAAATGCTCAATTAAACCTCAAGGTGCTTGTGGCGGTTGACTAGGAAAACACTCAACACCGTTTGGATGTCAACCGCCTAAAGAATAAGATGATCTAGGCTTAGGCAAACTTTAAGGCGACCTTCGTAGCCCATGAGGATCAGATCATTGAGGAAAATCAGTCCGACTACAAGGAGCCCATGAAGCTAGCTTGGGAAACCCTCTTCCCGGATCAGGATTATGACCTCTGGGACTTGGCTTATCAGTATGCTGACAAGGTCATCAATTCCAATGAGAAGGGTAGGCCCCATCTAGGAACATTCCATGCCTAGGCCAATCAGGAGGAGTCAGCCTTGACTCCAGGCAGTGGTGATCACGAACGAAAGAAGGAAGAAGCTGAGAAAAAGAAGGAGGAAGCTCTAGCGAACTCTACTCAGCCACATGTAGGAGAAACAGGGAATGGGGCCGCGTCTGTGCCTGTAAATTAAGCTTTTTTGTATTTAACTTAGCATAAGGCCATCTGTTTTTTTGGCTTGCGTGCCGAGTATTTGAATGTGAAAAATCAACACTTGTTATGCTTTCCTTCGGATGGTGATCCGGTTAAACAATTCTTCCCGACTCTTTATAGCCGGGTTTATATATTAAAATACCGACTAAGTCGATTTGTCTTGTATTTTTTATTTTGAATTTTTCTCTTTAAATTTTCTTATACATGTCTGAATTTGCCTAACTTACTAAAAGCATGCGGCATACAGTACACCGATTACTCTTACCGTTGGCGGCTGTGTGGTTTGTTTTAATACTTTGATTGATTGACTTGGGAAGTTTTGATAGTTTAAGGAGTATGAAATGTTCTTAAGTCAATCAATCACAGTAGTGATTGCCCCAAACAGAGTACAGTGCCGTCCACAAAACAAAAATGTAGTCGCCTTACCCAACCGGGGAATTAGCTAGACCATAGCCTTACTCCTCCGCCTGAGATATTTGCAATTCGATTAAGTTGTCTTTTGATAAAGCAGGTAGTAAATTGCTGCTTGGAAGTAGATGAAGCAGGGGACAAATGGTCCGTCTGACAGATGGTCCTCTAGACAACTTTAAGGCCGTTTGAGGTACCCGCAATCCGTTGCACTTTTCCAATTGCCCCATTGGGGAGACTTGTACAATTTCGTGAAATAGTCTAACTCATAACTTTGGTTTTCAACCGGCTGATGTCATTTGACATCCGGTTATAAGCTTAATTATTCTTTAAACTATTTTGGTCAGACAACTATGGGTTGACCAATTTGGTCGTTCAATCTTTGTCGTCTGCATATGCTTGTAGCAATCAATAAAATGCCTTCTGCAACGATAACACCGGAGGAGCGTTGCCGGAATCCATACTCATGTTGGAGAAAACGAATTTATATATTTATATCCGGCCATTGGCCTCTTAGTTTAAATATTGATTTAGCCACAAAGTTTTTAACTTAGCTTGATTTATTCAATTAGACCGTCTGTGTTTTACACATACTGTAATTTACTGTTACGCAATTATATATACAAAGCAATAAAAATGAGTTGAAACAAAAAGCAGTTTTTTCATTTATGAGCTTTTCATTTACAAAAATTTTCAAATCTGAAAAGTAGTAATTTTTCAAGTTGTCTACCTCCCAAGTTCTGGGCAGCCGCATATAGTCTGCAGTTTTCAGGTGGTAAGTGTCATTTCTCACTTCTTCATAAATCTGGTAGGGACCTTCCCAATTAGGAGTTAGCTTTCCTTGCTCATTAGCCCTTCTGGTTGCCTCTATCTTTCATAGCACAAAGTCCCCAACTTTTAAGGGTCTCTTGTGCACTATCTTGTTATAGGCACGAGTCATTCTCAGACGGTAAATCTCATGACGTATGGCAGCATTGTCCCTGCGCATGGCCTCCCAGTTTGCCTCTTCATCGTATAGAATGACTCATAGAGTTGGCTCATAATGTTCGATGGGCAAGACTGCTTCAGCGTCGTAAACCATGAGAAATGGGGTTTCACTGGTTGCCCCTTTTTTAGTTGTCCGGATGTCCCATAGAACATTAATTAATTCTTATGCCCATAGAACATCCTTTCTCTTGATGCCCTTGACCGCCTCTACTTCCACCCACTTGGTGAAATAATCCACAGCCACCAAAATATAGCACTTTCCGCTTAGTGCAAGCTTATAAGAACCTAGGTTGTCCATTCCCCATTTAGCAAATGGGACTAGGCTGGGATTGCCATCTGGTTAGTAGCTAGGCGATGGATTAGCTTGCCAAATCTTTGACACCTGTCACATTTTTTAACAAACCCCATGGCATCTAACTCGAGAGTGGGCCAGAAATAATGTCGCCTGTCTCTGATGGCCAAAGATCTGCTGCCTATATGAGAGGTACAGTAGCCCGCATGCAATTCTTCGAGAACTTCTTTCCCCTTTTCTGGGGTAACACACTTCAATAGCGGCTTTAAAAAACCTTCTTTGAAAAGCTCTCCTTATCTCATCTCGAAGTTTGTTGCCTGGTTCTTCAGTACGACCGCCTCCTGGGTGAATCAGGGAGTGTGTCGTCTGTCGGATACGCTGGATGTCATCCATCCAAGTAGAGCTTTGGTCAAGTACTCCAATGGGATCTTTATCAGATATGCTCCTTTTTTCCATAACTTCCCAGAAGACTGATAGAGGCATATCACAAGAGGTGGAAGATGCCAATTTTGATAGAGCATCCGCTTGATTGTTTTCAAGACCTGGGCACTTGACCTTAGATGAAATTCTTCAAGTGTGCCTACTTCAGCTTTGACCGCATGAAATTTTTTTATCATAGCCAGGTGGGTGGCTTCATACTCACCATGGTATTAGCTAACGACCAACTGAGAGTTAGAGTAGGCATCAATTTTTGTTGCCCCTACCGCCTTGCACATGTGGATGCCGGCTAGCAGGGCTTCATATTCTGCCTAATTTTTTGAGGCTTGGAACTTGAACCTCAGTGCATATTCATATTTATCTCCTTCCGAGGATTGGCATATTATGCCTACACAACATCCATTCATAGTAGAGCTCCTGTTTTACATGCACCCTCCAAACCTTATCAAGGTTGTCCGGAGCAACCGGCCTTGTAATTTTGACAATCAAGTTGGCAAACGCCTGACCCTTCACTACCTTTCTTGGTTCGTAGGTGATTTCAAGAGACTGCATTATAATAGCCCATTTGTGCATTCTACCAGATGACTCCAAGGTTGTCATTGACCGCTTGAGGGGTTGATTTATATAAATTACCACCGGATGTGCTATGAAGTATGGTTTAACTTCTTGACAGCCATGTGAAGAGCAAGGCCAAGTTTTTCAACCATGGGGTACTGAAGTTCGGCATTTTTGAGAACATGACTAATGAAATAGACTGGGAGCTGAATGTCGTCTCTCTCAGGAAGGAGAACGGCACTAAGGACATGATCTGAGACGGCTAGGGACATATATAGCGCCTCCTTTGGCAGAGAGCTAACAAGCCTTGGCAGAGAGCTAACAAGCCTTGGCAAGGAGTGTAAGTGCTCTTTAAATTTCAAAAAGGCCGCCTCTGCATCATCTCCCCATTCAAACCTAGTCTTCTTCTTGATTGCTTAGAAGAAGTAAAGGCATTTGTCACCTGACCGGCTGAGGAATCTCCTAAGCACGGCCAGATAACCGGTAAGCCTCTAAGCTTCCATGATAGTGCGGGGTGACTTCATGTCGATCACCGCCTGTATCTTCTCGGGGTTAGCCTCTATCCCCCTCTGATCAATCAGGAATCAGAAAAACTTCCCAGACTGAACACCAAAAACACAATTTTTGGGATTTAACATGACATTATGTTTCCTATGTGTGGTGAATGTTTCTAGAAGATCAGCAAGGTGATCCGTCTGTAGCTTGGATTGGACTATCATGTCATCAATATACGCCTCTACATTCCTCCAAAACTGATTGATGAAGACGGTATTAATTATCCGTTGGAAAGTAGTTGGTGCATTTTTCAAGCCGGACGGCATCACCGTATAACAGAATAACCCCTGATCAAGGCATTCATAAAACTCATCAAGGCATGCCTGGCTATAGAGTCGACCTGACTGTCGATCATTGGAAGCAGGTAATTGTCATTTAGACATGCCTTGTTCAAGTTAGCGTAGTATACATACATGCGTCAGGTACCATTCGGCTTTTTTACAAGCACCACGTTCGCAACCCAATGAGGGAAGTTACATGGCTGAATGAACCCGACCTCTAACAACGTTTTAACCTCGGCAGCTGCCGCCTGACTTCTTTCCTTGCCGTGATTTCTTTTCTTTTGTCGAATGGGATTTTTTTTAGATCCTCGACGAGTTTTCGGATAGTAAGATACGGGCTGATGCCTAGCATCTCTTCCAATTCAAAGGCAAAGATGTCTTTGAATTCTTTTAACCGAAGGTTGAAGTCTGCACCCAACATTTCAAAAGCAGCCGTCCCCACCTTAACTGTTCGCTCTGGGTGACTGTCGTCGAGAGGAATATCAATGTGCTCACCACTCGGCTAGAGACAGAGATCATTTGACCGTTCCCAGGTCAGTGATTGCTATTTCTTCTCCTTCTTCACCTCCACCAGCTTGGATCGAGGTGTTGAATACTTGAGCCAAGAATTTGATGACCATGTAAATGAAAAGGGTATACTTTCAGAATTAACACTTCCAAAAACTCCACATTGAAAGGAGTATCCGAAAAGAGAACTTGAAACTTGATAGACATGGTACGATCTACAATGGGTCTTAGTGATCTTGATATCTCTTTCTAGGGACACGCACTTCTAACTCCGGCACCAACACTAAAATGTGCTTCATCAAAAGCTGCAGAAAAGACTTCATACCAGTTATAGACGAGGAATCCTCCTAGGTTGTCTTTTCTAAAGATATGGGGATGTGAAGCATATGTCAAGAAATTGATTTCTAACAAATTTCATCCCAAATATTACAAGGTATACTTAGTGGGCTACCTAAATGAAACCAAACAGTATTACTTCTACAATAAATCTGAGAACAAAGTATTTGTTGCTCGCGATAGTGTCGTTTTGGAGAAGGAGCACCTTTTCAAAATGACAAGTGGGAGGAAAATCAAATTTGATTAAGTTGGATAGGAAGAGAAACAAAATCATAATGACAGTCAAATTTCTCAAACAGCATCTGTCGACACAAGTCCAAATGATCAAAATGTGCTAAGTGAAACCGACAATGCAAATGCACAGTTTGTTACCCTACTGTAGACACCCAAATGTGTCTCCTCAAAACCAAACTCAGTGATGAATACCTTTCATGCCATTAATTATCGAACAAAGAAAAAGTGTGAAAAGTCTAGTGATGAGGATGTTTTTATTAAAATATCTCTTCTTTCTGTTTTTGAAAATATTTCTTTTCTTACCCTATTTTTGAAAAACGTGCATTCCAGTTCAATTTTGTCCATGATATGGGTCCAATAATGGTGTAGTTTGATGGGGTTTGAAAAGACCTTTCTAACGATATATTATAAGCCCGATGAATAATGAGGAAAGTATGGCCAAAATACTAAAACGGGCCAAAACCGGGTTTTATATACGGCCCAATGATCATGTGAAGGTCCAAAGGTCTAATCCTATTCTTAAACTAATTAGGATTAATTAGAAGCTTCTATAAGTTTCTACAAGATCTTAATTATCCTTTTTGAAAAGATAAGATTAAAGAATTTGAATTAAATAAAAAGTTTCCTTTTATAAAAAGTTTCCTTTTTTTTAAAATCTTAATTCTATTCGAATTTAAAGATGTTCAAAGACAATGATATATTTTTTTTGTGCCTCTTAACCTTTATCCAAATTTTATATGGTTGGATAGATATTGAAATTATCTTTCCAATGATATATTATAATATTAATATCGAGCTATAACAAAAAGATATGAAAGAAATATAAAACTTTATCCAAAACAGACAACGTCCTACTATTACTGCCATATAATTTTATCTATATATTAATTTAATCTTATTTAAATTGGGTTGAAAGGTAAACTTCAAGAGCTTTCCAACGACATATTATATGACTTATTTGGACTTCTGAATCAAAAGATATGATAAAAACAAAATCCGCAAAAACTAATGTCCATCAAGTTTTATTTCGATTCGAATTCGGATTTTTTTCTTATTCTTCGACCCTCTTTTTTATGTTTAAATAGAGGTCATATCTCTCCTTTTTCAAAGCATCAACTCTCATCAATAATTTCTTTATTCTCTCTTTGTTTATAAGCTAGCCTTTTACAAACACAATTCCTCATTCATTAGCACTAGACACACCTAGCCAAGTTCGAAGTTGCCTTCGCCTTAGACGTGAAAATGGTTTGATATTTGTAAGGGTTTGGTCCCAAATCTCTATTTCAATAATTTGATTTAATTTTTTTGATTTTATATTTTCCTTGAAGTTACTAACGTGTGTATTTTATTTATTAGAAAGAGGTACGAGGCATCCAAGTAACTACTTTAATTGCTTTATTGATATTATGATATAGAAATCATGCTTAGATTATGATCCTGATTCCTAGTATCATGTTAGGATGTTTTATTGCTTCCTAGTATCATGTTTAGGGTAATAACTAAAATTCCTAATATCAAGTATGATTTCTATGATGCTTCCTATTTTCTTTCCTAATATCATGTTAGTATCATGTTAGGGCTAAAGCTTTGATCTTTATTGTTTAGTGACATGCTAGGGTTTGTTATTTATATTGTTAGTATCATGCCTAGGATCTTGCTATTATTATTATTATTATTATTATGATTTAACATGATGATGATGATTATTGATTATAATTATTATTATGATTATTTTTATAATTTTTATAATTATTATTTTGAATATGATTATTGTGTTGCTTGATATTTATTGTTATTGCTTGATCACGCCTTTTATGCATGTTTAAAGGGAATTCGTACTTGTAATCACGCTTAATAAGATAATCAATAATCTTGTTTTGGGTTAATTTGATTATAATTCAAGTGATCGCCAATAATAGTTTTATTTGTGCACTAATATTCAACCAACATAGATTAACAGGTTTAGAGTTAACCTATTGATTGCATGTTAGTCAGAAAGCGCACATGAATACGAGAAGAATAAAGTAGATACCTATTATTAGGGCAAGTTCTTTCTCTTTTCGATTGGATTTGTACCTTCATCCCCGAACTTCCAGTTTTGGTTCCAGACCTATTGGAGTTGACGATCTCTTGGATCGTTAAGGGGTGTAACCTTCCCCCTGTGAACGGTTTACAAGTTCCTAAAACTTGTTGGCAACTCTTTGTTCTAGCTTCTTTTCCTTTGGACGCCACCATGATTAAGTGTATGATCATAGTGGGGTTTGAGTTTGGGGTAATGCTTGAAATATTCCTTATAGTTTTTTGGCGACTCCGCTGGGGAGGATGGCGACTCCGCTGGGGAGGATTTCTATTTTAATTCCTGAAATTTATTTCGGCAATTATTTAGAATGAGTGGATGAGACTCGAAAAGTTCTAAGTATTTCATGTGCGTAATTTTGATTAACATTATTGTCATATGCATAAAAAAGGTTTTCATTGAAAAGACCATCCGTAATGAGTAAAAAACATAGGATTTTTACACGTATGAAATTTGAGGAATATCTTTCACAACTAGAATCGAAATAATGCTGCGAAAAAATGGAAAATTTAAGAATGCAGACAGCTGCTGAGGCATGTAGGAACTGGCGTCTAGAGAACAGAGCCTGTCGCCGAAGATATGGCTATGTCGCCGAGCGACAATTTTTTTGCCAGGTGTTGGCGTCGTTTGAAGTGTGCCTACGTTAAAGCATGTGGTGAATATGCTTGGCACTCATAGGAAGTGGGAATTGACATATACGATTAGGGACAAGGTAAGTAGGGAGCCGCCAAAAAGTTTTTAAGGAACTTGTAAACCGTTCACGGATCATTTAAGGCAACCACGAATAAAGGGACAACGAAGGCAATAACGATTGACCCGTGAAGGTTGCATCCCATTCATAATCCATTAGCTTACTAAATCCATATGGTTTGGAACCACGAAAGAAGGATCGGGGATGACGGTACGAAGTGAGTCTTGGAGTCACATTCGTCCGTATTAGCCTCTACTCAATTCTTATATTGAAAAGTGATTCCTGCGATCTCAAAGGCATGAAAACAAAGATTCAATTTGCTCCAAACTATTATTAAGCTAAATTGGTTGAATATTAATGCAACATATAATTCTAAAATATTTGTGATCACTTGATTAAATAACAAGATTAAAAAGGAACCTAAACCGGTTGTCCAAATTATCTTATTAGGCGTAATTTTCAATTACATATTCCCTTTAACATGAAATATGGTGATCAAAAATAAAATTAGAATAAACATTAATATTGGAAGAAATTTAACAATAAATTATTAGTCAAATCAAACCATAATAAACCTAATCATGATACTAGCAGCAAGAATAAAAATAAGAGTAATTAAGTGATTAATTACTCACTTTCCGCATTTCCTTGAATTGCTACATCATGAATAAATTGTTAATAACTTTAATAAAAATATAAATAAAATGGAAATTAAATTAGAATTAGTGTTGATTTAGTCCAAACCCTCAGTCAATTATACCTTTCACGCCTTTGTTTAAGTATAGTACTTTGGGTATTGTATGGACTCCTTGGCGTGCTTAAGGGAAGAATAATGGAAGAATAGGGAGGCTAGTGTTTAGGCTAAAGAGGGAGAAATAATGATTTGATGATCAATCTTATTGATGTTTGAAAAAAGGAGAGATATGACCTCTATTTATAGAGAAAAAGAAGGGTCGAAAAAACAAGATATGATCCGAATTATATCGGAATAAAACTCGATAGACTACAGTTTTTGCAGTTTTTGTTTTTATCATATTTATTGATCCAAAAATTGGTATAAGAGAAATAAGATATCATTGAAAATATCTTGAATTCTACTTTCTAACCCAATCAGAATTAGATTAAAATAATTTGTAGAATAAAAGATATGACCGAAATAGTGAGATGGTGTCAGTTTTGGATAGAGTTTGATATTTTATTCATATCTTTTTCGTTATAGCTCGGAATTGATATTATAATATATCATTGGAAATATAATTTCCAGGGCTATCCAACCATCTAATATTTGGATAAAAATTGTGAGCCACGAAAATATTATCTGTCTGTCTTTGAACGTCTTTCAATTCGAATAGAATTAGGACTTTAAAAAAAAAGGAGTTTTATTCAATTTCAACTATTTAATCTTATCTTTTCAAAAAGGATAATTAAGATCTTCTAGAAACTTATCGAAGCTTCTAATTAATCCTAATTGGTTTAGGGATGGGATTAAATCTTTTGGACTTTCCACATGATCATTGAGTCGTAGGTAAGGTGGGCTTAAGTTCGGTTTGGGCTCAATTTAATATTTTGGTCATAACTTATTCATTATAACTCGGATTTGGGCTTATAATATATAGTTGGAAAGCAATTTTCAAGCCCCATCCGACTACTAAAGCATTGGACCTAGATTATGGACCAAAATAAACTAGACTAAACGTTTTTAATAAATAGGACACAAAATGAATGATTTTAAGGGACACAAAATGAATGATTTTAAGGGACACGAAATGAATTATTTTGGTTTTAAAGGCACGAAAAGAGGAAAATAAGTTATGGTTTGGGAAAATGGGCTAGTAATTAGTTTCTTTATGAAATTTATTGGGATTGAATATGAATTTAAGCACTCCAAAGATTAAATACTCAACCCGACCAATAATGACGATGAAAGGTTGTTCATCATCGAGTTTGGTTTTGGGGAGACATTTTTAGGTGTCTACACCAGGCGACAGGGCTATATTACGGCGAAAATCCATGTTGGCTAGCGCTGCGTTCTTCCAATACCGAGCCAGAAATATGAGTTATTTTTTCAACCAAATCTAGCATTGTTAGCTTGATTCTACTTCCTGATTGAGTTTTCTCTCTTTTCTGAAACTCATATGTGTTATACATATGGACATGACCCTCTGGTAATTCATGCTCCATATACCCGATTAAACGCTCTGAGCAACAAAGGGTACATCCGAGAATGTTGAATTCATCAAACCATGGAAGCGAGTTTAACTCGCGGGGTCCCAACCACACGCGCCAACCCTTCCAAAGGTAAGGTTTCCACACGGTGCATCCGGACTCATAACCATGGAACCTCTTTGACTAACCCATATCCTGAACTTTAGAGAACTAGAGCCATGGTTGGGTTGCAAACTCATTGCATCATGTTGTGACTACTTGACTACTTGTGCATTATTTGCTTGTGCATACTTACGCAACTATTGGTCATTGCTTTGAATGTGAGTCTTTCCGTGTGTAAACGGTTCAATTGCTGATTATGGAAGACAATAACCATTTATTTATCTTCGTTCCTTGTTTCCTATACTTTCAAAGTGGAACACTCAAGCAGTATCCGATACTTGTGAAGATAACGAATTGTTAACTTAACTACAATAACATGAACTCATGGGTTGAAATGGAATCTTATTCCTTTATCTTCGTTCCTTGTTTCCTATATTTCTTATTGTACAATATCTCATAACCATACTTTAAGAACTATTTCTTTAAGAGTCTTTGACTTTTATACTTTGTTAGGCAAAATTAAGCATCTAATGCGCCGTAAAAAAATGTTCCATCTATTACTTTAATTCACGCTTGAAATACTACATCAATAAGGCTTACTCATCTATGTATTAAGCAAAAAGATATGTTGGTTGTCAATATTGACAATTTGAGTTTGCAACTCAATACTTCATGTTTTATCAAAACTACCTAGTATTTTGAATACATGATGTCCAACCATCCTTTCGGACTTTATAAAAGTTATTTAAGAGAATTGTATTTTAGAAATGCTTTACTTTTTTTTGAGAACCATTATCAAAGATTTCCTTTACCAATCATGGAAAACAATAAAGTTTGATATGGAATTCTACAAATATTAGTGAAAAGTATAAACATTTATCAAGTAAATAACATAATAAGTTTGAAAATTAAAAGGTATTCTTGCATATTTTCAATCTTATTAAATGTCTTATCCACGCATAAAAATTGTACCCATTTGGCGAGAATAAGTCGATTCCAAGATCCAAAGAAACAAAGAGTGGTTAAGCATGCTTTGGCTTGTCTTAACACTCTATCTCCTAAGGTAAGCAACGCTTTGCTAATGGCTCCAAGCCACTCTTGGTTGAATAAATCGTTGCATCTAATGCTCTCTGAACAATTTATCCACTTTGTCACAACATGTTAGGATTCCATCACTCATATCGTTTTGTAGAACAAAAACCAACTTGCATACCCGGTATGCCTTACGCTCCTCGGAGAGGTAGTGATGCCTCGCTTTGGCGTAGCCCACCACTACCCTCGTTCGGTTGGTAAGTGTTGTTTTGGAATGGCAAGTTTTACTCAATATTTAGGGACCTAGGGTTTCTATGTTGGTTGATTTAAGTGAACTTAATTAATCATCACAACAATCGAAATCCTAAACATGCATCTAACATATAATTCGTATACATAAACATATATATATATATATGTTTATATATATATATATATATATATATATATATATATATATATATATATATATATATCAAAAACATAAATAGAGATGCATTTGGCAACTAGCATGACCCCTTGAGATCTTCAAATCTTCAAAAGGTCTTCATTTGCAACTTTATGGATACATCTTTCAAGAGCCTCCATCTTCAAGACTTGACCATAATAATGCAATACTAGTATCTACGATTAGGATTAATCTAAAGATTAAGGTGCAAAAATACTCAATGGTATGCAGACCGTATTTAGATTTACAAAAATATATCACGGATCGCAGTCCGTATTTTCTATCCTAATCAGGTCCCACTAGTTGCCATTTCATAAAACCTGTGATAGAATATACATTCCATTCATCCGTTCACTATCTGTGAATGGCCCATGCATTTTACAACGATAAACAAGTAACAATGCATAAACACACGAGAACTAGTAACTAATCTAGGTGGTTAATCCAATTAACACGCCTAATTAAAACTAGTCAAAGTTATTTTAACCGGTTATGTAAATAAGCGCAATTAATATTTGAAGCTCCCACTAAATTCCGCATCCAACTCAATTAATCAAATTAATTAAGCAAGTAAATCCCAAAATAAGTCAAAATAAATTTTTCCAATGTCGCTCAAAACCCGAGGCCTAGCCTCCAAAATTTATTAAAATAATTAAAATTAATTAAAATTAATTAAAATAAATATAATGGCCAAAAAGCAAAAGTAAAACCGAGAGAAAAGTGCATCGACTACCAAAGGCTAGCACCCTTGAGTACTCACACGCACGCAAGTGCTGTGCGCTTGCCTAGAAGCCTCGGCTTTGCGTGCTGTGATGCTGCTGGGCGCTGCTTGGCAGTGCGCATTCGATGCGCGTCTAGCTGCAGCTGCCTAGCACTGCTGCTACGCTTAGCATCTTCTCGCACGCCCCTATGCACCAAGTCAGCACACAACTCCTTGCACACACCTAGCACCACACGCACCAAGCGCAGCAACCTCGTCCCTCGGCAGCCACATGCGGGCTGTGCAAGCAGCCCAGCTGGCTGAGGGATGCACATGGCTATTGTTCCTTGGTTTACGTGCTTGTACCTCGGGATTAATTCCCGATTTTGTGTGACATCTCTAATCAATTCTAAATTAATTTTAGAATTAATTTATTGATCAAAAATGAAAATTTAAATAAGTTTAACTTAAAATAAAATTTTCAAAGTGCATCTAACCAAAATAATTCCCAAGAACCATTCTTTAATTAAATTGGTTTAACTTGGTGCAACAAAAAAAAAAAAGGAAATTACTCACTATTAATTTATTTAATTGAAATTAATCTTGAGTTTTGACAAAATAAAAGGGAGTTGGAAAAATGAACATAAGTTCAATAACGATTCCAACTTTAATACTTGTGAATCCTTTGAAAAATTATATCTTCCAATATGAAGATAAACAAATTTCTATTACAAGTTTCAAACTTTATGATTCTAATCAACTAAAAATTGATTAAATCAACAAGGTTCAAAAAAATTTATGGAATTTAGTAACTTAAAGTTTGCAATTATTAAAGATTGAATCTTAAGTACTTGGAAGCCTCAAAGAACAACAATTTCACACTTAATGCAATTAGTTTGCAATTATGTAAAAAGTAAAACCAAGCTTTCAAACACAAATTACCACCAAGTAATAATGCCTAAAGAGGTTTAAAATTGTATATAAAATATGTATTGAACCAATTACATAACCACCATAAATATGCAATTAATTTTCAAGGTTAGAAAGACTTAAAATTTTCCGTAAAAACGAAAAATCCCTCTAAATGTGCATTTCTGGTCATTTTTAGGCTAAAAACCCAGCCTTAAAGGAAAAAACCATTTTCAGAACGCCTTTTCCACCTAAAATTCACTATTTTTTGAAATATGGGTTCAGGGCTGATGATAACTTTAATACAAGGTTAAAATAAATAAAACGAGCTATTAATCTAAGTAGCAACTAAAAACCAGAAAAATTAAGCCATAAAAAGACCTTGAAAAAAATTATGATTTAAAAAAAAAACGAGCGAGGTCCGATAACACTGTTGAGGTTTGGTGAGTCTGACTCACCGCGGAAACAACCCCGACCAAACAAACCACTCACAATTAATAAAACCATAAAGCATAACAAATAAACATAAAAGGATAAAATCGGAATTTTTCTTTGAAGCGTGCTTCGCCCTCAAAGTCGGGCTCTTACTTGAAAGCTTTAAGCTCCGAAAATACGCGAGCCTCCTACGGAAATCCACCAGCAAAAACTACTAGCGGCTTTTAGGTCCGTTACTTCGAGGTTAGTGAGGTCCGACCAAAACCTGAGTATTATATGAGTTTAAGAGTTTTTTCTAATGCAATGCTCTATTGAACTCCTACTCAAGTAAGGAATTATCATGCCATGCTTTGGCTATATATAAGGAAGAATAGCTTGTGAATTCCACTCATCTTTCAATGTGGGACTTTTTCACAAAAAGATCCCACATGGAAAGATTGATGAATTCAATCCTTAGTTAAATAAACCAAGGAACAAGTAACAAGTGTCACATGGTTAGGTGAGGACCACTTTCCCACTTGGTCCCCAGGGCATTTCACATGCAATGTGAACTAACCATGTGTCACCCAACCATGAACCCCAAGTTGGGTTCGGTTGGGCCATTTTATTTTGGCCTGTGTCCATGACCCATCGCCCCGGGTCCACGGCCCTTGCTACATGTGTCGCCACACTGGCGCGCTGCCTACATGACACGCTGCCACTTGGCGGCTGCCAACGTGGCCGCCACATGTGTTGCCACATGGCATTTTTCCATGTGTGCTGCCACGTGTCACGCTCCTATTTGGCGCTTTCTTAGGATTTTGAGTGGCTAGAATTCTACTTGTTACCTGAAGAATGTTCCCGTCTCGCTAAATCCTAAATTTTTGCTGGACATTTGAGATTCTCCGACGCTCGATTTTGACGCCCCAAGCCCGAATTACCGACGTCTAAATATTTAATACTCATCGACGAATTCATTTCTAAGGGTGTGACCCGAAGGGTTCAGTCAAGATTAAGCTGTAATATTAATTATGCATTAATATTACTGATCGGAAGCGGTCTCCATCTAAGCATTCCGATCACTTGACCTTACTGAATATACTAGCTTTCTAATAATTTTGAACCTACTAACGGAATAGTACACTTTTCGAAGGACACCATTCCTTTCAGGATGTTGGGTTCTTTCGGCCATGTAATTTCCCCTACTTGATGGCGAATGTTCTGTTTGTAAATAAGCTGAATGATACCTGGCGTATGTGTGTTGATTACACAGACCTCAACAAGGAATGTCCAAAGGACAATTATCCGCTTCCAAAGATCAACAGTCTGGTTGACTTTAAAGCTGGTCATGCCTTGATGAGTTTTATGGATGCCTACTACGGCTTCATCAGATACCCCTGTGGAAAAAAAGATCAAGAGAAGACGGCCTTCGTCACTGATCAGGGGTTATTCTGCTATACTGTGATGATGTTTGGCTTGAAGAATGCACCGGCTACCTTTCAAAGGATGATTTATACAGTCTTCATTAATCAAATTGGAAAGAATGTAGAGGCGTACATTAATGACAAGATAGTCAAATCCAAACAGCAGACAGATCACCTTGCTGATCTTAGAGAAACCTTCACCACACTCAGGCGGCATAAGGTCATGTTAAACCCTGAGAAATGCATCTTTGGTGCTGAGTCTGGGAAGTTTCTCGGACTCCTGATTAATCAAAGGGAGATAGAGGCTAACCTTGAGAAGATACAGGCGGTGATTGACATGAAGTCTTCACGCACTGTTAAGGAAGTATAGAGACTGACCGATTACCTAGTGGCATTGGGGTGGTTCCTCAGCCGCTCAGGTGAAAAATGCCTTTATTTCTTCCAAGCAATCGGGAAAAAGACTAGATTTGAATGGAGGGATGATTCTGAGGTGGCCTTTCAGAAATTAAAAGAACACTTGCACTCTTTGCGAAGGCTTCTTAGCCTTTTGCCCAAAGAGACGTTGTATATGTACCTAGCCGTCTTAGACCATGCCCTCAGTGCTGTTCTCCTTGCTGAGAGAGACGACATACAGCTCCCAGTCTATTTCATTAGCCATGTACCCAGAAATGCTGAACTCCGGTACCCCATGGTTGAAGATTTTGGCCCTGCTTTGTATAAGGCATTCAAGAAGCTAAAATCTTACTTCTTGGCGCATCCGGTGGTGATCTACATCGATCAACCCCTCAAGCGGCCAATGTCTACCATTGAGTCATCCGGCAAAATGTTGAAACGGGCTATTGAAATGCAAACTCTTGAAATCACTTACTCTATAGGATAGCTCCCGCTGAACTATCGCCCAGCTCCTTAGGGTGCGCACTCATTGCCGAGAGAACAACTGTGAGGGGCTCACCAGCCGATAGAGTCAGCCCGTAGAGCTGACCTGGCCAAAGTCTCCACAAAGGAGATCGTACACCTATAAATAGACGGCAAAGTAAAACTGAAAAGAGGTTAGACACACAAGTTATTACACTCTCTACATCTCTGTACATATACTTTCTCTTTCTAAAAACTCTCTAACTTAAGCATCGGAGAGGTGTTCGTCGAGCCACCCCCGAGGGAAGTTTACGTGTGTTCCCTTGTGTATTTTGTCGACATGGCCCAACTCACCTAGATGAACCCTTGGATCACACCTGGAACAAATGCGCAAGAAGGAGGGGAAGGATCATCTAACCTGAGGTTCACCAACTAAGTTAGGGACTAGTTGACAAACCACCATGGCCGGGAGGAAGCTGTACAAATACCATACCCAAAGCTAATGACGCCATCCAGACACCACAAAAAACACCACCAGCAACCATTGATCCCAAAGGATCCACCGAGAAACCCAAGTCCACCATCTAACAAAAATCCAACCCTTTTGGGTGGACATCGATTGCAGCTAAAGCAGCGTCAAAACCATCGATCCGAAAGGATCTAGTTCCATTTTCAACAAATAATGGTATGCCATTAACAGGCACAAATAATGAACCCGTTGTTTCAACAACCATAACCTAGAAACCGCAGCCCGTAAACATGCCATCCATCCTTCAAAACATCTCTAAGTGCAGTAAGAAGCAGTTGACAGTGATGACAGCAGTCCTTGCCAACTTTGGTAAGGGAGCAAGCCTGTCACCAGTAGAAGCAGCTACAGAACCAGCGGTAAAGAAGCCAACACCCACAACCCTCACCCCGAGTAGAAGGAGATCGTCTAGCTGAGGAAAAAGGTGCTGGGGTTGGAAGCTTAGAATCTAAACCGAGAATGAAGCGTGGAGGAAATAGTTCAGACTAAGGGCAGCTCGGAGAAGGGAGTCGCCCGCACCCTGTCACCAGCCGCGGAGCGAAGACCGAGTCTGGATATTGAGAAGCAAGCACGGGTCCAGGTTATTCCAGATGATTCCCGATTTTGCCAGAAGTTTGTAGAGGAACCGAAGGAGAAGATAAAGATGTCAAGCTGCAGATACAACAGAACTACAACGCCTAAGAGCCATATATCGGCTTTTAAGAATCACATGGTGCTCTATACCATGACGGATTCAGTCTGGTGCAAAGCATTCCCACCGACCCTAGAGGGGCTGGTAGCGCAGTGGCATACGGCCATTCCTAAAGGTTTTGTGTACTCATATAATCAGCTGACACTAGTAGAAAAATAAAAAAAGGCAACCCCCAAAAGGCACCGGTTCAGGCCAAACCGGTGTCAAATACCTGCCTAAAAATGCGCGGAATTTCAGACCAAGAGTAACGGCACCAGTTCAACTCAAACCACTGCCAAAAATACAAAGGGCACCGGTTTGAACCGGTGCCACTAAACCGGTTCATCTATATAATTAAAAAAAAAACCCGCCCCATATATAACCCTAACTCTCCCTCACTCCCTCGGCCGCTCCTCATTCTCTTTCTCTCTCCTCCTCCTTCTTCTCCTTCTCTCTCCTCCTTCTATCTCTCTTCTCTGTTCGCGATCTCATCTCCTTCTCTCATCTCCTTCTCACTCGTTTCCACCACCAAAGTCCACCACCAAGACCAACACCCAAGACCACCAAGAACACCGATTCTAGGTACATGCATGTGGTTTTTGGGGTTTTTTTTTTCTTTATTTTGAGATTTTTAGGTTTAATTAATCGAGTTTTGGGTTTAATTGGATTTTTATGGGTTTAATTAATTGATTTAAATCGATTTTTGGATTTTAATTCTATTGATTTGGGTTTCATTAATCGATTTAAATCTTTTTTCCGATTTTATTTCGATTTTTCTTGGGTTAATTTTCGATTAAAATAATCGTTTTTTGGGCTAATTAATCGAGTTCTGGGTTAATTTTCATGCATGCGTTTTGGGGTTGTTTTCTGGGTTTTTTTTTAGATTTTGATTTTTTTTTATAGATTTTGATTTTTTTGGGCTAATTAAGTTTTTTTTTTTCTGTGTTTTTTCGATTTACAGTTTTTCTGGGTTTGAATTTTTTTTCAATTTTTGGGATTATTATTTGGTTTTCGATTTCAATTTTTTTTTGGGTATTTTTTCGTTTTTTTTCTAATTTTTTGGGTTTTTAACTAATTTTCGATTTAAATTTTTTTTTGATTTTTTTTAATTTTCTGGGTTTTAATTTTCTTCGATTTTCTGGGTTTTAAAATAATTTTTTCTTCATTTTCTGGATTTTCTCGATTTTCTGGGTTTTTAACTAATTTTTGCAGCTAATACATTTTAATTGATTTTGTTGGATGAACTAATTGGCGCAGGTATACTATTTACTTTGCAAACCCAAAATATTGCACATAATCGAAGAATCAAGAATCAAAGATCAAGAATATTGATTTAGATGTTTGGGTTTTTTTTTTATTGTGATGTTGTAATATTTCTTTTTTATTTATATTGTAGTTCTTTTTTATTTATTTATATGTGGTAATTGTTTAATTTTATAATTCGTATATTTTAATTTTTTCTTGACTATATACTGTAAATTTCGGTTATATTCAATGATATTCAATTAATATGTTGTTGTTCTTATTTATTTTAGTCAATTTGATGTTAAGTGAAAAATGACACCAACAAAAAAAAAATTTGATTTTAGGGGTGTTTTTGGCACCGGTTAACCGGTGCCAAAAACTTTGAAATAATTTTTTAAGGGCCTTTTTGGCAACGGTTTGAACCGGTGCCTTTTTGGCACCCCTCACATTGGCACCGGTTCAAACCGGTGCCTTAGGCCGGGTTTGAACCGGTGCCAAATTCATTTTTTCACGTAGTGTGAAAAGGATGTTTATGGAGAATTTTATAACCTTGGTAGACCAAACGAAGATGATAACTGAGTTGATGTCACTAGTTCAGGGGAAGGACGAACCCTTGAGGGACTTCATCACCAGGTTCAACAAGGAGTCAACAACCATCCCAAATATGAGCCAGGAGGTAGCGCTACTTGCAATGCAGAACGGTTTGCTACAAGGCTCACCGTTTTGAGCGTATATGTGGCGTAAGAGCCTCAAAACGCTAACTGAAGCGCTAGGTAAAGCTCACGAGTTCATCAAGTCAGACGAGACTAATAGAGCGATGCTGAGCAGGAAGGCGCCAAACGACCTAGTTTAGCGGGCAGAAGTTACCCGGGCGGAAAATGCAGCCAGGGCTGATCAGCCCAGCATAGCTAAACAAGGTCGCAGGGAGGCGGAACGAGCTTTTTGGGTGAGAAGGTCATATCCGAAGAGAGGAGGAAGACCTAGAAGGTTCGACCAGTATACCTCGCTTACTCACTCAAGGTCTCACATCTATAGCATGAACAAAGCTGACGATAAGTGGTAAAGACCCCCGAGGATGGTTAATAGGAACTGTGGTCCCAACAAGTGGATTGACTTTCATAGGGATAATGGCCACACAATTGATGAATGCACGCATTTGAAAGATACCATAAAAGACCTGGTCAGAAGGGGGTACCTAAATTAGTTTAAGCAGCATGCTGATCCTCCCAAAAGAAGGGATCAATATAAAGCAGGCCTTGACCGCAAAGGAGGTCACAGGGGTCCCGCTGAATATAGAGACATAGATAGTAAGCTAGAGGGAAGGGTGTATGTGATTAGTGGAGGACCAATGCATGGAGGGATAGTGAACAAGGCACGGGCAGACTTGCGGGCAATGATACATCAGATATACTATAACGAGAAGCACAGGTGGCCACCTTTTCCCCCGCAGCCACGAGCCATATTTAATGAGTATGATCAAGAGGGAATAATCTATTCTCATGACGACCCCTTGCGGTGACAATGAGAATAGCAAATTAGGAAGTGGGTCGAATACTGATAGACGGTGGCAGCTCAGCCAACATCATATACATCAGCGCATTCAAAGAACTGAAGCTAGACAGGAAAGATCTAAAAAGGGTGAGTTATGAAGTCATCGGGTTTAACGGGTCTGGGTTGACCCCAGAGGGCATAATCGAGCTCTCAATTCAAGTGGGAAAAAGGTAAAAAAGGCGTGATGTTCGAGCAGAGTTCCTGGTGATAGACTCTCCTTTACCTTACAACGTGATCATGGGAAGGCCGCTCATCCACAAGATCGGCAGAGTAGTTTCCACCTATCATCTTGCCATGGTTACACAACTAATCAAGGGCGGTCAACAAAGCTCAGGGGAAGCCAGAAGACGGCTCAACCATGTTATATAACTGCTCTAAAGCAGCCCGCTAGGACCAAACACCAGCCAGTCTAAGAGCAAAGGCCCACTGAGCAACCTGAGAAAAAGTAAAGAAATAGGAAGCGCGAGGAATATCACAAGGAGAAGGAGAAACAAAAGCTGGCCATGGGAAATTTTGAGCCTGCAAAGAAGGAAATGGCTAGGCCACTTCCCAGTGGGGAGCACGTCACAATAAAGCTCACAGAAGGTGATCCTTCAAGAACAGTGAAAATTGGAAAGGATATTTATCCCGGAGTGGGGGTACACCTCATAGAGCTGTTGAAAAAGAACAGGGACATCTTTGCATTCTCAGCAGATGAGATGCCCAGAATTGAGCCCGCACTCATGGTCCATAGGCTAAATGTGAAAGAAGATATTAAGCTAGGAAGGCAGAAGAAGCGAAGCTTCTCCACGGAGAAAAATCAGGCAATCTAGGAAGAAGTGGATAAACTCTTGGAAGTTGGATTCATCAAGCCTTGTGACTACCAAGATAAGCTAGCCAATGTGGTAATGGTGAAGAAGGCAAATGTCTAGTGGAGGATATGTGTTGATTTAACAGATCTCAACAAAGCCCGCCCAAAAGACTGTTACCCGCTGCCGCAAATCAATCAGCTACTAGATTCAACCAGCGGGCATGCTTTGCTAAGCTTCATGGATTCCTTCTTAGGGTACCATCATATCAGCTTGCATAACCCGGATAGGCAAAAAAATGCATTCATCACCGAAGAAGAAGTGTACAATTACATAGCTATGCCCTTCGAGTTGAAGAATGCTGGAGCAACTTTTCAGAAGACAATGGATAGAGTATTCATGCACCACAAGGACGACTCAATTGTCAAGAGCTTCACACAGGAAGGGCATATCATGGATTTGGAAGAAACATTTGCCACCTTGAACAAGTATAACATCAAACTTAACCCGAAGAAATGTGTCTTCGGGGTGAGCTCAGGAAATTCTTGGGCTTCCTAATCAGCGAGAGAGGAATAGATGCAAATCCGGAGAAGGTTAAAGCATTCCTAAGCTTAACTGAGCTTAAGTGCATTAAAGACATCGTGCGTCTGATAGGCAGAATGGTCGCACTGACTAGATTCATCAACAAGTTAGCCGACAAAGCTTTACCATTCTACCGGCTACTAAAACGGAATAGGGAATTTAAGTGGGGAGCCGCAGAAAAAGAAGCCTTTGAGGGAATTAAGGAGCATCTAACTAAGCTCCCAACAATGATCAGCCCGGAGCTGAAGGAAAAATTAAAATTGTACATTTCTGCATCAATTTAGACAATCGAAGCCGTTCTCCTAGTAGAAAGACAAAAGCAACAAATACCAATATACTTTGTATGCCATGTGTTGACTGAGGCCGAACAAAGGTATCCGTTGGTGGAGAAGTTCGCTTTTTCAGTGGTAACAATAGCAAGGAAGTTGAAGCTATATTTTGACACGCATATAATACAAATCCTCAAAAATCACCAACTGTAGAAAGCGTTACAAAAAAAATGGATGCATCAGGCAGACTATTAAAGTGGGCCATTGAGCTCTCCGAGTATGAGTTCGAGGTCAAACCTAGGGTAGATATCAAAGCACAAGCCCTAGCAGACTTCATTGTGGAGGCCTCGTACGAAGAAAAGGAAGATGATATTGGAATCTAGAAGGTGGAAGGTGGAGGTAGACGGATCGTTAGCCCAAACAGGAAGCAAAGGAGGAATCATAATGACATCCCAAGAGGGAAATGTATTTGAGTATGCCATAAAGGTCAAATTCAAGGCCTCAAATAACGAGGCAGAGTACGAGGCAGCTTTGGCACGCCTGCATATGAGCATCACAGCTGGAGCCAAGAAAGTCCATCTACAGACTGACTCTCAGCTTATCGCCAGTCAGTTGAGAAGGGAGTATGAGATTAGGGAATCCACAATGTTGAAGTATGTGACAAAAGTGAAGGAGTTGGCCGCTCAGCTAGTTCACTTTCAGATAGACTTGGTCCCTAAAGAAGGAAATTCCCAGGACGACACATTATTGAAGTTAGCTAGCTCCACCCTGCAGAGCCTCACGAGGATAATGATGGTGGAAGTCCTGGAGGAAAGCAGCACCGCAAAAAAAGAGCAGATGAACTACATTGGACAGTAACGAACCTAGTTCACATACATACTGGCATACAAAGTTCATGGCTCGCTGCTAGACGATGAAGTACTAGCAAAGAAAGTGAAAAAAAATGCTAACTGGTACGTGGTGATGAATGGAGAGCTCAACAAGAAGGGCTTCTCAAAGACACTGCTAAGGTGTATTCTAGAGTGGGAGCAGGAGAATATCATGGAGGAAGCACACTCAGGAATATGTGTCAACCACATTGGTGGAAAAGCATTGGGAATAGAAGTCCTCAGAAGCGGTGCATACTGGCCAACTCTAGCTCAAGACGCACTAGTATATGTGAAAAGGTGCGACAAGTGTCAAAAATACTCCCCAGTCATAAACTAGCCGGCAAATTAAATGATCTGACCCCAATCCTCAGCCCAATCCCGTTCGCTCAGTGGAGAATGGACATATTGGGACCCTTCACCACTAGGTTAGTGGGTAGGAAGTACCTCATAGTGGCAGTAGACTATTTTACCAAGAGGATAGAGGCTGAGCCCACTAAGTGCATAAAGGAAACCCAAGTTAGGACGTTTATATGGAAAAACATCATCACAAGGTTCGGGGTGCCACAGTGCATTGTCTTTGACCACGGATGCCAATTTGACTACGACACAATCAAGGACTACATGGAGGACATGGGCACCAATTTGCAAGTGCCTCAATCTGTCAGCTGCATAGTAACAGCTAAGCTGAAGAAATAAACAAGCCGATCTTAACAGCCCTGCAAAGGAAGCTAGAGGAGCACATAGGCCTATGGGCTGACCTAGACCCTGAAGTGTTATGGGCAAACAGAACCACTAAAAAAGAGTCTACTGGTAAAAGCCCTTTCTCTCAAGCCTACGGGGTTGATGTAGTTGTTCTAGTAGAAGTACAAATTCTCAGCTTGAGGATATAACACTATGAGCCTCAAGGAAATGAAAAGCGCATTTTGGAGGAGTTAGACATCCTGCCAGAAATAAGGCTACAAGCATCTCTCAAGCTGGAAGCCCAGAAGAGTAGGATTTCCAAAGCTTTCACCAAAAGAGTCAAACACCGGGAGCTCCTGTCTTGAGACTTGGTCCTCAGAAGGATAGCAGCAGTGGGAAGAGGAAACCTGGTGCATTCCTCCACACAGATCAAGAAGGTCAGGTCTTAAGGAATAGTTTCAATGCTGATGTGTTAAAGAAATAATTTATTTGAAAACGTAAAAAATTAAGTAGAGCTGGGGATAATTGTTTCAATTTTGCAAAGAACACTGTTTAGTTCATGTTATGTCAATTAAGGCATTTAAGCCATTTTAATTCAATGAAATACGAGCCTCTACGTGAGGAGTACATTGTGTAAATTTGTTTAAATATATCATGCTTTAGTATCATATACTAATATGTGTAAAAAAAGAGAGAGAGAGAGAGAAAGAAAGAACGCATGCAAGTGCTGAAGGCAGAAAGCACCTTAGTAGGAAGCAGCGAGATGGCGCTAAACGACAAAAGAACATCCTTCCCTAAAAACTTACCTTACCTGCTCAGAGTAATACAGGGCACCCACTCGAAGACGCCAAAGGGGGAGGCCTGGCACGTTCAACTTGAGGGGGAGAGGGCAGTGAAAGCGAAGAAGGATGAGCTGCGCGGGCAACACTAAGGTTCTCTTAGTCCCACCCAGCTCACCTCTTTGAGGGGGAGAGGAGTAAGATAGATATATGATAAGCCCTTACGAAGAGAAGTAAGAGGCACAAAAGAACAAGTCACAGCATAAATAAGCCGAACGACACAAAATAACAAGGCACAACATAAATAAGCTGAATGACACAAAAAAAACAAGTCATAGCATAAATAAGCTAAATGACAAAGAACAACAAGTCATAGCATAAACAAGCTTAATGAAACAAACAAACAACCGAAAGCTGGTTGACACAAGTAAGTCTCTGCAAAGCAGACTGAATGAATGGTGCCAAACAGTTAACAAATAAGATAAGCTAACCAATATGCGAGCAAGTTTATACAAGAACCAAGCAGAATACAGGGAGCATAAGTACGCAGCACAAGCAGGGCAGAGAGAGCAAAGCTCATCGAAGCTCCAGCTAAATATAGAAGGGAGCAAGAAAATAAGAAAGACCCCAGCAGCCAAATCGATAAAACAGGGGGACCCAACCTACAAGGCTTCACTAAAATGCAACGAAGAGGCTGCTGTGCTAAAGTCTAGGAACTATGATGAGTGTCATTTATGGCAATCATAGGGTAGTCTTTTAGGGTTATTTCTTTCCCCTTTTCATGCTTTCTTCTCTTATTTTTGGTCCTTTTTCCTTTAGTTTCTCTCTTTCCTCTTTTCTTTATGATTCTCGTGTTTTTATCGTGTTTTCCTTTATTTGTCTCTTTTTCCCTTTTATTTCCTTTCTTTGTGTACTTGTGTAGGTATTGTGAGAATCACTTTGGCAAAGGATTAAATTTGGGACTTTAATGATCAAGCAAGGAAGAAGCATTTGGCTAGAGAGGGCTTAGAGAGGGCTTGGAGAGGCCTCGGAGAGGTTTCCAAGGCAAATCCAGCAGGCCGCGGGCGCGGGCCCATGCTACTCAAAATTGCCAAAACTTGGCAGGAACTTGCCGCGGTTACCCCGTAGGCTCTCCGCGGGCGCGGGTAAAATGGAGAGGCCGCTCCATTCAGAGAGACCGCGACCCCCTGATCAAGCTTTGGGAGCAGGGGATTAGCTGCGGGCGCGGGTTTCATTGCCGCGGGCGAGGTTCTCTGTTGCTCCGGGCGCGGGGTCACCCCAGATAGCCCGCGGAGGGCTTTGGACCCATTTTTCCGCGGGCGCGGGTCTATCGAAAGAGGGCGCGGGAGCTGCCAATTTCTTCTTGCTTATAAATAGAATTGTATTTCCTTTTTGAAAGGGAATTTTGATAATTTTCATTAGCTTAGTTTTAGAGAGAGAATCTAGAGAGGAGTTAGAGAGAAGTTCTTGGTTTTTGATTTGTAACTCAACATTTGATCAATCAAGTTTGGATTTCTTCATTTTCAATCGTCAATATTAGTGAGAATCTCTTCCTTGTTTCATCTTTTACTTACTTGCTATTTGATTTTTGCTTGTTACTTGTTCTTCTTTGGATTTGAATTTGATATTGTTGATTATTTTTTATTTATCTTAGATTTTGATATAGAAATGAAGATTAAAGCACTTTCTAGTTATTTGTTCTTGAATTTCACCATGATTAGTGAGTAGATTAGTTGCTAGGGAAAGGGGGAAGCATGTTTGATTAATGAAATTTCTAGTTGATGCTCTTTGATTGATTGGTTACTTGCAATTAAATTGGTTGACATAGTTTTGCATGTGATTGATTAGACTAGGAGTGATCAACCTACAAGATTAATCTAGATTGCATTGCAACTCTTAATGATATGAACAATCGAATTGAAAGTTGCTCTGATTGATTGGGTTTGCTTGTGATTCTTCTTCATTTGCCTTTCATAGTGACACCTAGATTGGCCTATAGGAGACAACATTTGAACTCTCTTGATTGCTACTATTGTTTGTCCATTGCAATACTTTAATTAATTGATTGAGCTCTAAACTAGCATTATCATTGAACTTGCATGTGGAACCCATATCCCTAGTGTTTAGACCTTTGTTTTACTTTATTAGACTTACTTTATTTTACCATAGTGCCAACCATAATATCAACTCCATCTTCGAGGTAGCTTAACTTAGACTCTAGTTTTCATCATTGCATTCCCTAGGGATCGACCCTTAACTTGCCCTATATTCATATAAGGTTGGTTAGGTGTTTACAAATTTTGTTTGACTTGGGGAAAGGGTAGATAACGACATGCATTTTCCCCCTTCGTCAAACTACTACACCTTGGCTCAGCAGCAGGTTCAAACACGCACATAAACTACAAAACAATCATTAGACGAAATAGCAGAAAAACCATTAAGTACATACAACACAAAGCTGAACCCCTGCCCACGAGGACAGAGTAAAGATCCAACAAGTCAGTTACATTATATTCAAAATAGAGCCTTCGTCCACCCGGACGAGGAAACACTCAGCAAATTAAGTTAAGGAGACATAAATTTAAGTCACGTTGGATGGGCCCAGCAGCAAAAGATAAAGTATTTTAAAAAAGACACAAGAAAATATAATATTTGGCGGCTATACACCCTAAACACAGCAACAAAAGCTACCTAGTAACTATAGATTTGGGTGAGGGAAACCAAGAAAAACCACTGGAGTAGGAAGGTGACAGTCGCTATAACCTTCATTGTCCACCAGCCAAGGACTCCACCCCAATAGCCGCAGTAATGTCAAGATAGAGGGAAACCTCTAAGTTCAGCACGGCATAGTCAGGTACCTTGCAGGTGGCAGCACTAGGGTGGTCAGCAGGCAACTCGAATAAGCCAGCCTTGCCAGAAGCCTCCACCTTAGCCCAGAAGGTGTTGAAGCGAGTTTGCTGTTCCGCACCTCCACCAAATAAATTACTCACACAGCGGGTTGCAGCCTCCCATCCACCATCATGGCGATCAGCTAATAAATTAGTAAAAGCAGTGGAGCGCGCAAAGGCCTTAAGCTCCTCCTTCCTAGCAGTTTCCAACTCAGTTATATGCCCATCTAGCAGATCAACAGTCTCTGCTTCCAACGTCTTGACCCTGGTCTGAGAGGTTTGCAGCTGCTCCTCACAGCTCGCCCGCTTGGTCTAGGTGAGCTGAAATTCTCCCAACTGGAGCTGCAAGGTGTAGGCCCTCTCCCTCAGAGGAGTCACCTTGCTGACCATGGCATCCCTCTCAGCACGAGCCTGCTGAACCTCCGAATTCTTCTGAGAAAGAATCAGGCCTTGATTATGATACTCCTTCTCCACTGAAAGCAAGGCATTGGACAAGTCTCCAACAGGCCTAACAAGCTACAAAAAAGGCAACGAAAGAAAAGAATAAGCTAGAATAAGAATCAATTAAGGAGAAAAATAAGGCAAGACATTAACAAAAGAATAAGAACAAGAAGGAAGAAAAACCAAAATCAGAGAAGAGAAGACTAAAATCAAGAACTAACCTTCTTCAAGTCATGACAAGCCGTAGCCGCAAAGAGACTGACTTAGCTGCGCGTAGAATCCGCTGGAAGACGAACTCCCTGAGTAAGACGATACCCCAAGGTACCGCCCTTCTAGGGGTCGTCCACGACCAAGGATTCATCAGCCCTCACATTCATCTCAATTCGAAAGGGAGCTTTCTCAGCTCCAGCACGACACAGTATGGGGTGAAGGTTGATATCGATGGGGACCGTAGAAAAATCAATGGGCACAGTAGGGCGGAAGGTACCCCCAGCAGAGATTGACATAGCAGACACCGGGTTCTCAAAAGCATCACTTAGAAATTGGTGAACGCAATGATGAAGTTCATTGGAGTTCATAGTTTCTACCCCCATGTCAGCATTCCCACAAGGAAGCCCTGTGTTAGCAGAGTGAGCAACAAAGGGATCAAGGCCAGAGGAGGTGCGAGCCTTTTTCGCAGCAAGCTCATCCTCAGGAGGGGGAGAGGTCACAAGATCATCCTCTAAGTTAATAACTAGCTGATCTTGCTTATGAGTACCCCCTGCCTAAGAGTGCCCACCTCTAGTGGCGCTTCGAAGTCGCCCTCTCAGTCCGGCAGGGTGTGGCGAAAACTTTTGAAGCTCCCTGATAATCTCATCAGGGAGTGGGAAATTAGTGGCTTCAGCAGAAGGAACCATACAACAGTAGTAGTATCGATGTCATATGAAAAGAGCAGAACATGCTCAGCAGAAGAAGTGGGCTTTACACCTACAGTAGTAGTCTCAACCTCATCAGAGGGAAACTTGAAAACGCTATCCGCAAAATCATCAGCGGTATTCTTTGGATCATCAGAAGCTTGATCAAGTTGTCTTTTGGCAACAGAGGTCTGAGGTGTTACCTGGCCGAAAGCCGTAGTAGGCTGCTTCTCGGGAGAAGCACCATGCGCCACTAACACCTCGGATTCTGAAGCCGCTCTTCGAGGGGCAGGCTGAGTCTCGCGTCTACTCCCAACAGTGGAGGAGGATGGCTTAGCTTCAGCACGGCTAGACCCCGTACGGTCAACAGCTGTCATAGTGCCAAAGACAGCCCACCGTTCAGCCAGAGCTAGTCGCACCTCATTCTTGAAGGAACCAACATACACCCCTAGTGTGTCAAAAAGCTTTGGGGGATTATCGAGAATAGCTGTCAAGGGATCCCTCCCATTGTTAGCCAGCTTAAGATTGCGCCTTTCTAGCTTGTCATAACCTGAAGTGGGGAAACAAGGAGACAAAATAATATAAGGACCAAGGCAAAGAAAACAAAAGAAGAAAGGATAGAAAAGAAGGCCAAATACTCACCAGCCTCACGCGTATAGCACAAACGCATGGCAGAGAGCTGCTCGTTGCCCACAATGTATATAAAGTTAGGTAGCTAGATCTTGAGAAACTTCAAATCACTAGTCCCCGCTCCCTGTAGAGCGTTAAAGGCCTTCGTCTCACGGTCAGACTTAGAGGGGGAGACAATAACCCCAACCATATTGGTACGAATCTCCCTGAAATTGCGCGGCACAGCAAAGGTAGAGGGTACCTTCACCCAGAAAAACTTGCCAGTCCAATCCCTAAAGCGACCAAGCTTTAGGAAGGACATAACTCTGCCTTCCTTGGGAGCAACATAGTGCCAACCACATTTAGTCCTGGAAGCAGACCTCTACAGGCTCATTAGAGACTTGAATAGGTGTAGAGACTTAGGATACCTTCGAAACCGCAGGAATCATAACAGGATAATCAAAGTGTGAAGAGAATATGTATGCAACAAAGATGTACAAATATTGAAGGCACGAAACACCTTCTCCAGAGTAGGGTCAAGGGAAAACCTCAGACCCAAATCTAGCTAAGAAGCAAACACAACAATATGACCAGCAGGGGGAGCGGACAGCTTCGCATCATCAACTGGCAGGACTAACTCATAGCCCTCACCAAAACAATAAAATCTATGCCCGACAGAAGCAAGGTTTAACCTCTTGGCGTCCTTACGCCAACTAGAGTCCAGCACGCAGTTCTTGGGTCCATAACACTTGTGGTCTAGAAAGAACTTAGTTATTCCTTCCTCTATAGGCTCCACAACATAAGTGGGCTGACATTCATAAAAAGAGTGATCACCGGGGGATTCAGTCATCCTGCTCGAAGGGACGGCTGGAGAAGGAGAAGGTGATGAGGTCTCAACAATGCCACCCCGCACTACATAATAGTCAAACCGATTCATATCATCCATGTAATCAAGCCAAGTAAAACTAATTAGGGGCTGAATATGGGGAATAGGGCTAATAAGATATACGTCAGGGGGATTAGCCTTGACGGCGTCAGCTATTATCTTATGGCGCATTGCACGCAGCCTTAAACGGGTGAGGTGGGACAAAGGAATCCCATCCTTAACAAGAACCCACTCACAATAAGGATCAAAGAAGTCAGGACGAGGCTCGTGTTGGAAGGGTGAAAAGCACTACCCTCAGCAGGACAACTACTGCCTAACCCAGATACAGCAATGAGAGTCGCAACATTACCCTACCTGCTCGTAGTGGGGGGACAATTAGGGGGAATAACAATTTTTATAGGAATGGAAGAAGAAGAAAGAGAAATAGGAGGAGTGTGCGCATAAGCTCACCTAGAGAAGAGGATCAATAAGAAGAATACGATTCAGTGGCCACTTGAGGCTCACTTATATTCTAACTATCAGAAGCGTCAGACATTGTGAAATTTACAAAGACAAAAAGCCCGCAGAAAAGAAGAAGAAGGCAATAAGGCACCAAAAATTGAAAAGCAGTTTATGGAGACAAGAACAATGGAGAAATGAAAAAGAGGGAATCAAGAGCGCAATTACAACAACAGGAAAAAAAAGGGTAAAATTTGGACAATGATAATTGAAACGAGTCAAAAGACACAATTTTGTGAGAAAAAAAAAGCAAAAGAAGCAGAATTAGGTAAGTACATACAACAAAAGGTACAAAGTAAGTACCTTTAGAGCAAAAGTTGCAGAAAGAAACATAGTACAACAACATTGGCGAAAGCTAGCACTCGAACAAAAGAGGAGTTCAAAACTGCAATTAAGAGAAAAAGAAAGGCAAAATTAGTAAGAAAGCAAGAACAAGGAAGAGAAAAGTAAAAATGACAAGAAATTGAAGAAAAAATGAAGACGAAAGAAGAAAAAACTTACGACAACAATGGAGGGGAACGTGCGTCTTAGAGTAGGTACAAGAAAGAAAGAGAATTTGAAATAAAAGAAATAAGACGGGGAAGGTAAAAAGAAGTGGGAGACAGTGTAATTAATACGGAATTAATGGGCGGTTGGGCATGAAGTAAAACCAAATCGCCAAGTCACTTCGGTAAAATCAAAACTACAGGATTGGATGATCGACATGTGCCCCAGTCATGCAAATGCTATTCCCGCCCAAAAAAAATTAAAAAAAATAATTTAAAAAAAATTCAAAGAAAGACTTCTGCGGGAGTGATCAAAAATCCTCTCAGCAAGATCATCATTTCTTATACTTCAGCGGGAGTGATCGGAAAACCTCTCAGCAAGATCGTCGTTTCTCAGACTTCAGCGGGAGTGATCGAAAATCCTCTCGGCAAGATCGTCATTTCTCAGACTTCGGCGAGAGTGATCGAAAAACCTCTCTGCAAGATTGTCATTTCTAGACTTCTGCGGGAGTGATAAAAAATCCTCTCAGCAAGATCATCATTTCTCAAACTTGAGTGGGAATGATCGAAATTCCTCTCCGTAAGATCGTCATTTCTTGGACTTCAGCTGGAGTGATCAAAATTCCTATCTGCAAAATCGTCATTTCTCAGACTTTAGTGGGAGTGATCAAAATCTTCCCATGCAGTTTTAGCAAGCGACGACCAAGTGTACGCCCAACAAGCAGAAATAGAGCCACCTTTAGCACTTAGTAACACGATAGAGTCCTTACCAAGATTATAACTTGACCACTCCAGTATCTGGATCGCATTTCCAACCCAGAGACTAGATATGCTAGGAGTGTGTAGGGTAATTTGGCAGGACGACCAGTTGAGTCATGGCCGATAAGGTTAAGCGCTCATAACAACTGGTATGAATGATCTCAAACCATCTCTTGAGGGGCTAGTTGTAGGGGATAGCTTCTGCTGAGCTATTCCTTCCAGCAGGGCTCAAGAAAGGAAGGCTCTGCCATGAAAAGAAGAGTCGGCATGAGTGACCTCATACCACCTCTCGAAGGGCTAGTTGTATAGGATAGCTCCTGCTGAACTATCGCCCAGCTCCCCAGGGTGCGCACTCATTACCGAGAGAACAACTATGAGAGGCTCACTACCCCGATGGAGTCAGCCCGTAGAGCTGACCTGGCCAAACTCTCCACAAAGGATATTGTACACCTATAAATAGAGGGCAAAGTACAACGGAAAAGAGGTTAGACACACAAGTTATTACGCTCTCTATATCTCTCTAAGTACACTTTCTCTCTCTAAACACTCTAACTTAAGCACCGGAGGGGGGTTCCTTGAGCCACCCACGAGGGCAGTTTACATGTTTTGCCTTGTGTAGGTTGTTGACGGGGCCAAGCTCACCCAGCAGAACCCTTGGATCCACACCAGGAACACTTACAAACAAAGAAAGGCAGTGAAAGGACAGGAATTTGCCGATTTCATTGTTAAAATGACACGACTGGTTCCTCCGGATAACATTGACCAGGTTTGGAAAGTGTATGTATACAAGAGCTCAAGAAAAAATGGCTCTGGTACAGGAATTATATATGAGTCTCCTGAGGGGGAAAAATTTGAATATGCATTACGGTTTAAGTTTCAGACCTCGAATAACGAGGCAAAATATGAAGCCTTGCTAGCCAGAATTTGCATGTGTTAGGCAGTAGGGGCAACAAAAATTGACGCCTTTTCTGATTCACAATTGGTCATGAGCCAATATCAGGGTCAGTATGAAGCTACCCATCCGGTTATGATCAAATACCTTCAGGCAGTTAAAGAAGAGGATGGGACACTTGAAGAGTTTCATCTAAGTCAAGTGCCCAGGTCGGGAAACAACCGGGCGAATGCCTTGGCCAAATTGGCCTCTTCTGCCTGCTATGACACACCTCGGTCAGTCTGTTAGGAAGTTCTTGAAAAGAGAAGCATATATGAAGAGCCCATTGGAATCCTTGACTGATGCTCTACCTGAACGTATGGGATCCGGGCTCACCTTACAGCCGGCACGCTCCCGGATTTACTGTAGGAGGCAGCCGTCATGAAGAAAAGAGCTGAAAACTTCAAGATGAGAAATGGAGAACTCTTCAAAGCAGGGTTTTTAAAACCTATTTTGAAGTGTGTTACCCCAGAAAAGGGGAAGGGAGTTCTCGAAGAATTGCATGCGGGATATTACGCCTCCCACATAGGCGGCACATCCTTAGCCGTCAGGGCCAGGCAGCAGGGCTATTTTTGGCCCAACCTTGAGTTTGACGCTAAAGAGATGGTGAAAAAATGTGATAAGTGCAAAAATTTTTGCAAGCTCATTCATCGACTGGCTACTGACTTGACGGCAATCAACAGCCCAGTCTCGTTTGCTAAATGGGACATGAACATTTTAGGTCCTTACACGCCTTCACCAAGCAGAAAAATATATATTCTAGTGGCTATGGATTACTTCAGCAAGTGGATGGAGGCGGAGGCGGTAAAAAACATCAATACAAAGGATGTCATCTCTTTCATATGGAAGAACATCATCACCCGGTTAGGGTACCTATGTCTATGGTGTTCAATAACGACCCTCAATTTGAAATGCCTTAACTCAAAACTTGGTTGGGTGATCAAGGGATCTCAAATAATTTTTCATCAGTAGGCCGACCCCAAGAAAATGGCCAAGTTGAAGCCTTCAACAAACTCATTTCTGACGGCATCAAGAAGAAATTTGAAAGAGCCGGTGGCTTATGGGCAAAAGAGTTAATTCATGTTATATGGGCCATCCGGACAACTGCAAAAGGGGCAATTGGTAAAACCCTATTTCTCATAGTATACGGTGCTAAAGTTATCTTGCCCATCGATCATTATGAGCCGACTCTACGAGTCATGCTTTACGATGAAGAGGCAAAAAGGAGGTCATGCGCCTAGCATTGGAATCACTCCTGGAACGTAGAGGCAACTTTGCCTTGCGACATGAGATTTACTGTTTGCGAGTGCCTATAACAAGAGAGTGCACAAGCGGCCCTTGAAAGTTGGGGACTTTGTGTTACAAAATTTGGAGGCAACCAGTAGGGTCAATGGGGTTGGAAAGATAACTTCTAATTGGGAAGGCCCCTACTAGATCTATGATGAAGTTAGGAATGACACCTACCGCCTGAAACTCCAGACGGCAGACCCCTGCCTAGAACTTGGAATGTAGACAACTTAAAAAAGTACTACTTCTGAGGGTTGTAAATTTTTTGTAAACAAGAAGTCTATTAATGAAAATTTGCTTTTTGTTTCAATTACATTATTATTCGTCTTTACACCATCTGGGCAATGCAGAGACAAACCTTTAAAACTTAAGTTTGAAACTTGACACCATAACAAACTTAGCACAAAAAGTCTTAGTGGCTATACAACCGGTCTTGATTAAGAAGTGAGGCCTACGGCCGGATGGTTGCTCATTTTACAAAATCACCTGTTCAAGTATGAAACTTGGCGTCCGGCGACACCCCTCGGGCCGGGTGCAATCGTCGCAGAAAGCACTCTCTAGTTTGCTCTACGTCCACACGCAGACGACAAAGATTGAACGACCTAATTGGTCAACTCATAGCCGTCTGACCAAGATAATCTAAGGAACGACTAAGCACCCGAGAAATCGGATGTCCTCGTACAAATCAACCGGCTATCGACTGAAGTTCCTACTTAGATTATTTATTCTTAAATAGCACTGGTCCCCCTAATGGGATTAATGAGCTTTGTGTAATGGCTATGCCACCATCCTAGACGGTTGTTTACCGCCTGAGTAAGTGGCTGGAAGCGCCTGCTTTAATGGCCGGCTGTGCACTTGGTTTGGGGCAATCACCATTGTGATTGATTGGCCTAAAAACATCTCATACTTCTCAAAGAATCAAATGTTTCCAAGCCAATCAATCAATTTGAAATGAAACCAACCACACAGCCATCCAGGGGCAAGAGAAGCCGGATTACTATTTGTTGCATGCTTTTCATAAGTTAGGCAAAATATAAAAAATATCAAGTATATAAGCAAAATTCAATTCAAAAATTAAAATTCAAACGCAAATGCAAATATGTGCAAAAACCAACTCAGTCAGAATACTTCATAAATAATCGGCACAAAGGCTGAATAATATTATTAACCGGATATACATCCGGTGAAAACAAAAAGAAAGATTGTCAACCCGACTCCATAATCGGAAAAATAACAACATACTCGGCACACAGGCCGGATAGAAAGATTAATGGCATACTGCCGAAGAAATAACAGGTGGCTGGCTCAAGGATGCTTCTCCGGCTAGTCTTAACCGGTGGGGGGGGATCCTTCAATTGCATCAGCCGCTTGGGATTGATCGGCTAGGGCCTCAACAATGGCATCAATCGTCTGGTGGTGGGAGGCTTGGTTCTCTTGGCCTTCAGCTGGCTCCCCATCATCATCTAAGACTTCATATCCCAGATCAGCTGCCCAGGTCTTGAATGGAGGCGGATCTGCCTCTCCAAGTACTTGGGCATCATACACCGCAGTGGCGTAGTCATACCAAAGTTTGTAGACCTAAAAATCTACGTCTGGGTAAAGAAGACTCCAAACAATTTTTAGGCGGGCCTCATTATTGCGCTCGTTTTCCTTTACCAAGAGGCCTTGCTTCTCCATTGACCAGCTCCACCCTCAACTAGGCAACATCTGCCCGGAGCTTTGAGTTCTCTTGATAAGCCTCCTTCAATTCCTTGAAATTAGATTCAGCATTCTTCAGTTGTTGCTCAAGGTTATTAGCTCAGTTATTGGAAGCATCGTAAGAACCCTAAAACTAACCCCTAAACAAGTCTAGTGGTAAGTATACACAAAGACCTAGACTCAAGCAATCAAAAACAATCAAGCATTGACATCGTTCCACGGCAACGGCGCCATTTTGATGCGCGTTAGAACGGTCGCACATTCCACACTCAATCAAATAAATTTATAAATCCTAAAACTAACCCCTAAACAAGTCTAGTGGTAAGTTCGGAGTCGAGCCACAATGAACGGTAATGCTAGATTGTTCTTAATCTAATGCCTAAGCTATGCCGAAGTCGATTTACGGATAAAGGACACTACAACTACACTAAAACACATATACAGAACAAGGTATGATAAAGTCTACTAGGGGAAAAGATCCACTTAGAACAATTAATAAGCTAATGAGAATCCATTTGATAATCAATCATGCAAAGAAAGAATTATAATGAGAATTAACTACACTCAAAAGTAATCTCTCAAATTCCTAGCCTAGATCCCTCATTGACTAGGTGCATAGAAGAAAATTACCCAAAATGCAATCAAATATATCAATTCTAATTCACAATCCCTTGTCAAACTAAAATCAATATGCAATTAAGTGTGCTATCATGGGAGATCAATCCAATCTAAAACAAACAACATGCCAACATCAATTCAATCAATTTAATCACACAATTATCATCAAATTTATCTCAAATAACTCAAATAATCATTACAAAGCCTCACTCAACACCTAGTAGAAGGGAAACTACTCAAGCATAATGAAAGCAACTAAATAAAGCAATAAGAGAAGAGAAAGTAAGAAATGCTCATTGATAAAAGATGGAGATCTTCAAATTCCTCATTTGATTATCCAAAATCCATGAAAACCATTGTGCTTTGATAAAAGATGGAGATCTTCAAATTCCTCATTTGATTATCCAAAATCCATGAAAACCATTGTGCTCCTCACTTTCTCTCTCTAAAATTTTGAGAGTTTCTCTCTCTAAAACCTAAAACTAACCTAAAATCTATTCTAAACTGAAAAAAATCTTTTTCTTTAATGAGCAAAAAAATCTATTTATACCCCTTACAAAATTGCTTAGGAAGCTCCGTAAAAAGTCAGCTGAAACGGGAAAAGGTCCGACCGAAATCTGGGTAGGTTCGGTCGGACTCAGGGTAGGTTCGGCCGAACTCAGGGTAGGTGCGGTCGAACCTCCCTGATCCTTGTTTGGTCGAACTTTCCTGGTTCGACCCCTCCTGTAAACATGCTGAAAACTTGGTTGAAACTGCCTTGGAGGTTCGGTCGAACTTTTCAAAAGTTTGACCACACCTTGGTTCGACCGAACCTCTTAGAGGTTCGGCCACACCTCCTCTTGAACTTCCTCTTCTTGCTTCCTCTCCTTCCCTTTTGCTCCTCTTGTCTTTGTCCATGCCTCCATACTTGGCCAAGGGGCCTCCTACCGTGCTTAGGACCGCCATGGAACCTGCAAAAGATAGAAAAGATCACGAGAGCATGGGGATGATAAAATTATGCATAAAGATTATCAAAACAAGCGCAAATAAGCATACTTTTCATCCATAAAAAAAAGGAAGCCATAAGAGGAGAAAAGAGGTAGAAAAACCTAAGAAAAACAGGAGAAAAGAGACCAATACACTACCCCTAAGGGTAACATAAATGTCACTCATCAAACACCCCCATGCTTAACTTTTGCTCATCCTCGAGCAAAACAAAACAAACACAACGGAAAACGATGTATTTTTTTTTAAAAAAAAAAACAATAAAATAAAATAAAACTAGAAGAGAAAGAATATACACTAACTCACTTTCGTAGGAATCACGAATGCATTTAGCGCATGCATCAAGCACTTTAAACCCCATAGATATGCTCTAGAGGACGAGTATGCTCTCGTAAGGGTATCCTAAGAGTTTAACCCATAACTCTTGACAAAAATCAAGGCAAAGCAATAAACAAATAGATAAAATAAATTGAAGTAAAAGAGAGGTTACAAGCGTTCTTAAGTGGATTTTTACAATGGAACAAGCACTAAAGAATGTCAATCTTTCTAAAAAAAAAATAAAGGTATGCACGTTCTAAGATGTCCAAGGTTGATTGAAACATAGCATATGCTAAGCATAGAGAACTAACGGAAACATATTCCACCTTTTGTTCCAACTAATCAAACCACAACCTCTCTACAAGTTTCAAATCCACTTTCAAGTTAGCTTCTCATGATTCCACGAAGGAACCGGAAAATAAGTAAGAAATTCAAAACATGAGAAGGTTACCCAACATCTTGGCTATGCAAACTCGCTCTATAGGCTTGATTCCTATTTCCTGCCACCACTAAATGACTTAACCCTCTAGGATCAAAAGGACTTTCACGGTTGTAATACACAGGCTAGGAGAGTAAAGGTGTGGAAAACTTTTGAAATTGGTGGTAAACCTACATGTGAAGCTCGGGTGGAACTTTTTCCACAAGATCCAAACGAATCCAAAACAAAAGTACCAACTATGCTCATAAAATAAATTTCCCCCAAGCTTATTTAAAACAAACTAACAAAAATAGGGAAAAAAAAAACAACTATAACAAAATCATTTTGTGCTTTTCATTCTTCTTTTACCTTTTTTTTTCGACATTTTTTTTTTCATTTAAAAGTCCTTGCCTCTTTAACTTTGGACGACTTTTTCTCAAAATGCATTTGCTTTTATGCACAAACTTATATACAACACATACTTGCTTTGCAAATAAACTCATAATTCTAAACTTGGACCATAAACAATAAAACAAGCTCAAAAACTAAATTGCTTCACAAAACTAAAGGTAGAAAGTGAAACCAAGGCTTCAAGGCTTGTATTGTGGCTAGAGAAAAGAAGGTATATGGCTCAAAAGGGCTAGCAAGAGGGGCAAATATAAACTAAACTAAAAAATAGAAAATCTATCCTATAAAAAGAGAAATTCCTTTGTCATCCCCTAAAGGGGCACGGTCGCGATCTTGGGAGCTAAAAGTCAAGTTCTAGATACGAGAATGCAATAGTCAAGGATCCAAATATGCCGCTCAACAAAGTATGATGAAGGCTTGAACAATTTACCTCACTAGGGATAGCAATAACTAACTCTTGATTTCATATCCACCATAGAGAGCAACTCCATCTTACCACAAGCAAGTGAACTAGGGCTTCATGGTCTCAAAGTTCTTAACAACTACCTTAGCATATCATATCCTAGAGTCAACCTAACACATTCTCAAACCGTGCATACCTTTATAATTTAGGAATAAAGACATTCAAGAATACAAGTCCAAGCGTATTATGTCAAAAGTAAGAACAAAACAAAACACATTGCAAATTTGCCTTGATAGAAACAAAATCTTTTTGGAATTTTCAAAATAAAAAAAATGGAAATGCATATACAAATGTGCATGGCATATATGAATCAAAATTCCACCAAACATGATAGAATACCCTCCCCCAAGCTTGAATGAGGCAACATGCTCAAACTTTAAACCAAAGAATCCATGGGAGGAGAAAAGAAAGAAAGTCATCCAACCAACCAACATATGTCCAACAAGTCACAAATCATTAGAGGAAGAGCAAGGAAGGATATTACCGAATATTAGGTGGGTATAGTACCCGCAAATGACCCAATTAAACCTTCTTGAAGCCGACTACCTCTAAAATTGAATCTTGTTTTCCATGTGCTAGCAAAAGTGGAGTCAAACTTCCTTGATTCTTGATCCAAACCAATGCATAAGAGTATATTAAGTTATGTACCTAGCACCAAGCACACAAACATTTCCATGAGGCCAAAAACTATTCTAAAATAAAAATAAAAATAAAAACAATAAACACGGGTTACTTCCCGAGAAAGGCTTGCTTAAGGTCCAAGCTTGACCGCTCTAGTAAATAATATTGCAAGGATCGTAAGAGCTTATCAAATGCACTACTACACATTTCATAAAAAAGAAGGTAGGAAAATGACGGGAAGATAACGTGAAACAAGGATAATGCACGCAAATGAGGAGAGAGATGCCAAGAAAAAGAAGAAGAAGAATCAAAAGAAAATTCAACAAAAGAAGAAGAAGAAGAAGAAAAAGAAAAGGAAGGCAAACTCTCCTTAAAATGTTTTTTTGTGGCAAAATCACCCTTTTCCTCAATAATCGATGAGTGGGGAGCTTGAAGATCACAAATAGAAAGAGGGTCCCCAATAGGCTCTTTGAGAAAAGAAGGGAGTGACATGGGATAGGAGGGAACATGATCAAATTTTCTTGAAAATGGAATATGATGACGTGGGGGGATAGGAGAAATGGTCTCACAAATGATCTCATTTTCACCACCTTGCCTCTCATCACTAATAAGGGAATGAAAATTAATCATTGATTTCTCAAAAGAAGAACACTCGTGATCTACATCTCCCTCAAACAACCAATCTCCAAGAGAAACAACCTCATCTTCCAATTCCCTATCACGACGATAAACAACATTTCCCTTAGAAATTTTAAAGCCTAAGATCTCAAAACCATGCATGAATGGATGCAAATTCATCTCAAATTCATCTCTTTCCCATGAAGCATTCTCAATGAACTCACTCAAAATGTCATTATTTTTCATTTGAACCTTACAAAATAAATGGGACATAATCTCAAATGAGTCCAAATACTCATGAATAGAGGAATCACAAACATGCACTTGGTCAAAATAAGAAAGAGGGTTTTGATTCATAAAATCATCATTTAATTCACTCTCAACTCTCTTTCCTTCACTCAAAAGCTCATTGTTGTCTTCCTCACAATCTTTTGATTTCACAAAAACATCATCATCATCATCTTCAATACACACATGGGATTTGAAAGATTCAAGATCATGCAACAAAGATGACAATTGGCTTTCTAGCTCTTCCTTTCTCCTTATTACCTCCTCAATACGCTCTTCACTCCTATTCATCATCTCCAATTGACTTCTCATAGAATTTAAAAACAACTCCTTACTTGGCCCAAAAGTAGAACCAAGCTCAACACACCTAATAAGGGATTATAATAATCAATCGGACACTCACAGGATGAAGAAAATTGAGGGTTAACAAGGGGAGAAGGATCACAACCAAGATTGTAAGCATCGACTTTAGAAGGATGAGTATAATCATCATCACGGGGAGAGGGGGCACAATCAAGCATATAAGATTCATTATTGGGAGAAAAAGGTACATCACAAGAAGGCATGCTAAATAATGAAGAATAATGAAACACACCATGCTCATCAACATTGGAATGCACCTCATCATCATGAACAATAGGGGAAATAGAGTTGAAATCATTTGTTCTAGGTTCACTAATGAGATCATGTGACAAATCATGGGAATGCATGCTAACATTAGGAGAATCGACACATTGCACATCAATATTAGAAACATGATTACCCTTATTGTAAACATCCCTAGCAAACCATACATAAAAATCCCAAGCATCATCAGTTGATAATGCTTTAAATTCGCCATTATACATGCTTTCAACATTATCCCTAGTTTGCTTATTCAAACCAAAATAACAAATCTCAGAAGCCTCCCAAAGACTATAACAATTACGATCTACAAGTCCCTCAAGTCTATTGAAATAATCACAAAAAGGCTCATTATCATATTGAGGAAATGAGAAACATGCCATTTTTTAATTTTTTTTAACAAAAACAATCAAACAAACAAAAAATAAATAAACAAATAAAAAAAAGTATACACAAAGACCTAGACTCAAGGAATCAAAAACAATCAAGCATTGACATCGTTCCACGGCAACGGCGCCATTTTGATGCGCGTTAGAACGGTCGCACATTCCACACTCAATCAAATAAATTTATAAATCCTAAAACTAACCCCTAAACAAGTCTAGTGGTAAGTTCGGAGTCGAGCCACAATGAACGGTAATGCTAGATTGTTCTTAATCTAATGCCTAAGCTATGCCGAAGTCGATTTACGGATAAAGGACACTACAACTACACTAAAACACATATACAGAACAAGGTATGATAAAGTCTACTAGGGGAAAAGATCCACTTAGAACAATTAATAAGCTAATGAGAATCCATTTGATAATCAATCATGCAAAGAAAGAATTATAATGAGAATTAACTACACTCAAAAGTAATCTCTCAAATTCCTAGCCTAGATCCCTCATTGACTAGGTGCATAGAAGAAAATTACCCAAAATGCAATCAAATATATCAATTCTAATTCACAATCCCTTGTCAAACTAAAATCAATATGCAATTAAGTGTGCTATCATGGGAGATCAATCCAATCTAAAACAAACAACATGCCAACATCAATTCAATCAATTTAATCACACAATTATCATCAAATTTATCTCAAATAACTCAAATAATCATTACAAAGCCTCACTCAACACTAGTAGAAGGGAAACTACTCAAGCATAATGAAAGCAACTAAATAAAGCAATAAGAGAAGAGAAAGTAAGAAATGCTCATTGATAAAAGATGGAGATCTTCAAATTCCTCATTTGATTATCCAAAATCCATGAAAACCATTGTGCTCCTCACTTTCTCTCTCTAAAATTTTGAGAGTTTCTCTCTCTAAAACCTAAAACTAACCTAAAATCTATTCTAAACTGAAAAAAATCTTTTTCTTTAATGAGCAAAAAAATCTATTTATACCCCTTACAAAATTTCTTAGGAAGCTCCGTAAAAAGTAAGCTGAAACGGGAAAAGGTCCGACCGAAATCTGGGTAGGTTCGGTCGGACTCAGGGTAGGTTCGGCCGAACTCAGGGTAGGTGCGGTCGAACCTCCCTGATCCTTGTTTGGTCGAACTTTCCTGGTTCGACCCCTCCTGTAAACATGCTGAAAACTTGGTTGAAACTGCCTTGGAGGTTCGGTCGAACTTTTCAAAAGTTTGACCACACCTTGGTTCGACCGAACCTCTTAGAGGTTCGGCCACACCTCCTATTGAACTTCCTCTTCTTGCTTCCTCTCCTTCCCTTTTGCTCCTCTTGTCTTTGTCCATGCCTCCATACTTGGCCAAGGGGCCTCCTACCGTGCTTAGGACCGCCATGGAACCTGCAAAAGATAGCAAAGATCACGAGAGCATGGGGATGATAAAATTATGCATAAAGAATATCAAAACAAGCGCAAATAAGCATACTTTTCATCCATAAAAAAAAGGAAGCCATAAGAGGAGAAAAGAGGTAGAAAAACCTAAGAAAAACAGGAGAAAAGAGACCAATACACTACCCCTAAGGGTAACATAAATGTCACTCATCAATGGTTTAAGGAAGAAAGAGGTAAAAGGCTCAAGACCCGAGAGAAGTCCCCAAGATGTGTAATTGTGAATTTGAAAATTTTTAATTTTGCAAGTTTATTTTCAACACATTTTTTTTTGCTTTGAACTTTTTTTTTCATTCTTTTTAATCAATGTAGGAAATCTCAGATCATGCGGTCCATCACTCACTTAGCATTCATGTTTCTCAGGCACGGTACCGAGCACTCGATGAGAGACGCAATTTGAGATGTGTTCATATCAAATACATTGGAATACTTGCCTTTAGACATTGTTTTATTTTTCCTTTGCTACTTTGTTTTTTTACTTGCTTTTTGAATGTTATACAATTACACATCTTCAAATCCCAGGGTTGAGTGAATGTGGGTTGAAGAAATGAAGGCCAAACGTTAGGCGAGGCTAAAAGTGGTTGATGAAGAACTGGATATGTGATTGAGTGGTTAATGGGGAATGACAGGGTTGCAAAGGTGCCTCAAATCATTGGTGTACCTTGTGTTTAGTTCGGCAAATTTATTTATTTATTTTTTATTTATTTATTTTTTTTGCTAATCACATGATCGAATGTAAGAAAGAGATGCTCATTTATGAAGAAGGTAAGAAATGTGACACATAGACACATGGATAACGGGAACCTATGCTAGACTTATTGGGGAAAGGGTTGAAACAAAAGAATAAAAAAACATGAAATCTTGCACGAAGGATTTGTGTGCCTTGTATTCATTACTTCTTGCTGCCTGGAGGGACAGGAAGTTTATTTGCATCCATGAAGTCTTGAATGACGTCCTTCAAATTCCAACATTGCTCCGTGGTGTGGCCCCTTCCTTGATGGTACTTGCAATAGGCATTGGGATTCCATTTGGCGCTCCTTTCTTCAGGTTTTGGCTCTGGAAATGGCCCAATAGGTGTGATCAAGCCTTGACTGTAAAGGCGATCAAAGGCCGCATCATAACTCATTCCTAAAGGAGTGTAAATTCTCTTCTTCTTGGGCAATGGAGTATCAAGAGCTAACACTTCGTTGAGATCAACTTGGCTTATATTGTTGGTAGTATTTTCGTGCTTAGAAGACGAAGAAGAAGGATGGTCGTTCTTCTTGTTTTTCCAAGTGTTATTATTGTTACTACCAGCAGTCTTTATTAGCTCATCCTCGATATTGATGCCGATGTCATATACAGCTTCAAAAGTGTTCAGTGGAAGAAATTTGAGATGTTCCCTATATTTATGAGTCAGATTTTGAATAAAGAGGCGAACCATCTCTCTTTCTTTGGGAGGATCTACCAAGAGTGAAGCTGTTTCCCTCCACCTGTTCAGGTAAGCGGCGAAGCCTTCATTCTCTTTCTGTTTGAGAATGGAGAGTTCACGTTCAGAAGTTTTAGTTTGAATGTTACACTTGTAACGATTCATGAAACTGTCGGTGACATCTTGCCAAGTCGCAGTACGCTTGGCATCTAGGGAATAGAACCATTGTTGGCAAGCATGTTCTAAGGAGAGAGGGAACACCGTAGGGAAGAGTGTTACGTCCAATCCCTTAAGAGCCATTGTTGCAGAGAACGCCTTCAAATGGAATATTGGATTGTCAGTAGGCTTGAACTTTGGAATATCAGCAGTGGAGAACTTTTCAGGGAGTCTGTCCTTCGCATTCAAAGGAGTGGGAAGCCGTTCCACATAAGTGAAATCCTCAGAAATATTATTCATTTGTTCCTTCAGTTTGTCAAGGGTGAAAACAGTGACCTTGTTTTGTTCTATGGTAGTGACCCTAGTGGTAAGGGTTTGCATCATGGAAGACAGTGCCTCAATGGATTTGTTGATGTTCTCAATGTCTTCTTTAGTGGCCATTGAAAGGTGATGAGTAACGGAGATGACAAAGTTCTCTTTGAACGCCTATTAGATCTGAGAGATTGTTGCGGTAACGGCTCGAACCGTATTTATCTATCTCAGTTCCTTGAACAAGTATTGTGAAATAAAACAATTCACTTAATTGTTTGACTCATTGCTCAAGATAGGAAAGGAAGGAAAAAATAGATATTTGAAAACAGGTGAGAAAACTCCACTCATTTTTTTATTATGACGAAAAAAGGGTGCATGAACCTAATATACGATCATAAACGACCTGGTGCACGACTCGAGTCGGAACATAAAGAAAGTGTGTGGACTATATTTGACTCGTGAGTGACTAAGTGATGTTATAAGACTCGTGGTATGATCGTATGGCTAGACATGTGAACAATAACCAAAATGACTGACGCGAGGACCAAATTAACATAGAAGACTTGACTGACGCTTTTTTTTTTTTATAATTCCACCGTGTCACGGTGGAAATTTGCCGTGAAACGGTAGTGTTTCTCGTGGCACAACAGCCATTCCCGTGCCACGGTAGATGCTGACGTGGCACGAGATTTTTTTTTTTTTTGATAGGGGGTGATGTGGCACGGGACACTTCTCCCGTCAGACGGGATAAATTCCCGTGTCACGGCAAAAAATAATAATTTTTTTTTTTCGTGGCACGGGACACTTCTCCCGTCAGACGGGATAAATTCCCATGTCACGACAAAAAAAAATAAATAATTTTTTTTTATAGGGGGTAACGTGGCACGGGACACTTCTCCCGTCAGACGGGATAAATTCCCGTGTCACGGCAAAAAAAAATAATTTTTTTTTTCGTGGCACGGCACACTTCTCCCGTCAGACGGGATAAATTCCCATGTCACGGCAAAAAAATAATAATTTTTTTTTGATAGGGGGTGACGTGGCACGGGACACTTCTCCCGTCTGACGGGATAAAATGCCGTGTCACTGCTAAAAGAAATAATTTTTTTTTCGTCGCACGGGACACTTCTCCTGTCAGACGGGATAAAATCCCGTGTCACGGCAAAAAAAATTTATTTTTTTTTGTTTTTTGACAGGGGGTGACGTGGCACGGGACACTTCTCCCGTCAGACGGGATAAATTCCCGTGTCACGGTAAAAAAAATATTTTTTTTTTCGTGGCACGGGACACTTCTCCCGTCAAACGGGATAAGATCCCGTGTCACGGCAAAATTTTTTATTTTTTTTCTTTTTGACAGGGGGTAACGTGGCACGGGACACTTCTCCCGTCATACGGGATAAATTCCCGTGTCACGGGAAAAAAAAATAATTTTGAAACGTTGCTTGTTTATTTTTAAAGGAAGGATACCATCCGACTTACTCTAAAAAAAAGACACAAAAACAAGACTTCCCTAAAATACGGTCAAAAACAGTGGTGCACGACTTAAAGCAAAAAAAGTTTGTGAACACGACATGTGAGTGATTAAGTGAGGTTATGGACGCGTGTTTTGACCGTATAGCTAGACACGACTCAAAACTGGACACAAAATTCGCACAAAAATCGAGAACAAGACCGACATGACACTTTCCTGGGCACCGTGTCACGGTGCAAACTGTCGTGACACGGTGCAGTCTACCGTCAGATGGTAGACTTTCCCGTGTCACGGCACTGTTCACCGTGACACGGCAGAACATGCCGTGACACGGTGCGCAGTTCCAGGTCAGTTTTGTGATTTTTTCAGATTTTAATCGATTTTTAAGTCCGTACTTATTGCTATGTGAGAATAAAAGCCCACGGTCATGGGTTAAACAAAAAGAGAAAAAACATGAGGGTTAGCACCAAACAACCACATAGAATTTAGGCACGATGATGTAAAAGTTCGCATCCTAGAGTCAAGATCTATGTTCAACTACTAGTCAAGCTTTGGGTGTCAAAGGGTACCATGGTTAAGAGTTTGGACGCGTTAGCAAGGCAGCGTCCCTTGAGGGTGTATGCCAACGGGCGGCTCCGCGAGTTCGTGATGAAATCAAACTCGGCTCCATGGTTTGGGTGGATTTAATAACTCGGATGAACCCTTATTACCATGAGCGTTTTTGGGTCGATAGAGCTTAAATCCCCCGGGGCTAAGACGCATGTAGAACACATACGTTTTTTTAGAAAAATCGAAGGAAGTCGACTGTGAGAAAAGAAAATAGGCCACTGGACTGATATTAGGACTGCCGTGACACGGCAGTCAGAAAATCTGACGGGTGCCCTGTTTTCTTTTGCGCGCAACCAAGTTATCCAATTTTTCCTACGGGACAGACCCGAATGCGAATGCGACGTTAAGACGTCTATGCAGATGCAAAAATGCCAAATTAATCACAGGAATATTTTTCAAGAATCTTTCAAGTCTCATCCTCTCATCTTAATTAAATACCGATCACTCAAATCGATAAGTAATTAAGAATCCTCCCCAGTGGAGTCGCCAAATTGTAGGCGTCGTTCGAAGTGCGCCTACATAAAAGCATGTTGTGAATATGCTTGGAAATCATAGGAAGTGGGAATTGACATTACAATTAGGGACAAATAAAGTAGGGAGCCGCCAACAAGTTTTTAAGGAACTTGTAAACCGTTCACGGATCATAAAAGGCAACCAAGAATAAGGGACAACGAAGGCAACAACGATTGACCCGTGAAGGTTACACCCCATTCATAATCGATGAGATTACTAACTCCTATTGGATCGGAACCACGAAATGAGGATCAGGGATGATGGTACGAATTAAGTCATGGAGTCACATTCGCCCGTATTGGCCTCTACTCGATTCTTATATTGAAAAGCATTCATGTGATCTCAAAGGCATACAAACAATAATTCAATTTGCTCCAAACTATTATTTAGCTAAATTGGTTTAAGATTAATGCACACATAATTCTAAAAATTTGGTGATCACTTCAACTTATAATAAGATTAAAAGGGATTCTAAACCGGTTGTGCAAATTATCTTATTAGGCGTGATTTTCAATTACATATTCCATTTAAACATGCAATATGGTGATCGAAATAAAAAATAGAATCAATATTAATATAAAAACCAATTTAATCACAATTCCAACAACATAAAAAGTGTTAGAAAAATAATAATAATAATAAAAAGAGCATGATCCTCACTTTGAATATGTTCGCTTGCAACTACAAAATAATAAACGAGTTAGTAACTTCAAGGAAATAATTAAAAAATAACTAAATTAAATTAAATAAAATAAGGTTGATTTTGGGGCCAAACCCTTAAACGATTCTACCATTCACGCCTTGGCTCAAGGACAGAACCTCGAGTAAAATATGGACTCCTTTAAGTGCTTGAAGAGGGAATTTTAAAGTGAAAATGGGAGGCTAGTGTTTAGGTTAATAGCATAGAAGAGAGAAAATAAGAATAATAGAATCCTGGTTGCCCTGTACATCAGAAATAAGGGGGTATTTATAGGGAAATGTGCTGAGGGAGCACACGGAACCCTAAAATGATAAAAACCCTAAAAAATTATCTCGTGACACGGTCAGACTGTACCGTGACACGGTTAGATAGTACCGTAAGACGGTACACATTCCCGTGACACGGTACAGTTTTGGAGTGACGTGGGAAATTTTCAGAAAACGGAACGGAAAATGTGTTAAGGGTTTACGCTGAAAGGACACGGAACTACCCGTGTCACGGCAGACCTCCCGTGTCACGGGAAGTCCCACCGTCAGACGGGAGTGGTTCCTGTGGCACGGTCAAACTATACCGTGACACGGTCACCTCCAGTCCATTTTTCCGTCTAAATTCATTTTTAACCCTAATTTCTTTCGGCTTTTTAAGTGCTGATTGATAATTTCGGGCTTTTTTCTGACTTTTATTATTCGGGCTAAAATAATAAAATAATAAAATAAAAATAAATAAAAGGTTTGGGCCAAAAATAAATAATAAAATATTAAAATAAAAAGGTTTGGGCTTAAAATTAATTAAAACTATGCTTTTACCAAATATCAAGACTAATCCATGGACCTTTCAAAGGTATGAATTTAATAAAATACGATTATTTAAGCACTCTCGGAATTAAATACTAAACCCGACCAATAGTGGCGGTGAAAGGTTATTTATCATCGGGATTGGTTTTGGGGAGACATTTTTAGGTGTCTACAACCGTGAATTTTGCTTGTGTTTGTATGCTTGTGACGGATTCCAAACCCTTTGACCTTAGCGTACATCCTATAGAATTGAATACATGTGCAGTGGCTTCTAAAGGACAGTTGTTTCATTTCTTCTAAAGTAAAGTCTTCTAGCTTCTTTCCAAGTTTTTCCCAAATGTTAGGGTCTAGAAAACTTACAGGAATCTCATTAGTGTCGGTGTCCGTGTCAACATTACTTTCATTTTCATTGTCGCTGTCCTGTATCAAATAAAATATTTTGAAATATAAGTGTATATGTAATGTCCCATTTAAGATAATTATAATACCAATATATTAAAAAGTTAGTACCTCTCCATGATCCTTAGTTTCCGCTTTATTTTTAAGCTTGTCATATGAGCCATGTCAAAAATAATAATAATAATAAGAATAAATCATTAAAATCTATAAATTTATAAAAAAAAAATATTGTATATAAATTGAATTTATTTAAATAAACATTGAAAAAATGTTACCAACCTCAAATTCAAAGCAATTAGTTTGGTCTAGATTATTAATTTGTGTATCTACCACTTCTTCTCCTCCCGACTCCATATTTTTCGATTACACAAACCCCTTAGGTGATAAAAAAAATATTCTCTGGTGAAACCAAGAATAAAATATTTAGATATTTTGTTTTAATAAAAAACAAAAAAACAACAAGAATATATATATATATATATATATATATATACATACATATATATATATATATATATATATATATATATATATGAAAACCATGTAAAGAAAGATATTAAAAAAATCTTTTACAATTTAGTTTATTTTAAAAAGATTGTTACAAAATCTTTAGTTTAATAAGTTATTGAATTAAAGATATGGAATTACACAGTTTACCTTATTTATTCTGAGCATGCCTCCTAATATATCGCATTTTATGGAACCTTCTTAGTTTTGTTAACTTAAAATTAGGAAATATCATTATAGAATCTCAAATTTAAAAAAAAAAAATGCTTGGTAAGTCATGACTCCTTTTTTTCGGATAACAAGAACTAACTGTATTGATTAAAAAAAAAGTTATTGTGCTAAATATACGATATTTACTAGACTATAATTTAGGGTTATGTATATAATTGACATAGTAGTAATTGTCAGGTCAAGAAAAAAAAGTTAATAATAAATTAGATGAAAATAGTACATGAAAATAGTATTCTTTGTAGCTTATTTTAAATAGTTAATTTATAAAAGTTAGTTACCGATTAAATTTAATTAACATGTGTTACAATTGGAAACATATCAATTGATATCCCCATTTTATATGAGCTCAATTAGGATATGTAAATATTATATTATATCTACAAAGTATATTAGGTTAGTAATAATACAAGTAATGATACATAATAAGCCATTTTTCCTTTGATAACTCAATGTATTCAAGGCAATCAAGGCATATTTTTTAAAAATTGTCATGATTTGAATTGATGTATTTTTCATTTTTTAAATAAATTTTAATTAATGTTATCAAATGATACGAAGAATTTTTGTTTAATATTATAACATCAAAAAAAATACGGAGAATGATATTTAGAATTAACCAAATCCTCAAATAGTAATTCTACAATGCATTTTATTCAATTATCTTCACCACAAACATTGCCCATGAAATAATCCATGCAAACAAAGTCATAGAGGTGTATGCAATTTATATGTTCTTCTCCATGGTTGATTGACATAATTGGATTTTCAATTCACATGTTTGTTCCTGAATTTGTGACTTTTTTTATCTTCAATTTGTTTAGCTTCATAGTCAGAGATTCAACTTCTTTCTCAATTGCATCCAATCTCTTTGACATCATTTCGCACTCGACGCGTTCACCAACACCATCATACAACCATTTGAAAAATCCACAGTCCGCCTCCTACAATTTATAAAAATTAAATAAACCCTAATTGGTACTTGGAACTCTAATGACATATTATTATATTTACTCATATACATTAAAATTGAAATGTAAATTTCAAATGGGTTTAGAATAAAGTACCGGATATTTACAACAACCATGAAATTTCCTTCCCTTATTATGGTTAGGCTTGTTCACAGTTCGAATCTTACAGGGAACTCCACATCAACATTTCACCATGCCCCCTCCAAAACTAGAAGATGAACCTCGAGAAATAGAATTTTGTGAATCCCCCATTTTATTTTTTTAGGGTGTGTGAGTGTTTTTTTCTGTTAATTAAAAGGTTGAGAGTAGGTCAAGGATATAATTATGCTTTTAAAAACTAACCTACGAAAAACAAGGGCGGTAAATTGAAAATTTTGAATTTAATTTGAAAATTTCAACGAATAAATTAATTAAAAAGGATACCGTGTCACTACTTACTTTTAATAAAAATATAATATAATTTATCCTAACCTTTTTTTTTTGTTTTTACCCATGTTTTATATGTCTCTTTTTCTACAGCTATGGTTCATTTGAATAACAACTTAGTACTTAGACATTGGGCCTTAAACAACATAACATTCCTTGTAGAAAATTTATAAATGTAATGTTGAGGAATTGTGGATGTTTTAATTACTTGTATTGAAGTATATGCTTACATAATTAAAACAGCTAAAGTAGATGTATAATTCACCTTTGATATCAAACCTTATCTTAGTAACATATAAAATGTAATTTGTCTAGGGAAGACCAAAGACATATTCACCATCAATTAATAATATAAAAAAATATTAATAAATGAACAAACAGTATTTGGTAATGTCCAAAGTAACAAATGGTCGTACCCAATAACTTTTAGAAATGTTCCTTAAAGGTAATGTCCAATATATAGTTCCAGGCATTACATTATGACAAATATATTGGACACTATCCTCCGAAAACAAAGGGCGGTAAGTTGAGAATTTTGAAATTTGAATTTAATTTGAAAATTTCATCGAATAAATTATTTAAAAAGGATACCGCGTTGTTGCTGTCTTTTAATAAACATATAATATGATTTACCTTAAATTTTCTTGTGTTATTACCCGTGATTTATATGTCTCTTTTTCTACAACTAAGGTTCATTTGAATAACAATTTAGTACATAGACATTAGGCCTTAAACAACATAACATTATCAATAGGTATAACTCATATATGGAAAATATATCAATGTAACCCATAATGTTAAATCTCATAAATTATGACTTAATTCTTATTTACAATTTTAAAGTTTAATATTTTAATTATTTAGTCATAAAGTATGACTAAATCGCATAAATTATGCCTATGGAATTTTCTAAAGGTTAATCTTTTGATTACTTGTAGTTGAAGATAAGTGGATGTTTTAATTACTTATATTGAAGTATATGTTTACAGAATTAAAACTGCTAAAGTAAGTGCATAAGTAATCATTCATGTCAAACACTAGCAAGGTATAGTAGCATATAAAATGTGATTTGTGTAGTTAAGACCAAAGTCATATTTACTATCAATTCATAATTTTACAAAATACTAATGAATTAAAAAGTAGTGTTTGGTAATGTCCAAAATAACGTGTGGTCGTAACCAATAGCTTATGGAGATGTTTCCTTACAGGTAATGTCCAACATGAAGTTCTGGTAATTACATATACACAAACAGATTTAAATTAACAAATGCGTTATTTTAGATCAATCTGGTCGCGCAAACAAATTGCATCGATTTTTTCTTAGAACTTTTTGTAGAGCCCAAATTATGGAAAACTTAAATTTTGATTTAGATTGCATAAAACCAGTGATTTCGCATCAATTGTTAGACTTTGTAAAATAAAAACCAATTATTTATGGATTAAAAATCAACCCCATTTGCGCTCAATATCAAAATTCAAGAAAATATAGATTTCGAATTTGTTGTTTGAATCCGACCTTGTCTTTGATGTCAGTCGTTGCGTAATCACGGTTATAGGAAACAAATGATTAATTACATGTTAGATTGAACCATGGATGAAAGACGTTAAATAAGCATGAAGAACACGAAGAACGATGAAGAACACTCTTTGATTTTTTTTAAATATAATTTTATTTTTTGATTTAATTAAAAGTTATTTTTTGTAAAATAATTATGAAAAAAAAATAGATTTTCAAAAAAAGAAAAAGTAATTTTCAAACAGCACAAAAGAATTTAAAATAGGAAAAATAAAAAAAGGGGGTTTGACCAACTATTTTAGGAGAGATAAGATTAGCCAATCAAATTTAGGAATAGTGATGGTCATAAAGAAGAATGACCACATTATAATTTTTACAATTCTATAGCCATCTTCTCAACATGGAAATAAAAGTGGCTATGGTAAATCCATGAAACTGAGGTAGTTTTCTGATAACCTTTGAAGTCCGCGACGCTTTTCTTCAACTATGACATATTGTTGACCTCCTTCACTTTCTCCATTTACCACAATTAAAGCTGCAATTAGTTCATTACTAGACATTATATTGTAATGTCTACCATCCTTTGAACATGTTCCAGTCAGGCCAACTTAAATAGATTGTATTTCAACATTAGATAATCGCCCCTTGGCCATTTCGAACAGTTTTGCATGTTAATTGTTCTCATATAACATTTTTGAATGTCCATAAACTATTTAAGGATCAATGTCGGTTGCTGCTAGTGAGTTAATTATATTCTGAATTTCATTGTCATCGGTGTCATGCACATAGAGTTGGGTGAATCTAGGTTGCTTCTCATTGTGTGGTAAAATAGATCCAATCTTGTGGTAATAGTTTTTACCATGGATTATATATACATAATGACCCATTCTTATATTAATAGTGTTGTCCACTTTGTCTCCAATTGACGTAAATGCAAATATAGAATTGTAAGTTCTTAATGCATTCCTTGAACCTTGTTGAGCGTGACCCAATATTAGTATCGGGAAGCGACTTTAAGTAGTCTTGTGGTTCGGTAAGCAGTAGGAGTATAACCATCCATTTTTGACAGCATATGTTGTATTTCAATTCGGGTAGTCATGTTTCCTCTCTATTAATACTTTCCTCTATCAAAACCTTTGCACCTCAATCTCGACACGTGGTTTTTGGGCCACTAATGTTCCTATTTTGTGAATTTTTTCCTTTTAAGAAGTCATATAGGAGTGCAGTTGTTGGTTGGTTGGTGCAGTTGTTTGTCCTTTAATTGTTTTTTATTAAGGTATGCAACATGCATAAGTCATTTAAAAATCTTTTTTTTTTTTTGTTATTTTAGATTTTAACACCACACAAAAACGCAAAAATTGTTTTTAACACCGCCATAAAAAAATGTATTTTAACACCAGATAAATTTCCAAAAATTTGGTATTACAATCACCACTTAACTGATTCCGTTTAGGAATCCGTTAACTGGGCCCATAAGCCACGTGTCGTGTTATTATTGGCCATAAAAAGAAGAACCTAAAACTACCCAGCCACCACCACCGCGCCACCACCGCTCTCCCCCAAACCCAACACTGCCTCCCCAAACCCACCATCAGCGTCGCACCACCGGCCCCAACCCACCTGAACCCTCCCCCTCCTTTTCCCGTAACCTTATCGCCTTAAAAAAAACCAAAACCCATAACCCTCATTCCCCAAAACGGCCACGAATCAGGCCACAAATGGCCGAAATCGGCCAATTTTGGGGCTCAATGGTCTTAATCGACCCATTTCGGCCTTTTAAGGCCGGATTGGTGGTCGTTCAGCGGGAGTGATCGAAAACCCTCTTAGCAAGATCGTTATTTCTCAGACTTTAGCGAGAGTGATCGGAAAACCTCTCAGCAAGATCGTCATTTCTCAGACTTCAGCGGGAGTGATCAAAAATCCTCTCCGCAAGATCGTCATTTCTAGACTTCAGCGGGAGTGATCGAAAGTCCTCTAAGCAAGATCGTCATTCCTCAGACTTCATGGAGTGATCGAAATTCCTCTACGCAAGATCGTCATTTCTTGGACTTCAGCTGGAGTGATCAGAATTCCTCTCCGCAAAATCGTCATTTCTCAGACTTTAGCGGGAGTGATCAAAATCTTCCCATGCAGTTTTAGCAAGCGGCAACCAAGTCTGCGCCCAGTAGGCAGAAACAGAGCCCCTTTAGCACTCCATAATACGATAGATTCCTCACCGGGATTACAACTTGACCACTCAAGTCTCTTGATCGCATTTACAACCCAGAGAATGGAGAGGCTAGGAGTGTGTAGGGTAATTTGGCCGGACGACCTGTTGAGTCATGGCCGATAAGGCTAAACACTCAGAACAGCTGGCATGAATGATGTCATACCATATCTTGAGGGGGATAGTTGTAGGGGATAGCTCCTGTTGAGCTATTCCTTCTAGTAGGGCTCAAGATAGGAAGGCTCCGCCATGAAAAGAAGAGTCGGCTTGAGTGACCTCATACCACCTCCTGAGGGGCTTGTTTTATAGGATAGCTCCTGCTGAACTATCGCCCAGCTCCCCAGGGTGTGCACTCATTGACGAGAGAACAACTATGAGAGGCTTACCACCCCGATGGAGTCAGCCCGCAGAGCTGACCTGACCGAACTCTCCACAAAGGAGATTGTACACCTATAAATAGAGGGAAAAGTACAACGGAAAAGAGGTTAGACACACAAGTCATTACGCTCTCTATATCTCTCTAAGTAAACTTTCTCTCTCTAAACACTCTCTAACTTAAGCATAGGAGGGGGGGTTCCTTGAGCCACCCCCAAGGGCAGCTTACGTGTGTTAACTTGTGTAGGTTGTCGACGGGGCCTAGCTCACCCAGAAGAACCCTTAAATCCACACCAGGAACACTTACAAACCAAGAAAGGCAGTGAAAGGTAATGCGTTTGCCGACTTCATTGTTAAAATAACACGAGCGGTTCCTCCAGATAACATTAATCAGGTTTGGAAAGTGTATGTAGACGGGAGCTCGACAAAAAACGGTTGTGGTGCAGGAATTATATATGAGTCTCCTGAGGGGGACAAATTTGAATATGCATTACGGTTTAAGTTTCAGACCTCGAATAACGAGGCAGAATATGAAGCCCTGCTAGCCGGAATTCGTATGTGTAAGGCAGCAGGGGCAACAAAAATTGACGCCTTTTCTAATTAACATTTGGTCGTAAGCCAGTATCAGGGTCATTATGAAGCTACCCATCCAGTTATGATCAAATAACTTCAGGCGGTAAAAGAAGAGGCTGGGACACTTGAAGAGTTTCATCTAAGTCAAGTGCCCAGGTCTGGCAACATTTAGGCGAATGCCCTGGCCAAATTGGCCTCTTCCGCCTGATGTGACACACCTTGGTCAGTCTTTTAGGAAGTTCTTGAAAAGAGAAGCATATATGAAGAGCCCATTGGAATCCTTGACCGATGCTTTACCTAGACGGATGGCATCCGGGATTACCTTACAGACGGCACGCTCTCGGATTCACTGTAGGAGGCAGCCGTCATGAAGAAAAGAGATGAAAACTTCGAGATGAGAAATGGAGAACTCTTCAAAGTAGGGTTTTTAAAACCTCTTTTGAAGTGTGTTACCCCAGAAAAGGGGAAGGAAGTACTCGAAGAATTACATGCGGGATATTGCGCCTCCCACATAGGCGGCAAATCCTTAGCCGTCAGAGCCAGGCAGCAGGGCTATTTTTGGCCCACCCTTGAGTTAGATGCTAAAGAGATGGTGAAAAAATGCGATAAGTGCCAAAAATTTGGCAAGCTCATTCATCGTCCAGCTACTGACCTGACGGCAATCCACAACCCAGTCTAATTTGCTAACTGGGGTATGGACATTTTAGGTCCTTGCACACCTGCACCAAGCGGAAAAAAATATATTCTAGTGGTTGTGGATTACTTCACCAAGTGAGTGGAGGCGGAGGCGGTAAAAAATATCAAGACAAAGGATGTCATCTCTTTAATATGGAATAACATCATCACCCGGTTTGGGGTACCTATGTCTATGGTGTTCGATAATGGCCCTCAATTTGAAATGCCTCAACTCAGAACTTGGTTGGGAGATCAAGGGATCTGAAATAATTTTGCATCAGTAGGCCGACCCCAAGCAAACGGCCAAGTTGAAGCCTTCAACAAACTCATCTCTAATGGCAGCAAGAAGAAAATTGTAAGAGCCAGTGGCTTATGGGCAAAAGAGTTCATTCATGTTCTATGAGCCGGTGAAACCCGATTTCTCATAGTATACGGTGCTAAAGATGTCTTGCCCATCGAGCATTATGAGCCGACTCTACGAGTCATGCTTTACAATGAAGAGGCAAACTGGGAGGCCATGCGGCTATCATTGGACTCATTCCCGGAACGCAGGGGCAACGCTGCCTTGCAACATGACATTTACCGTTTGAGAGTGCCTATAACAGGAGAGTGCACAAGCGGCCCTTGAAAGTTGGGGACTTTGTGTTACGAAAATTGGAGGCAACCGGTAGGGCCAATGGGCTTGGAAAGCTAACTCCTAATTGGGAAGGCCCCTACTGGATCTATGATGAAGTTAGGAATGGCACCTACCGCCTGAAAACTCCAGATGGCAGATGCCTGCCTAGAACTTGGAATGTAGATAACTTAAAAAAGTAATACTTCTGAGGATTGTTGGCTGATGCCTGCCTAAGCACAAAAAGGCTTATTGGCTATAAAACCGGTCTTTATTAAGACGTGAGGCCTACGGCCGGATGGTTGCTCATTTTACAAAATCGCCTTTTCAAGTATGAAACTTGGCGTCCGGCGACAACCCTCCGGGTGCAATCGTCGCGGAAAGCACTCTATATTTTGCTTTACGTCCACACCTAGACGACAAGGATTGAACGACCTAATTGGTCAACTCATAGCCGTCTGACCAAGATAATCTAAACAACGACTAAGCACGCAAGAAATCGGATGTCCTCATACAATCAACCGGCTATCGATCGAAGTTCCTACTTAGATTATTTATTCCTCAATTGCACAAGTCCCCCTAATGGGATTAATGAGCTTTGTGTAATGGCAATGCAACCATCCCAGACGGTTTTTTACCGCTTGAGTAAGAGGCTGGAAGCGCCTGCTTCAATTGCCGACTGTGCACTTGGTTTAGGGCAATCACCATTGTGATTGATTAGCCTATAAACATCTCATACTTCTTAAAGTATCAAATGTTTCCAAGCCAATCAATCGATTTGAAATGAAACCAACCACACAACCATCCAGGGGCAAGAGCAGCCGAATTACTATATGTCGCACTCTTTTCATAAGTTAGGCAAAATATCAAAAATATCAAGTATATAAGCAAAATTAAAATTCAAACGCAAATGCAAATATGTGCAAAAACCGACTCAGTCGGAATACTTCATAAATAATCGGCACAAAGGCCAAATAATATTGTTCACTGGATATACATCCGGTGAAAACGAAATGAAAGATTGTCCACCCGACTCCATAAAGGTAAAATAACAACATACTCGGCACATAGGCCGGAAAGAAAGATAAATAGCATACTGCCGTAGAAAGAACAGGTGGCTGGCTCAAGGTTGCTTCTCTGGCTAATCTTGACCGGTGGGGAGGGCTCCTTCAATTGTATCAGCCGCATGGGATTGATCGATTGGGACCTCAGTAATTGCATCAGATGTCTTGTGCTGGGAGGTATGATTCTCTTGGCCTTCAGATGGCTCCCCATCATCATCTAAGACTTCATATCCCAATTCAGCTGCCCAGGTCTTGAATGGAGGCGGAGCTGCCTCTCCCAGTACTTGGGCATCATACACCGCAGTGGCGTAGGCATACCGAAGTTTGTAGACCTGGGTAATGGAGACTCCAAGTAATTTTCAGCCGGGCATTAGCGCGCACATTTTCCTCTACCAAGCGGCCTTGCTTCTCGGGTTGACCAGCTCCACCCCCAACTGGGCAACATCAGCCCGGAGCTTTGAGTTCTCTTGATCAGCCTCCTCCAATTCCATGAGATCAGATTGTGCATTTTTCAGTTGTTGCTCAAGGTTATTGGCCTGATTGTTGGCAGCAACATTAGCAGCCGTCAGATTACGGATCAGCTCCTCCTGTTTCAACTATACTATTTTAATCTTTAAATCACACATATAGTTATCATATTCAGCAGAGTTGAGATTTTGAGTGGCCCTCTTTTTGGCATCATTTACCTCTTCTTGATTTTGCCTGAAGGGGCCACATAGCCCATCCACCCTCAGCATTACCTAAAGAGAGAGGGTTAGTCAGAAAGTTTAATACTTAAGAAAATAAAAATGAAAACAAAATGTTAAGTTGAGGTCAACTTAACTCTGCCAGCTGGCCCATTATCTAGTCAAAACCCATTACCTGCAGATAAGGTACGGAGTTCTTCTCAGACCGGGTGAGGGTCCTCACCATCTGTTTGGCAAACCTAGGAAGATCCGATGCGTCGGATGTAACACCTACACCATAAGCAGTACTTGGTGAGAGGGATGCAGCATAGTTGACATTCATTCGTTGCTAGCTGCTAAATGAACCTCCCAAAGGGTCGACCTTAGTGCTGACTCGCATAAAGTCAAGCGACCAAGGAAGTTCAATCCTATTCTTACCTTGGGTTTTAGGCTGGGGTTTTGGGGCATCCTCCTCCCCAGTCGTTGTCGCACCTGCTGTAACATTGGGTGGTCGGCCACCCTTCGATGCCGTAGACGCATCTGGCGCATTCTTTGAGCGCTCTGAGTTTTCACTCAGAATCTTCATGGTTGCCCGAGTTTTGCCTCCGGCCGTAGGACGATTTGGGTTGGCAGAAGAGGTTGATTGGGAAGTATTCTTCTTGGAAGCCTTAGCACCGGGAGTCTTTTCCCACTCGTCACCTAGTCTTTTCAATAGTTTTTAAAATTGAGCAAGGCATAGTTTTGCTAGCACCCTGCAGAGAAAGGAGTCAATAAGATTTCAGTCGGCAAAATGCTGGAGAAAAGGTAAAGTAAAAAGCAAATCAGGCGGTCTTACCCTGCCCTTTTTGGCCTCCTTGGCCTCAGCAGCAACCTTCTTGGCTTGTAGCTGCTCTTTGCGCAGCAACGCAACAGACTTAGCTAGTGTCCTTTCCGGGTCCACCATTTTCCGCTTTTCTTCTACAAGGAGCAAACAAATATTCGCCGGATGAATAGTGGGTCTACCCTTGGTGAACATTGTGCTAAGTCAGCAAGTGGACAGGAATGCTTCATCCTTGAAAAAATCCGGATGGGGGATCCAGTTCTTTAGCATGACTATATGAGTCCCATCCCCTTAGGGCTCACTCGTGGTCTAAAAAAATCTCGGCGCCATTATTTGTTCACGTGGTTTGGAAGAGAGCCGACGGAGGGTACACTTCCGGCCCATTAAATTCGGTTCCCTATTGTACCGGCGTAAGGTCCGGGTTTGACTCAATCTTGGAGAGAAGATCAGATAAAAATTCTCCTTCCAGCCGGTCCATTTGGACACTTTGTCCAAGGACATCAGTTATTGGGGAAGTGTGGTAAGTGTATACAACACCCCATGACTGCCTTGGGCATTGCTCATGTAATGCATGTGAGTAATGGCGGAAAAACTGAGCTCTAAATTTTGAAACTTACAGGCGGCGATGTAGCTCAAGATGTTGGCCCATGAGTTTGGGGTAAGCTGCCAAACACTTATATCATACCGCTAGAGAATTTTCCTAATTCCCCTATAAAGAGGGAAGCGGATGCCGGCTGCAATCACCGCCTCGTAGCATACGAAGTAATTGTCGGCATTCTCTATTCCATCAACCTAGCCCATTATCGAATCCCCATCCGGGACCTCAATTATCCACCCCTTTCCAAAGGGGTGCTTCTCTTTAAAATACTAAAAGCCGCTCTGTAACAGGGCGATGTCACCTGGTAGCATCCTAGTCTTTTTGGGGTCTGGGAACGTTGAAGCTTTAGCCGTCTGCTGATAGTCAGCTGCAAAATTATCTAGCCAGATGTTTCTTCCCCCTATCTTTTGACGGCCTTGTTGCCGCCTACCTCCTCCCCTGATCCATGAGAGGAGGCAGCCTCTTCACCGCCTACCTCCCTCACGCTTGAACTATTTGAGGAAGAGGGAGACTCATCAGCGGAACCACTCCTCTTCTCCATTCCTCTTGTTCCCCATCCGAAACAAGCTAATCCGCGGGCACTTCCCTAGTGCATCGGCTTCTTAGATTAATAGGCGTTTATTTAACTCTAGCCATTGTTTCCTGCACAGACATAGACACGGAGGAATTTGGGGATGAGCACAGCAATTTCGACAGTCCAGAAAAGGCACCCCCTGTTCTAGATTCAACCGTACTGGGAAATTCGCTGAATGTCCTAGGCAGTGCCGAGTGTGTGGATTGAGAGTCTGTTTTTATTTTAAAAGAATATGTATACAGACGAAACAAGAATGTACACAGATGAAGAAGAAGAGAAAAGTTGAAAGTGGGTACAAGCGGTTACCTTACTTTGATTCTGAATTTTCTCAAAACTACAACAGACGATGACCGGGTGTTGTAAATGAGCACGTGGAAATCTTGAAAAATCTAATGCAGACGGGATCAGAGAATCTCTCACTAGAATCTCACTTTCTCTCTCTCTAAAATTTCTCAAGAGATTGTAAATGAGGGGAGAGAAGGGGGGTAAAACCCTTTTTATAGAGGGGCAAAACGGGGGCATCCCCGTCACACCCCAAAAGGTGAATAACTGTTATTACTGTTCACCACTCACAGGGGGACGTGTGTCACAGGAGTCACGTGGCCCGCCACGTCACTCCTGTGAGGGGAAAATGTTTAAGGTAAAAATACCCTAGACGCGTTGACCAATGAGAGAGGCCTACATGTCGAGCTCTAGCGGGCCACCATAGGCCACTCACCAGCTGACACGTGACAACCTTAGAGAATAATCACAATTGCGGCGCAGCCCATAAAACCTAGGTCAGAGTGACCTAGGGAAGGGAGCTTTCCCCAATGACCCTATAAATAGGGAGATATTCCCCCCAAATTGGAAACACATACAATCATTTATTACATCCATTTTCTCTCTCATCAGAGAAAACCTGATTTGGGAATCCGAGAAGATCCCACTTAAATTTCCACACTTTTTCCTTTCATTCAAGTTCTAACTTGATCATCGGAGGCAGAGCTCCTACCACCCAAAGTGTCCGTTGTTTTTGCAGGTAAAACTCAGCCGGACCAGAATTTGTGACGTAACTCTCTCGAGGAACAAAAACACGCAAAACAACTACCATTGGCGCAACCTTCATCTCCACCAGCCAACAAGTCTTCAACTTTCTCAAATGCTTTGTCCGTAACTTTCTCAAAAGCTTTGTCCGTAACTTTCTCAACCTCGAGGCTCTCAATCTCCTTTTTAAGCACTTCTTCTGGGGGTTTGTCCCCTAATGCCTCTGACTCGAAGGAAACACGCGTTTTCGGAACTTCAATTGATGATGTTAACCGGGAAATGACATATTCAATGCTTGACTAATTTGTATTCTCTCCCTCCTCCATTAGTAAAACCTCGGGGAGTTTCCCTTCTTGCTTCTTGTCATCGTTCTTCCCCTTCTATTTTTTCCTTGAGGATTTCTCCTCGGTTTCCCCAGTGTTTTTCTCCTTCACACTCTTTAATTTTTTCTTTGTTTGTTCTTCATCAACTCCAACCCCAACTCCACTGTTTTCATACAGTGTCCTCTTTCTCACCTTCCCTCTTGTTTCAGCCACTTTTTCTTGAATTTCCTTAACATTTTGTTCAACCTTGTCTTCTTCACTTTGTTCATTTGCCTCCTTCATGGCCTTCTTCCCCTTGCCTTTTTTTTATTTTTTTTTCTTCCTCACTTTCATCATTATCTGCAAAATCATCTACACCGGTATCATCCTCATCTTCGTAATCACTTTCACTTTCCCTTTCTGCATTTTTTCCTTTCTCCCTACCTTTCTTTTTCAACTTCTGTTCCTCAACAGTTTCTTCGCTTGCCTCGTGCAAATCTGGTATATAACTCCCGAACAACCTCCACATTTGATTTGTGGCTTAACCCCATTTAATCTTATCCTAAATTAAGTGAAAACCCTTCTCGACGATCTATTGAAATTGTGGTGGATCCTTTCCAGCAATTTGGGTTTTTTCCCTGTCGATCACCCCCATTAACTGCATTGCACACAAAAATTAGTGTACATTATAAACAAACATAATATAAATAAACATGTTATAAACAAACATATCAGCACTTACTTTACTTGTCTTGTAGCCTTCCTTCAAACCGCTGATTAAGTCATGTAATTCTTCATGTTCGCATCACTCCAGTCACTAATCCTAGGTAAATCATACTTCCAAATGTTATACAGTCCATCTCTAGGGGAAAACTCACAAAATATTGCCTGCATCAAGAATAACAACCAAACTTTGATTTTAGGTTTACACAAGAGATCTTTTGAAATGCAGTACATAGGTAATCACCAAAACATATTATGGCACTACATGATATCAGTGAGTACATGCTATACTAGGATTTAAAATAATTATGTTAATGGTAATCAATAAAGTCATCAAGTATCATTACCTAAAATTGTAAATACAAGACATTATATCTATATATACTTTGGTAATCATCAACTACAACATAAGTGTGTACACAACAAACATTTTATACATTGCACAAGTAATCCTCAAAACAAATTAAGTTAATACATGCACATAGAGAATCCATGATAGAGTAAGAATTACAAACATTGTGTTACTAGTAATCAAATAAATGTATCATTTGTCATTACCTAAAACATAAAATACATTACTCTAAACCTTAATATTTACTTTGGTAACAACAACTACAAAATCAGTGTGTAACCAAAGAATATATTATGTAGGGCATAGGTAAGCACCAAATATATATTATGTCAATACATTTATACAGATATTAGATGATTTAGTACAATTTATAGCAAAATATGCTTTAAGTAATCAATAGATTTATCATTTGTCTTTACCTAACATATAAAATACAGGACAATACACCTATATTTACTATTGTAATATTTAACTACAACATTTGACCTAACCTAATCAAATTAACAATTTATAAAGCCTAAACCTACACTAAACTAGTTAGTGACAAGTAAAGGGTCGATCCACTAGGGAAGCACGCTAATTCAACATCAAATATCACTAATGCAAGAGTGAAAAGGGGATTGTTTTGTTGGTTTTGTTGAGTAGAACACTAAAACTATAAGCAAACAAGAAAATGATGATTAAAATCAATAGAAAATGACGCTAGGGGTTTGGGGGTTTCAAACATTATTAGAAAGAGGGGAACAATGATAGTTATCATGATGAACATGCCAAAGAAAACAAGGTTCTACCTAAACAATTCATTCTCATGCAATAGTCTAGGCAAATCGATGAAAGAAGTCTATGCTAATTATGATCATTCTCATGCATCCTATTAGACACAAGCAAATCAAGAGAATAAAGAAGCACAATACATGAAACTCCATTTTAACAACTCATTCTCATGCAACCATTAAAATAGAGGTGATCTTAATCTAGTTCAAATCATTTTCATGCATTTAAACTAGAAGGCAATCAAATAAAGTGCAACTATAATCTCAAGCCATAAAAAATCATGTCTTTTATCAATTTAAGGCATGTAATCAATCCAACATTCATCATTCATCCATCATTAAATACATATCTTCCACCCCCTTCCCCTAACTAAGAGTTTAGCCTTGAGAAGGGAGATTAAACATAATATCAAAACTAGAAATAAACACAAGAAACTCAAAACAAAACATGATTGAAATATATGAAATCAATAATAACTAGATAAACTAATAAGATAGACAAAAATAAGTAACAATAAAACAAATAAATAATATTAAAGGAAAGGAGAAGAGATTACTAAAGAAAGGATTGAAGAAAGATGAAAACTTGGATACTTGCTTGTTTGATGGATGATTAAAGCTTGAGCAAAGTTGAATACAATAAAGGAAGCTTGAAATAACAATCTATTTTCTCTCTTTAGATTAGGCTAATGTTCTATGGAATTAGTACTAAGTGGCTTTCTATTACAAAGAATTCCATCTATATATATGTGGCTCCACCCAAAAGAATGAGACTTGGACAACAAGGCGTAAATAAATCGTAAACCCAGTCGTGCGCGCCCGCACAGATGATTTGCGCGCCCGCACACAATGTTTGTGCGCCCTCTCAGCGTAGTGCGCGGCCGCAACTTTGAGGGTATGGGGAAAATGAGCGCGCCCGCATATTAGTCCTGCGCCCCCGCGCATCAGGTGTGTGCACTCGCACACAAGTCGCGCATAAGGTCGTGCAAACTCTCTGGTTTGGCTCTGTTTCTTCAGTCTGGATGTGCGGGTTCTGACAGGGCTTTGCGCCCACACAGCCTCACATGTGCGCCCGCACAGAAGCCGCACATTACCCCGCGCACAACAAATAGCTTGGCTTCTTGATATCCTCTTTCTTTCGGCACATAATACCTACAAAACCAAAGCATGGAAATAAAAATAAAAACAAAGCGAGAAGACTAAGAGAAGGGAAGATAAGGGAGAAAAGGAAAGAGGAAGCAAAACTAAGTAAAAATGCTTAGAAAAAGGGCCAAACAAGCGCAAATGAGGGGCAAATCCTTAGAGAAAAAGGATAAAAGAGTGGCATAAATGCCACTCATCAAAATCCCCCACACTTGCCTCTTGCTTGTCCTCAAGCAAGGAAAACCAGAACTAAAAGACAAACACAACAAACATAACATGACAAGGTTTTCGCAAAACCAATCAAATCTCAAGGTAATGGAATGCTCAATTTGGTCTCATTTGCAAATAAATGCACCAAAGAATACTTATCTTTCTCAATTTAAGGAGGGAAAGCACGTTCCAAGATGCTCAAGGTTAAAAAAGACAAACGTAAGCTAAGTGTAGAGAACTAATGATTACATTCTCCGCCCTAGCCCCAACCAAGACGGTTCGCATTCTCTCCACTAGCTTCAATTCATCCCCTAGCTAGCATCTCATGGTTCCTCGAGGGAACCGGAAAAAGAAAATTTTATGTGGAGTCATAAAGTCATCCCGACATCTCAACTATGCATACTCTCTCCATAGGGTTGAAATCTATCTCCCTCCACCGTTCTTTGACCACGCCCCTCTAGAATCCAAGGGTCTTAAGTAGGGTTGTAATGTCATGGCTAGGGGTTATAGTTGGGAAACAATTTGAAAATTTTGGTGGCAATTCCTAAGTGAAGCGTAAAAGTGGCCATCTCTCAAGAACATCCTAAGAATTGAACCTATTCTTCAAACTTACAACCTTTCGAAACAAACCTGCCACATTACTTCAATCTTTTTCATTTTTTTTTCTATTTTTTTTTTGTTTGAAGAAAGATGCTTGGTTTTCATGAGTTTCAAGTCCTTTCAACTTTCTTGCCAAGCCTTTTTGTGTACTCTTTTCATGAATATCCTTCCATAACCTTATTTGAATCAAATTACACAACTTTCTTGCTCAATTTCAACATTATCAAACTCGAACCTCACAAGCTAGTGCTTCACTAACTATAAGGGTTGGTAGGATATACGCCAATAGGTTTGTAATATGGCTAAGTCAAGAAAGGGTAAATAAGGCTCAAATTGGTTAGCAAGAGGGTGAATGTAAAAATGAAAACCAAATTTGTAAAAAAACACAAAGAAAACAAAGAAAAATGAGAAGAAATGCCCTCTTCCTCCTCTAGAGTTATATGGTCACGATCTTGGGAGCTATACGCCAACACAAAGATAAAGACATGGATAATTGAGGAACCTAAGTGCCGCTCACAAGAATGATGAAGGCTAGAACAAATGACGCTCACACGGGATAAGAAATATAGCAAATACTAGCCAAGGGAATCCTATCCACCATAGAGAGCAACACCATCTTACCACTTTCGCGTGAACTAGGGATTCAAACGTCCTCAAAAGTTCTAAACTGGGCTACCTTAGCTTGCAATGTGTTTAACTCAACCCAAAGCATTCTCAAACCGTGCAAACCCTCATTAATTAAGAAGATAAGCATTTAAAGACACATCGAGGCAAACCAATCCAAAAGAGTGAGCAAATTACACATCAAAAATCATTTCAAATTGTCATAATTATGCTTGTAACACAAAAAGGGAAAAAAAAAAAGAAAGAGGAAGAAATCAAAAAGGTTCACATACGAGGCATATAATTCAATTAAATCCCAATCAACATACAAGTGATCGTTCGATAACAACATCAACGATCCCAGGTTCCATAGAACCAAAAGCAAAAATCCTCGAACCATTCAACTTCCTAAGCTAAACCTAAGCTAAAAACCCAAGGAAAAAGAAAATAAAATAGAGGAAAGGTCTCACCAAATGCCGCTTTAAATGAAGACAAGATAAATTATGCAATCTCACCGAGGGGTGATTGAATTGCCTCTTGACTTCCATTATCTCCATATCCAAGCTTCAAAAGTAAGCCAAAATGAAAGAAACGAATGAGATGAAACAAAAATAAAATAAAAAGTTAAAAATCAAAGAAAGAAACTAAGAATTTAAACAAAAAGAAGAAATAGAAATAAAATAAAATAAACTAAAAGAAATTTGGATTAAGGGAAGTTTGGACTATCAGGAGTTTAACGGGGGGCTGACCTCACCCCTATCCACGGCTGCACCATAAAGAGCATGGGTTTGCAAAAACATACCCTGCTGGTTCTCCATTATGCTTTCCATGCAAAGTTGCATGCTCATCATTTGTTGCTCAAGGCTACTCATACCTTGATGATGTTGCTGATGATGTTGTTGTTGTTATTGTTGTTGCTTCTGTTGCTGTTGTTACTGTTGCTGTTGTTGTTATTGTTGCTGTTGTTGTTGTTGTTGTTGTTGTTGCTGTTGTTGATGTTGTTGTTGTTGTTGTTGTTGTTGTTGCTGTTGTTGATGTTGTTGTTGTTGTTGTTGTTGTTGTTGTTGTTGTTGCTGTTGTTGTTGTTGTTGGTCGACTTCCATATTCCTTAAGCCACCTAGAGCGGTGGGTAGCACACCATTATCTCTCGAAATCTTCCATACATTCCTTGCATTCTGCTTCAGAGATGTACGGCTGGGTTATGGCAAGATGCAATGGTGCTCTCTATCAACTATCCGGTCATGAAAATTATTGGCATCTGAAGTTCCTTGGAGGAACCCCGACCTTCTCATCTGCTGAATGTCGATGAATAGATATTTGTCGGCCCCCACTTGAGTACACGAGGGTAAGAAGCGTTCATAGTTGATTTTCTTCGCAATCCTGGTAATCATCCCACCGAGGGCAATTTCTCCTGTCTTGTGGCCCGACTTGATTGCCTTGCAGCACAAGACGAACCAATACCCCATATTGAGCCACCCTTTTAATTCCTCCCTAGTGGCTACCCACAAAGTAAATAGCTCCTCATGAGAAAGCTTGCTCAAATCCTGCTTGCTAAACACCGCAAACCCCAGAATGCGGTGTAGAATACGGAGCACAGGGTGGATAATATGGGTGGCCACCGAATACCAGGTGTTGAATTTTTCATAGTCGGTAATCGTTTGCCACCATCTAAATGCATCGTACTCAGGGAACAAGCTCAACAAAGGGGCAAGGAGATCCGCCTCGGGGTTCAAATCCAACAAAACATTAAGATCAATAAGAGTCATAGAGTGCCGGTTGTTGAACAATTGAAAGGAAATCTGGAAGTCGTTCCCAAGAGGCTCTTTTTCAAAAGAGGCCAAGAATCCGAAAGTTGGCTCCTTATAAGTTCGGTATTGATGTTTGATGAACTTGCTCATCCCCAAGTTATCAAGGAGCGACCTTATATCGTCGTCAATCCCTAAAGCTCTCATGGAGCGTTGATCAAAGTGTCGGGAGGGATTTAACTTTCGGCCGTGAAGGTCGTTGAAGAACGTAGCATAGACCTTGTTCGAAAATCTCAATCTAGGGGGAACATTAGGTCCTTAAGCTTGAATTTGTTGGGTACTTGGTTCTTCAACCGTTAACCTGGGCTCCTTTCTGCTCTTTCTTTTGCTCATTATGTTCAACCAATACAAAGAACCCAACCAAAAGGAGAACTACCTTTGAATTTAACCAACAATTGGAAAACAACAACAACAACTCAAGTCTCAACAATCTGCAAAAGGGTAAGTGCTAACAACTAACCATACAAATATAACGCCCAAGACAACAAGAATCAACAACAAAGCAGTCAATCAAATCACATTATGATAGCAAGCAATTCTCATGAAATTAGTTGCATTATCAACAATTCAAACACCATATTTCTCAACTTAGTTTCATGAAAATGGCTTCTAAATTAATTGTATGAACAACAATGTCCCCAAAATCACCAAATTTTACACTAACAAAAAACAAATCCGTCACAAAGAAAACCAAAATTACATGCAGATCACTCAAGCTAATTCATGTTTAATAACTAAAAATTTTGCATAAAAAATTAAAATTAAGTAATAAAATAGCAAAATTTAGAGTTATACCACCTTGTAGAAGCTTGAACACCACCAAGAGCCTCCAAGAACACCACCTTCAATGAAGCTTGCAAACCATGAAAATGGGGGATTTTTGGGTATTTTGGAGAGAGAAATGTAGTAGTTTATAGGTACTACGCAGCGGAAAAACATGAATCATATTCAATCTATTACCAATCCCAAGAATCACATGCATAACACACAAGACACATAATCATACCTTTGATGCGTGAATTCCACGAAGCTATTCGACAGGCAAATCAGGGAGGGAATAGAGCCCCAGGCGTTGCTCCTCTACTTAGTCCACGAGATTCGAACGAGCCGTCCACCAATACTAGATTAGTCGAGTGATTTAGGAGAACCGCGATCACCACCTTTATGGACAACTGACCACCGCACGAACCACCACCACCACGACACATCACCGGCGCCTAAGAGGAGAGAGCCGTGTGAGAGAGAGGACTTTGAGAGGGTTGGGTTTCGTGTTTGCTAATTAGGGTTTGATCATACTAATAAGTTAATTGCTTACTTTCTGCAAACCTAGGCACCTAGTCTATTTATAATCTCATTATATTTAGACTAGGTCACGAAGCCCAAAACTTCCTTGTCCACTCCATATGGCGGCCACCTAGAGTGATGAGGCCCATTATGGGCCTCGTCCTCTAATGCTCGATATAGCGCCTTTGTGTGACCTTATAGGATTCGTCCAATTGGGCTTTGGCCTATTTTACTAGTCCAAAGATCGTTAGTACCTCTAGCTATGGCAAAACGACGACCCAAATGTACGAACTTAATTATCTTAATAATTTGATCAATTTATATATCTAGTAATTGCACACGACGAAGACATAACTCCTTCAGTCTCCCACTTGTCTGAGACAAGGGTGCAATATTCAAATTCCTTAAGTCAATATATGTGTCGATTTGATAATATGATTGCATCACATGTCGAGATCATATTAATCTACAAATTGTTTCTTGAAATCTGAGTTAGAATTACAAAACCAAATGATTACTGTGTAATGCATTTGAATGCGGCCACGTATTTTCTGAATTCTCCCTCTTCAAGCGGCCATGACACATTTCCTAATTTAATAGGTAGACTCTATCCAATCTTGTGGTAACATGACTCCCACTCAACTTCTGAAATAACCGGGAAACGCCCTTTATAATCTCCAGTTACGGCTAGACGTTTGAGTGTACCACAGTCACAACATCCATTGAATGAAATCAATGTTCCACTCATGTCAAAGGAATCCACTAATATATGCGGAAGCTCTATACTTGAACTTCAAAGTAGGTCAATAGTTCAATCATGCATCATTCATGCATATCCAAGTGATTGACCGAGCATCACTATGCCCTTATAGCCCATGAAACTGCGCTATCCAATCAATCTTACATGCTAGTTCATTTATTGAAATCATTTATGTCCACTTTAATGATCTAGAACTAGGAACTTTAAATAATGTATGAATTTTGTTCACCTGTGGGGTTTCAATTCACCAAGTCATCAACCTGATGAGCCCATCAATTCATAATTATTTTGGACATTTTATTTAATTTCCAAAACCATAATTAAATAAGAGAAATAATAATTTCTACTTTAAACATAATTCTGCAAATTGATGCATTTCTCATGTAATATGTTTTCTCAAAACATATACAACTTAAATTACATAACTTGCTTCAATCCTATGACTTTAATATGACTCTCATATCTTAGTCCATGGAAGGGGTTTAGTGATTGCTCACTCATAATAAAACTTTGCAGAACACGACCTTCCGCTGGTCAATGATCTCATAATTGAGGTGATATCTTATATCCTTTTGTTTTGATTGTGATGTGACTCTGGCTCCTTTGTTCTGGGCAAAGGTGACCTGTTAGTAACATGACATTTTAATCCGAACTTCCTTTGTAACTATCTCACTATAGTTTAATACACATATTCTGACATTGGGTATGCAACATTGCTCTGCTTTAAACTCTTCAAGCTCACTGTTCTTTTCCATCAAGACACAAACATGCATTTAGATCACCATCTAAAATCATCTTGCCTGTTTGGAAAACTTGCATTCGTGTAACCTTTTGACAACTTGCTGAAATTACCATTTAACATAATAGCTAGAAGAATTCCTTTAGTGCTTCTCAAGTACTCAAGGATTTGTTCTTGGTAATTCTCCGTATGCTTATTCTGAATTTGCCTGAAACCTGCTACAAATGCACAAGTCATATGCAACATCTTGCTTTGTACATTTCATGGCACATATAATGAACCTTTTGCAAAAGAATAAGGTACACTATCCATACAATTCAACTATATTAGCTTTTGAAGGCACTGAGTTTTACTGAGTGTATTACCATGAAACATGGGGAGATATCCTATCTTAGAGTCTTGCTTCATGAACTTGTCAAGATCCTTATCAATATAAGTCTCTTGATTAATTTTAATCATTCTTCAAGATCACTTCATGGATCTTAATTCCCAATATGTACTCAACATCTCCTAAGTCTATCATATTAAAACAATCTTTCTAACCACTGCTTGACTTATTTAAGCATTGATATATCATTTCATATGAACTGTATGTCAACTACAAACTAGACTAAAAGACCAATTGCTCCCACTAAACTTCTTGTCTCTACAAGAATTCTTCCGTTCTACTAAGGAAATCAAACTGTTTGATTGCCTAATCAAAACAAATGTTCCAACTCCCTGATGCTTACTTCAATCCATAAAATGAATTTCTGAAGTTTGCAAAACTTTCTAGGAATTTCTTGATTTCAAACTCTTAGGATGTATCATATACATTCTCACCATGAATAACATTTCATGAAGGCGATTTTGATATCCATAACTAGAATAATCCGAATAGGCTTACCCAACAAATAGGTTTGACCCTATTTGTAAGAATATTATGGACTAACACATTTTTACAAACATGGAGTCTATACTGGATTTCATGGCTTTAAGCCATTTCCTTAGTTGGCATTTATCCAAAGCTTTCTTGTAGGCCATGGATTCTAAGCGTTCTAATAAGAAAATTTTAGAATCCACCTTTTCTCAGAATTTCAACAAACAGTTTGTTTTGATCCCAAGTAACCTACGATAGGTATGAGCGACAATAGAATTATTCTCTTCAACTCTTTGAAGCCTTTCATTCTTGTGGAACGATAGAAGCCTCGCTAGTTGAATTAGCTTGCTTCGGCACATGTTTTATTAAATTAGCTGATTTCATATGCCTTCGTCTCTGATGTAGTGTTATCCACATCCATTAGTTGCTCGTCTCGAATATCATCGAGATCTAACTTTACTCCCACATGGCTTTGTTGGAAGACATTCTTTCTATAAAGACACTATCGCGAGCAACAAACACTTTGTTTCTACGCGATTGTAGGAATAATACCTCTTAGTTTCCATGAGAAGACTCATAAAGAACTACATTTATGATTTAGGGTGCATTATGTCTTCTTTGTAAAAATTTTACATCAATTTCATAACCCTTAATCCTATTTAGAAAAGATAACTTTTGGAACATTTCCAAATCATAATTCTTATGACATCTTTTCTACTGCTTTGGTTAAGTTTCTTGTTTAGTATATTCACAATTGTTGTTGTTCTAATGCATATCCTCAAAACGATATTTGTAAATCATTAAATCTTGGATCGAACAATGGCAAGCAAAGTTTGATTCCTTCTTCATAAACATACATTTTAATTGTAATGTTTCTGGATTGTGAATTAATTCAACAATTCCCTTTAGATGATCATTCCTTTTTGAGTTAAATATTTATCACAACAATCATATTGTGGTGTTAATTTCTTATCTCAAACTGATTTTACATTTAATTTTGGAATTTTGAACTTTTCAATTGTTCCAAGTTTTAATTTATTAAGTAATATCGATATATTTACTTAAATCGTTAGTAAAAGCGATGAAATAGTTAAATCTCTTTGCTAATTTTGAACTTATTGATTCACATACATCATATGTATGAGTACCAAAAGGTCATTTTAGCTTCTTTTACCCTTTCTACTAAAAGGCAACTTGGTCATCTTAACTTTTATCAAGCATGACTTTTAATTCTCAAGTGAATCATAATCATATAAGAATAAGAGTCCATCCATTACTTAGGATGTGCAAATGGTTAGTGTGACCTAACTTTACTTGTTATAAGTAAGTGTTCTTTAAATCATCTAAATTTATTTTTGTGATCTACTTATATCAATTTCATTAAACAAAATTAACTCACATCTAGCAAAATGAAAACAATTTATTACCTTGGTCATGGATCAACACTTGTCCAAGCCAAGTAAACCAAATTCAGTATTCAAAACAAGAAAACCGAAATATTGTCTCATCAAAACTGGAAATTGTTCTAAAATCATGATAAACTAATCAAAAATTTAAAACTATGAAGCTATCTCTGGCCACTCAAACACTTCTAGTGCACCTTCAAGCTCCATTTCCATGCTAGCTTCACTTGTTTGCAGTTCCTGCGCAACATCCCTATGTTAAGCACTGCAACTTGGTATCTCATACCTAAGTGAAAGTTAAAATGTTTATAACATTATACCTGAGGTTGATGCTCCATTCTTCTTGAGGAAGTCATGGTATTTCTGGCAATTTCGCTTCCAATGCCACTTCTTCTTGCAGTAAAAGCATTCACTTTCACTAGCAGCCTTGGGCTTTGGAGTCGTCTTAGGCTTTTCAGGAGCCTTGGCAACTTGCTTGCCCTTGCTCTTAGCACTAGCCTTTTGCCCCTTCTTCTTGAACCCCTTTCCCTTTTGAATCATAAGAACTTCCTTATTAGGTTCCTTAGGGATTTATTTCTCACCACTAACCAGAATTGCATGCAATTAATTCATAGTCTTTGCAGTGGCAGTCATGTTAAAATTCATGATAAACTGGTTGAAACTTTCTGGTAGTGAATGAAGAATGATGTTTGTTGCCAAATCATCACTAAATGGGTGCCCCAGTTTTTCTATACTTTGAATTAGGCCGATCATTTTGAAAACACGATCATGAACTATGGCTCCCTTCTCCATCCTACAATCCATAATCTCACGATGGAGCTCATACCTTTCAACTCTAGCTTGTTTCTTAAACAAAGCTTTGAGTTCTTGCATAATTGAATAGGCATCCTGGTCCTCAAAACGCTTTTGAAGACTAGGCTCCATGGTAGCAATCATTAAGCAAGTTATAGGTATAGCTCTGTCATGAGCTTCCTTGTGCTTCTTGATCTCTGCTGTAGTTGGATTTTCTGGCAGAGGTCCTGGTAATGGGGTATAAATGATATCCTCTTTACCCTCAGATTTCAGAACAAGTCTTATCATTCTTTCCTAAGTGGAAAAGTTCTCCCCTGTCAACCTATCCTTCTCATGGAATGGTCGAAGGTTGTTAACGTTGTTATGATTGTTATTACGGCTACCCATCTATGTCAAAATAAGGCAAAGTTTAATAATTATGTTTAATTTAAAATTAAAGTACCATAAACGCATTCATTTGGTAACTTTAAAACACTTTATTTAATAATTAGTTGATCCAAATTGAATTTAAGTGATTCCAAGATCCTTTATTTGTGCAATAATTGACCGGACTGAGGCCCTACCATCAACCATTACATTTTCAAGGTGAGTAAAATCTTTACTGATTACAACTCTTGTAACTCTTGGTTGAATAATTAATCATCACAAGGCAGCAGCAACCAGCAGCATAGGTAGCCACGGCAGCAGCATGCAACGCTTGCACAGCTACTGCCTCATCCACCAAGATCGCCGCCCTCCCCTTCCCCTCCCTCTTGGACCGCCACCTGGTCGGCAGCCGCCGTGGCTGCGCCACCCAGCCGCGGTTGTCGGCCACCTAAAACAGTTTTTTTTTTTTTTTGTGTTTTAATTTAATTTAAATAACACTTATTAAAATTAAATTAAATCAGTCCAAAAGATTAAAATTAAATCATATTCAATTTCAAAATTAGGGTTCTTCATAAAATTAATCTCAATTTAATTCTAACTTTTAAAATTAAATTGATGATCATACACAATACACTTTTATGCATAAATCAATCTGATTAAAATTGTGAATCATAAAATAAATCGAATTAAATCAAAATCAAGCACAAAAATCATATTTTAGGGCTAGGATTTTCGAAAAATTCGAAATTTTAGGGTTAAGGTGTTCGAAATTTCGAACAATTTAGGGCCAAATTTCGATCTCTTCATGGCTATTTTGAGCATAATTAAATCACATTTAATCGATTCCAAAAGTTTAATCACATTAAATATAATAATTGAACCATAATTAAATTAATTTATCCCTCTTAATTGATTATAATATTAACGTGGACATTAAATAATCGTATTATTATGATCAAGCGCGTTCATGCAAGAGGCTAACTGATACCACTGTAGGAGTTTATAGGTACTACGCAGCGAAAAAACATGAATCATATTTAATCTAGTACCAATCCCAAGAATCACATGCATAACACACAAGACACATAATCATACCTTTGACGCGTGAATTCCATGAAGCTATTCGACAGGCAAATCAGGGAGAGAATAGAGCCCCAAGCGTTGCTCCTCTACTTAGTCCACGAGATTCAAACGAGCCGCCCACCAATACTAGATTGGTCGAGTGATTGAGGAGAACCGCGATCACCACCTTTATGGACAACCGACCACAGCACGAACCACCACCACCACGACACACCACCGGCGCCTAGGAGGAGAGATCCTTGTGAGAGAGAGGAATTTGAGAGGGTTGGGTTTCATGTTTGTTAATCAGGGTTTGATCACACTGATCTGTTAATTGCTTACTTTCTGCAAACCTAGGCACCTAGTCTATTTATAATCTCATTATATTTAGACTAGGGCACGAAGCCCAAAACATCCTTGTCCACTCCATATGGCCGGCCACTTAGAGTGATGAGGCCCATGATGGGCCTCGTCCTCTAATGCTCGATCTAGCCCCTTTGTGTGACCTTATAGGATCCGTCCAATTGGGATTTGGGCTATTTTACTAGTCCAAAGATCGTTAGTACCTCTAGCTATGGCAAAACGACGACCCAAATGTACGAACTTAATTATCTCCATAATTTGATCCATTTATATATCTAGTAATTTCACACAACGAAGACATAACTCCTTCAAAAAAGTGGTGGATTTGTGAGTAGAGTGAAAGTTTTTGATGGATTTGAAAGAAAATCAATGGAATTTGTGAAAAATGGGTGAAATTTGAAGGTTAGGGTTTGGGTTTGTGAGGATAGAGAAGAGAGCATGAAAATGGGGTTTCGAAAATATGAGAATGAAATCGGGAAGAAGAGGTTTAAAACCCGGTTTTCCTGCTCTGCTCGCTGGCACAGGAGATCTGCGCGCCCGCACAATTGAGCTGCGCGCCCGCACAGAGGTCGCGCACTAGGTCGCGCAAACTCCCTGTCTCGAACCTCAACTTTTGATAAAATTTGTGCGGGTTATGACAGTGAACGCGCGCCCGCGCAGAAACCATGCGCGCCCGCACAGATGGTGCACTGGAAGTCGTGCAAACTTTCTACCTCGAGCTTCAATTTGAGAGTAAATCTGTGCGGCATCTGACACTGCCTGCGCGCCTGCACAGGTCACACAGCGCGCCCGCACAGATGGCGCGCACAGGGTCGCACAGAGTAGTTTTGATTTATCCTCACATCTTCGAAATAGAAAATCCTTGCTCCTTCATCATCCAAACACCTATTAACCAAAAAGGTGAAAAAAATAATCAAATTCAAATTCAAAAAGGAGAAAGTGAAATCGGAATATTCCAAAAAAAAAAAAGTTTAGAAAGGAGTTAGAAACTTGGGTTGCCTCCCAAGAAGCGCTTCTTTATGAGGTCACTAGCTTGACCGTGAGAAAAATTCTTCAAGTGGGAGGCTTGGGATCTAAAGGATCAAGCAATATACATTCGATGATACCAACTTCTTCCTTGCAAAAGTAATGCTTTAGACAATGACTATTAACCATGAACTTGTTACCATCCGCATCTAACTCAAAGGAGCCATAAGGAGTAGTCTTTGAAATCACAAAAGGACCCGACCACTTTGACTTGAGTTTACCCGGAAACAGACGAAGCCTTGAGTTGAAAAGCAAAACCTTGTCTCCATCCTTAAAGTGCTTGTTTCGAATATGTTGGTCATGCCACTTTTTGGTCTTCTCCTTATATAACCATGAGCTCTCATAAGCATCATCTCTAAGCTCTTCAAGTTCATTGATCTTAATCAATATCTTCTCACCGGCCAATGATAATTCCATATTGAGCTCTTTGATGGCCCACCAAGCCTTGTACTCTAACTCAACCGACAAGTGATAAGCCTTTCCATAGACCAATTGGAGTCTTGTACGCCATCCTTAGAGCCCATAGCGTGTCATCAAGTTTGAGAGACCGATCTTTCCTTGATTTGTTCACCATCCTTTCAAGAAGATTTTTGATTTCAAGATTCGAGACCTCCACTTGTCCTTGAGTTTGAGGGTGGTAAGGTAATCCAACCTTGTGATGAACGCCATATCTCTTGAGATGAGCCTCAAATTGCTTTTTGGCGAAATGGGAGCCTCCATCACTAATTAGCACCCTCGGAACTCCAAACCTAGGAAAGATGATCTTCTTTAGGAGCTTAAGCACAACCTTGTGATCATTGGTAGGTGAGGGTATGGCTTCAATCCATTTTGTCACATAATCGACCGCTACCAAGATATATAGATTCCCACAAGAAGAAACGAAAGGTCCCATGAAATCTACCCCCAAACATCAAAGGGTTCCACTTCTAGAATACTTTATTGGGGCATTTTGTCCCTCTTGGTAATTCCTCCGCTCCTTTGACAACTATCACATTGCGCAACGAATTGGTGGGCGTCTCTATGCATTGTCGGCCACCACAATAAGGATTGAGAGATTTTTGCCACTGTTTTGTCAACACCACCATGGCCTCCACATGGTAGTGAGTGGCAATGCTCAAGAACACCTTGAATTTCATGACCTGGAACGCACTTCCGATAAAGGCCATCTCCACATTGCTTGAATAAGTATGGGTCATTCCAAAAGTATCTTCTCACCTCCTTGAAAAACTTCTTCTTTTGTTGAGAAGAGTACTCCAGGGGAACGATTCCACACGCAAGATAGTTGGCTATATCCGCGTACCAAGGGGTAGAAGTTGACACCAAAGCCATGAGAGCCTCGAATCCTATCTCATCATTAATCGGTACATCCTCCTTGTTCTCAAATGGTAGCCTAGACAAATGATCCACTACATAGTTCTCCGCTCCCTACTTATCCCTCATTTCCATGTGAAAGTCTTGGAGAGAGAGAACCCAACGGATCAAGCGAGGCTTTGCTTCTTTCTTGGACATGAGATACCGCACCGCGATGTGATCCGTGTACACGATAACTTTTGAACATATGAGATAGGACCGAAACTTATCCAATGCAAACACTACCGCCAACATCTCTTTCTCCGTTGTTGTGTAATTCCTTTGAGCCTCATCTAGAGTCCGACTTGCGTAGTAGATGACACATGATTTTCCTTGTTTCTTTTGACCAAGAACGACACCTACTGCAAAGTCACTAGCATCGCACATTAGCTCAAAAGGCAAGCTCTAATCCGGAGCTTGCACAACGGGAGAAGAAATGAGAGCTTCCTTGAGCTTACAAAACGCCTCAAGGCAAGCCTCATTAAAGTAAAAAACAACCTCTTTTTTGAGTAATTCGGTCAAGGGTTTGGCGATTGAAGAAAAATCTTTGATAAACCTCCGGTAAAAACCGGCATGCCCAAGAAAAGTCAGTACCCCCGTGATGGAAGTAGGAGGGGGCAACTTTTTAATCACCGAAACCTTGGCCGGGTCTATTTCAATGCCAATTTTTAAAACCTTATGGTCGAGGACAATGCCCTCCTCAACCATAAAATGAAACTTTTCCCAATTTAAAACCAAACTCGTCTCTTGACACCTTTTCAAAACTTTTTCAAGGTTAAAAAGACAAGTGTCAAAAGACGAGCCACCAACACTAAAATCATCCAGGAAAACCTCAATTTCTTTTTCAAGCATCTCAGAGAAAATGGAAATCATGCATCTTTGAAAAGTAGAGGGAGCATTGCATAATCCGAACGACATTCTCCGGTATGCAAATGTCCCATATGGACATGTGAAAGTAGTTTTCTCTTGATCACTTGGATGGATAGGGATTTTGAAAAATCCGGAATACCCATCCAAGAAACAAAAGAAAGCTTGGTTAGAAAACCTTTTAAGCATTTGGTCCATGAAAGGGAGAGGAAAATGATCTTTCTTGGTGTTTTTGTTCAATCTCCTATAATCAATGCACATTCTCCACCCGGTCACCGTCCGGGTGGAGATTTCCTCTCCGTTTTCATCCTTGAATATGGTCATTCCACCCTTCTTTAGAACCACATGAACCGCGCTAACCCATTTGCTATCGGAGATAGCATAGATGATGCCCGCCTCACGTAGTTTCAAGATTTCTTTCTTCACAACCTCTTGAAGGTGGGGGTTCAACCTTCTTTGAGGTTCAATGGAGGTGGAATAATCATCTTCAAGATGAATACGATGCATGCATAAAGAAGGGCTAATACCTTTAATATCATCAATGCTATACCCTATCACATCCCTATAATTCCTTAAAACATCAAGAAGTTTTTCCAAATTAAGACCATCTAGGGTAGCATTGACAATAATAGGGTATTTTCCCTCCTTATCAAGAAAAGCATATTTCAAAGAAGGGGGAAGGGGTTTGAGTTCTACCTTGGGAGGAGGATTAGAACCCTCCTCCAATTTCTCCTCCTAAGACTCAAGCTCGACCTCAACATGTTGTTCAACTTCCTCCTTTGAGGATTCCTCCATTGCCATGACAAATTCTTTAGCCTCTTGAGAGTGGAACTCTTCTTTGCATGTAAGGGCTTCAATAATTAGATCTTGAGGCCTCATCACGACCCTCCCCAAGCGATCTAGTTCCTCATTCACAACATCAACTCTATAGCATTTTTCAACCATGAGGGTCTTGAGCAACTTCAAAAATTCAAAGACAATTTTTTCATCGGCCACTTCACAAGTGATTGTGTTGTTCTTGCAATTGATGACCGCCCCCAAAGTTTTAAGAGCTTCATGTCCCAAAATCAAAGGAGTGTTAACATCTTCCTCCATATCCATCACTACAAAGTGACAAGGCACGTAGATAGGTCCCACTTGAATTGGAACATCCTCAAGCTCTCCACAAGGTAATTTCACCGATCGATCGGCCAATTGAATTGTCTTCCTTGTAGGGATCATCTCAATATTGAGTTTTTTAGAAATGGATAGAGGGATTAAACTAACACTTGCTCCAAGATCGGCTAAGGCGCCCCTAGCTTCCATGTTCCCAATTTTCAGCGGCAAAGTGAAACTTCCCGGGTCTTTTACCTTCTAGGGCATCTTATGTTGGACAAGAGCACTCACTTGACGTGGAAGGGTGATAAGCTCATCATTGAGCTTCCTCTTGTTGGTGAGAATATCTTTGAGGAACTTGGAATAAGATGGCATTTGTGTAACAACTTCAAGAAAAGGGAGGTTGATATGCAAATTCTTCTTGACACTAAGAAATTTTGTGAACTTGTCATTCAACTTCCTCTCCGCAAGCCGACCGGGAAAAGGAACTGGTCCATCAAGATTCCTAGCCTCACTAGGACTTGAATTTGTCTTCTCATTTTCTATCTTCTTCTTCTCTGAACCTCCTTCTATCTCATCACCTTTTTCTTTCTCACCTCCCTTGTTTTCATTCACACTCTTCTCTCCTCCCTTCTTTTCCTCACTATCCCCTTCATTTGGTCCTTCATAGGAAGTTCCCGACCTCAATGTGATCGCCTTGCATGTATCGGGTTTTAGATTGTGAGGTGGGTTACGTTGTGGTTGTCCGGGTAGAGTGGATGGTGAATTGAAAGGAGTTTTCTCGGCCAATTGAGCTAGTTGTGAATAATAATCTTGTTGTAGGCTCTTATATCTTGCATTTGTTGCCCAAAAGATTGCATTTGCGCATGCATGGCTTGGAGGAGTTGAGTTTGAGTTAGCTCTGCTTGAGGTGCTTGTTCTTGATGGTTTCTCTGAGGTGCTTGGGTTTGACAGTTGTATTGGTTATTCCTTGGATAGCTTCCTCTTGGGTTTTGGGGTTGAGATGGAGGTGGATTTTGATATTGAGGATTGGAGTTATAGGAAGGTTGAGCTTGTTGGTTCCATTTTTGAGGTTGAGGTACAAACCCGGGTGGTGGTTGTCTCCAAGCTACTCCACCGCCGCTTCCTCTAAATCCCTCTTGCCTTATGTTGTATGCCGCTACATGTTCGGGGCTTAAACCTCCATAATAGGATGTATCATGGATCGTTCCTCCACAATTTTTACAAGAGAAAGAGTTCACTTGAGAAGATCTTGATCCACCACTTGAACTTGCATTCACACTCGTGTTCAATTCGGAAAGCCCTTTTGTTAGTTGATCAATTTGATGTTGTAATTGATCAACTTTCTCCAATTCGTAAATACCACCTCTCTTTGGAGCGTTTCTTCTTCGCCCCCCCCCCCCCCCCAAGAGTAATTCTTTGCTACCTCTTCTATTGTGGCTTCAACTTGATTTTGAGGGATCTTGATTAATTGACCACCCGCCCCCGCATCCAAATTGGCTCTTGACATGGGCTCCAATCCGTCGTAGAAAAACCGCATGAGCAACCCTTGATTGTACTCATGGTGGGGACATGCTTGCACCAACTCTTTGAATCTCTCCCATGCTTCACCAAGACTTTCATCGGCCTCTTGCTCAAATGATGCAATTTTCCTTCTCATTTCGGCGGTCTTCTCTTCGGAGATAAAGCGCTTCAAGAACGCCTTTACAACCTCCCTCCATGTTGTGAGAGAGTTAGGCTTTACTTGCTTTAGCCATGTCTTTGCTCGTCCGGTGAGAGATTTCTGGAAAAAGGTGCATACGAATGTAGTATTGACTCACTTCATTGGTTTGCATCATTGCGCACAATTCAAGGAATCGGTCCAAATGTTCAATATGGTCCTCACTTGCACTTCCGGAAAATTCCTCCAATTGGACCATTCGAGTATATTGTGGATGGATTGAGAAGTTGGTTTCCATGACGCGTAGCAAAATTCCTCCCGTGAGCTCATAATCCTCCGGATTTCCGAACTCACGAAACAAGACATCATTCTCTTGCCCCGCCTTTGATTCGCGTGGTGAACTTGAAAAGTAAGTATCACTCTCACTATCAACTATATCACCGAAACCTCATCCCTCGTCTTGATAAAGCCTAAGGACTTGTCTCAAGGTTTGGTTGATTTCGTGGTTAATTTGATGTGAGGGTGCTCCTTGAGACCTCCTAAGCATTCACCAAAGCTAAGCAAACAATTATAAATGACAAGGATGATAAAACAAAAAAAAAACTAAAAGAAAAGAAAGCAAAATGACTCTAACAAAAGCAATAATATTCGCTAAACAAGCCGCTTCCCCGGCAACGGCGCCAAAATTTGATCGGGATAAGGTAGGTCGTTAAACTACTCCCCTAATAAAATTAACAATTTATAAAGCCTAAACCAACACTAAACTAGTTAGTGGCAAGTAAAGACCCACTAGGGAAGCACGCTAATTCAACATCAAATATCACTAATGCAAGAGTGAAAAGGGGATTGTTTTGTTGGTTTTGTTGAGTAGAACACTAAAACTACAAGTAAGCAAGAAAATGATGATTAAAATCAATAGGAAATGACGCTAGGGGTTCAGGGGTTTCAAACATGATTAGAAAGAGGGGAACAATGATAGTTATCATGATGAACATGCCAAAGAACACAAGGTTCTACCTAAACAATTCATTCTCATGCAATAGTCTAGGAAAATCGATGAAAGAAGTCTATGCTAATTAGAATCATTCTCATGCATCCTATTAGACACAAGCAAATCAAGAGAATAAAGAAGCACAATACATGAAACTCCATTTTAACAACTCATTCTCATGCAATCATTAAAATAGAGGTGATATTAATCTAGTTCAAATCATTTTCATGCATTTAAACTAGAAGGCGATCAAATAAAGTGCAACAATAATCTCAAGCCATTAAAAATCACGTCTTTCATCAATTTAAGGCATGTAATCAATCCACCATTCATCATTCATCCATCATTCAATACATATCTTCCACCCCCTTTCCCTAACTAAGAGTTTAGCCTAGAGAAGGGAGATTAAACATAATATCAAAACTAGAAATAAACACAAGAAACTCAAAACAAAATATGATTGAAATATATGAAATCAATAATAACTAGATAAACTAATAAGATAGAAAAAAATAAGTAACAATAAAACAAATAAATAATATTAAAGGAAAGGAGAAGAGATTACTAAAGAAAGGATTGAAGAAAGATGAAAACTTGGATACTTGCTTGATTGATGGAAGATTAAAGCTTGAGCAAAGTTGAATACAATAAAAGAAGCTTGAAATAACAATCTATTTTCTCTCTCTAGATTAGGCTAATGTTCTATGGAATTAGTACTAAGTGGCTTTCTATTACAAAGAGTTCCGTCTATATATATGTGGCTACACCCAAAAGAAAGAGACTTGGACAACAAGGCGCAAATAAATCGTAAACGTCGTGCGTGCCCGCACAGATGATCTGTGTGCCCGCACACAATGTTAGTGCGCCCTCTCAGCGTAGTGCGCGGCCGCAACTTTGAGGGTACGGGGGAAATGAGCGCGCCCCCATATTAGTCCTGCGCGCCTGCGCATCAGGTGTGTGCGCCAGCACACAAGTCGTGCATAAGGTCGTGCAAACTGTCTGGTTTGGCTCTGTTTCTTCAGTCTAGCTGTGCGGGTTCTAACAGGGCTGCGCGCCCGCACAGCCTCACATGTGCGCCCGCACAGAAGCCGCACAATGCCCCGGGCACAACAGATAGATTGGCTTCTTGATATCCTCTTTCTTTCGGCACATAATACCTACAAAACCAAAGCATGGAAATCAAAATTAAAACAAAGCGAGAAGACTAAGAGAAGGGAAGATAAGGGAGAAAAGGAAAGAGGAAGCAAAACTAAGTAAAAATGCTTAGAAAAAGGGCCAAACAAGCGCAGATGAGGGGAAAATCCTTAGAGAAAAAGGATAAAAGAGTGGTATAAATGCCACTCATCAGAACTACTCACAGGTGTTGTATAAGTCTTTCTTTAGGAATCCTACTTCCCGTATTCCCCCAGCACTTTGTGCCAAATTCCTCATTGTGATGGACGGTTTCACTCCAGATTTAATTAACGCTTTAATACAAATCTTATCACCTTTTGTGACTTCTCTATGTCTCCTGTCATAAAATTTAAACACTCAATAAATTTTAAATAATTTAAAATATAACACATTTAGATATCAAGTTTTTTTTTATTTCACATATTTTAAAAAACTGACCTTTCAAAATACATCTGATTCATGGGAATCAGGTCATGCCCATTGTTCTCAGGTACAAAATCCTTCACGTACCATGAATTGGATCTGTGATCCCATTTGAAACTAATTGATGCGTTACAACCGCAGCGTGTTACTACCTTTCCCCTACGCTTCCTATCAGGTCTATTCAAATGTTTTTCTTCTCGAAACCCTTCCCTATTACACCAAAGATTTTGGGAAGTTGGATTACCGTCAATTTTGCTTGTTGTTGTATGCTTGTGACGGATTCCAAACCCTCTAACCTTAGCGTACATCCTATAGAATTGAATACATGTGCGCTGGCTTCTAAAGGACAGTTGTTTCATTTCTGCTAAAGTAAAGTCTTCTAGATTCTTCCCAAGTTTTTCCCAAACGTCAGGGTCTAGAAAACTTACAGGAATCTCATCAGTGTCGGTGTCCGTGTCAACATTAATTTCATTTCCATTGTCACTGTCCTGTATCAAATGAAATATTTGGAAATATAAGTGTATATGTAATGTCCCATTTAAGATAATTATAATACCAATAAATTAAACAAGCTAGTACCTTTCCATGATCCTTAGTTTCCGCTTGATTTTTAAGCTTGTCATATGAGCCATGTCAAAAAAACATTTAATAAGATTAAATCATTAAAACCTATAAATTCATAAAAGAAAAATAATGTTTATATAAATTGAATTTATTTAACAAGTAAACATTGAAAAAATGTTACCAACCTCAGATTCGAAGCAATCAGTTTGGTCCAGATTATTAATTTGTGTATCTACCACTTCTTCTCCTCCCGACTCCATTTTTTTCGATTACACAAACCCCTTAGGTGTAAAAAAAAATATGCTCTGGTGAAGCAAAGAATAAAATATTTAGATATTCTGTTTTAACAAAAAAAAAAAAAAAAAAAACAAGAATATATATATACATATGAAAACCATGTAAAGAAAGATATTAAAAAAATCTTTTACAATTTTAGTTTATTTTAAAAAGATTGTTACAAAATCTTTAGTTTGATAAGTTATGGAATTAAAGATATGGAATTACACATTTACCTTATTTATTCTTAGCATGCCTCCTAATATATCGCATTTTATGGAACCTTCCTAGTTTTGTTAACTTAAAATTAGGAAATATCAGTATAGAATCTCAATTTTTTTTTAAAAAAAATGCTTGATAAGTTATGACTCCTTTTTTTCGGATAACAAGAACTAACTGTATTGATTAAATAAAAAGTTATTGTGCTGAACATACAATATTTACTAGACTACAATTTAGGGTTATGTATATAATTGACATAGTAGTAATTGTCAGGTCAATAAAAAAATATTAATAATAAATTAGATGAACTATGTGACACTGTAATTAAGGTAATAATACATAAAAATTTTGGTCATCACAAAAATTTAGATATTCTGTTTTTTTTTTAAAAAAAATTATATATATTTTACAATTTTAGTTTACTTTAAAATGATTGTTACAAAATCTTTAGTTGATAAGTCAAGAAATTAAAGATATGGAATCACACATTTACCTTATATATTATGAGCATGACTCCTAATATATCGCATGTTATGGAACCTTATTAGTTTTGTTAACTTAAAATTAGGAAATATCAGTATAGAATCGCAAATTTTTTTTAAAAAAATGTTTGATAAGTCATGACTCCTTATTTTTCCGATAACAAGAACTAACTATATTGACTAAATAAAAAGTTATTGCGCTGAAAATACAATATTTACTAGACTACAATTTAGGGTTATGTATAAAATTGACATAGTAGTAATTGTTAGGTCAAGAAAAAAAAAAATTAGATGAACTATGTGACACTGTAATTTAGGTAATAACACATACAAATTTTGGTCATCACCAAAATTTAGATATTCTGTATTTTAAAAAAAATATTATATATATTTTACAATTTTTGTTTATTTTAAAAAGATTGTTACAAAATCTTTAGTTTGATAAGTCAAGAAATTAAAGATATGGAATCACACAGTTACCTTATTTATTCTGACCATGACTTCTAATATATCGCATGTTCTAGAACCTTATTAGTTTTGTTAACTTAAAATTAGGATATATCATTATAGAATCTCAAATTTTTTTTAAAAAAATGTTTGATAAGTCATGACTCTTTATTTTTCGGATAACAAAAACTAAGTATATTAATTAAAAGAAAATTATTGCGCTGAACATACGATATTGACTAGACTACAATTTAGGGTTATGTATATAATTGACATAGTAAGTTAGGTAATCACACATATAATTTTTGGTCATAACGAATATTTCAAAAAATAATTTATTATTGAATAATAAAATTACATAAACTTTGAAACCCTAATGAAATAAAAATCACAAACAATTTAAAAAAGTCAATAAGTTCTAAAAGAAAATCTTATCCTCCAACGTAGGATCAACAAAGTCAATAAATTTTGTTATCTTAGGGACTTTTTCAGGACGCTTGGTGAAGGATGTAGGTGTCCATGTTTCTTCATTTGAAACCAAATCATCAAGCATTTCAGCAACCTCAAGAACACAATTTCTGTTTCATTCAATGGCATGTATTCGAACATAAAATGGTCTCTATAGTAGGAATTGCGCTCAAGAAGAAAGATTTTTTTAAGAAACTCTTGCTGACCAACAATCAAATGCTCATTTTGTGTTATACCACATTCGACAGTTAATCTTTTCATAAAGATTCTAAATTGAATGAAATCTTTGGCTTGGTTGACAGCATCACCAAGTACTCCTAGAGGAGGCCCACCAACTGGATTGTCATCCTTTTGCAACCCGTTGTCCATACGATAGACTGTAACTTCATCGGTAAAAACCATTTCAAGTGTAGGTATTTGCCCACAACCATGCAATGTGTCCCTAACATTTTTTCCCCCAATACGATAAAGTAAGTGGGAAATGAATAAACTAAAATGAATAATTTCAAACAAATTATCAAATACCGCATCAGGATTAGGAGCCATTTCTGAATAAACTGAAAATCTAAGGGGTTTAAAAAGAAATTTAAACCGTGGAAAGAAATATTAAAAGAAAATTCAATTGCAAGATTATGAGGCTTTAAAATGGTTAATTAGCTATGAATATATAGCATTCAAATGGCGCCAAAAAGCACGATTTTTCCCACCAAAATGTTCCTCCATAAATTTAACATTAATTTCCCTCCAAATATGAACTAGTCATATATTAGATTGTTATGAAATTAAATAAAATAAATTGATTTACTAATAATTGAATGTCATAATTAATATTACAAATAGAGAATAAGTTATCTTTATAATTTTGTAAACAGTATTTTACATCTTAATTTACTCTGTATCATTTATTCATTAGCAATCTGTTTATTTATGTTAAATATCTACTCTTTCTTTTTTCCTTTTTTTTTAATTAAAGCTCCCAAAGAGCAATCAATGTATTTCATATTAATCTATAATGTATTTGGTAATTGATGACATAATTTAACCCGAAATACAATTAATAACTCAAGACAATGTTGTATATTTAAATAATTAATACCTGAAATATGATTAATAAGTCAAAACAATGTTGTATTCAATATCATATGTAATGTCATACTACATTTTATGTTATAACTTATTATGTTTGTTTAATTTTGTCGTGGGTTCTCTGGTATATTTTATTAATTTTTTATATGCAACCATTCATGTTTGTTTTAGTCTTTCAAATTTATATTAAATTAAAAAAAATCATATTAAAGTTTCAAATATGATTACTTATGGTAGTACGAAATTTACTTTACTAAACATTACTTTTTTTTTTCTCCTAGACGTATTCCGTTTTAACTCAAATCAATCTAATAGTGAATCACTTGATCTGTGGAATGAAATCGGTTGCACATTTTGGCGCCAAAAATGGTGTGAAAATTGATCATTTTGGCGCCATTTTTATTATTTTATATACGTAGCTAAATCTCCAATTTAAAGCGTCACAGTTTTTCACTCGCAATCTTTTTCTCTTTTATTGAATACCTCCAAAATTTCTCTTTATCATTTCATTTTTTTCAGAAATACATCCAAGTCCAGAAGCAGTCTTTGATCATGAGTTTGATATATTTGAATTTAGGTTATTTATCACTCATTTACTTTATTGTGTTGGGGAAAAAAGATAAGTGACATATTGCTTGCCTGTCAGCAATTACCTACGGTTGAAATGATTTTTACCGATGAAATTACGGTGTATTATATGGATAACGGAATTCCCTACGATGACAACCCGGATGATGGGCCTCTTCCCGGAATATTGGGTGATGATGTAAGTCATGTAAAAGATTTAATCGAATTCCGGATATTTATGAAAAGACTAATCATTGTTTGTGGTGTTACACAAGTCGAGTCTTTGATTGATGATGTAACCATTTCAAATTTTCTTAAAAATGTCTTTCGACTCGAGCTAAACTCTTACTACAGAGAGCAATACATGTTCAAAAAGTTGCCATTGAATGATAATGGGAAACGTGTTCTTGAGGTGGCGAAAACGCTATATGATATTATGTTAAATGAAGAAACATGGTCGGCTGTTTTCTTCATCAAACGCCCAGAAAAAGTCCCCAAGATTACAAAATATATTGATTTTGTTGATCTTAAGTTGGAGGATTAGCTATTTATTATCACACTCGTTTTCGTTAATTTTGGTTATGTTTTTATTTGATAATGAGCCTATTTATTTTCGGTTAAACCATTAGGGTTTTTAATGGTTGATGTTTTTATTATATTCAATAAGTGATGACCTACTTAATTTCACTCATCTATGTCTTATTTTTTTGGTAATAAGATAGTGTACATTTTTATGTTGTTATCTAATTATAATTCTAATTTTATAACGAAAAATAACAATGGAATAAAAAAGTTTTCGTCCAGATTGTTTTCAATGAAATAAATACAATTACGGTAGTTATCCCTTAAAGTGTGGCATGTATCACTACATTAACCGAAAATTAAGGAGTACATTATCATCTATTTTTTTGTAAAGATTTTATTTTTTAATTTATTTACTATAAAAAATCTAACAGTTATATAAATTAAGTTGGTTATATTGCTCAATATATTTTGAAATATTTTCTTCCCATATTAATATGTAAACTCTTATACTTTAACTTTTTATAAAATAATAAAGGATCATATCTCAGCGCAAAATTATAGTGAAGGTGAATCAAATTCGAGAAACAGTAATATAGATAATGATGTTATTTGTGGATATAATTCGAATAACATATTTTTTTGAAAAGGTAATAACATATAATCGGTAAATCAAATAATGGTACTTGTAAAAGATATTAAAAAAATCTTTACAATATGTTTATGTACATGTTTTATTTTATTTTATTTTTTGGTATTAACTGTTGGCCATAATTATAGGCGCTCAATATGGTTAATGAATACAATGACAGTTTATAATTATAGTACGCACATATAAATTACATTTATGTTTATACTATGTCATAGAAAAACTGAAATCATCACAAAAGATGAATAGAAACATATTGATTGTTGGAATTTATACATTAAATAATTGGTTAAAAAAAATAGGTATTGACATAACAACTTGTAAGTTAATCCATATAACACATTTTAAACATTTTAAGATGAACGAATACTCTTACAAACACATTGTTATTACAGGTTATTGGTGTTGATATACATATAAATAGGTGATGACTTTTAATATTTGATTTATATTCTATGTTTTTATTTTTTTTCGTAATAACATAATGTACATTTTTTATGTTTATATCTGATAATAATTCTAATGTAATAAATAAAAATAATAATGGAATAAAAAAGTGTTCTTCAAGATTGTTTTCAATGAAAAAAATAAAATCATGATAGATATCCCTTAAAGTGTGCCATGTATCACTAAATTAGGCGAAAATTGAGGTGTACATTATCATCTATTTTTTTTTTAAAGATTTTATCTTTCAATCTATTTACTATAAAAAAAATCTAGCAGTTATATAAATTAAGTTAGTTATATTGGTCATTATATTTTGAAGGATTTTCTTCCCAATTAATACTCTAAACTTTTGGTAATATAATAAAAGATCATATCTCACAATAAAATCATAGTAAAGTATAATCAAATTCGAAAATCAATAATGATATTAGTCTTGGTTATACATAGGTGATTATATTTTGAACAATTTCGAATATCATTTTGTTTGAAAAGGTAATAATGTAAAGTCATAAACCAAATTATTGTACTTGAAAAAAAAAATTAAAAAATGATAACAATCTATTTAAGTACATATATTATAAAAAAAACTGATAACTATATACTAAAATAAATTTTGAAATGCATTTATGGTTTGAATTTCTAGATTAAATATTTTTTTAACAAGGCATAGGTAATTACATAAACACTTTTAAGTGAATGCATGAAATTCACTTACATATTTTACTATGAATTAATTCTCTAACAAACACATTCATATTATAATTAATTGGAATTGACATACATATGCATAGGTGAATATCGGCAGTATCTGAGTTATCTGTGTCCTTCTTTTCCGTGCTAAATTAATGTACGTTTTTTATGTCGTTATCTAATAATAACTCTAATTTAATAACTAAATTTAACAACGGAATTAAACAGCTGTATTCAAGATTATTTCCAATTAAAAAAAACGATAACGATAGTTATCCCTTATAGTATGCCATGTATCACAAAATGAGACAAAAGTTAAGGAGCACATTATCATTTTTTTTTGCAAGATTTTAGATTTCAAATTATTTACTATAAATATTCAAGCAATTATGTAAATTAAGTTTAATTTATATAGGTCATTATATTTTGAAGGATTGTCTTCCAAAATAAATAAGTTTAAGGGATATGTAAATTGTTATAATCTAAACTTTTGGTAACATGATAAACAAAAATATCTTATCTAACCAAAAAATCATATAAAAGTAGAAATATATGATGTTAGTTTTGGGTATAACTCGAATATAATTTTTTTTTTGAAAAGGGTAAAAATATAAATAAAAAAATCGATTACACACATAAAATTATATAAATATATATAAAAACAAGATTTAGTATTAGCAATTTAAGTAATGTCAATACAATGCATAGGTTGTTGCACATTAATAGGATATAATATTACAATTACATAATAGAAATTACTTATAGTAATGTTAGTACAATGCATTACACGTTACATAATTAAAAACAATATTATAACTTCATATAAGGAGATATACTTTTTAGACATTATCTTAATAAAAGATTAATTGACATTAAGGATAGTACATCTACTTATTATGTAGATGTTGTAAATTCAGAAGTCTGAAATAATTCGGCTTTGGCCTCTTGATTCAGTGTTCAGCGCGGTTGTCATTAAACCAAGTTCATTTACGACGCACTGCATAATCGTTCACAAAGAAAGGTATTGCACTACCCCATTCTCGACAGACAAGCATGCATTGAGCAACCCTTTTTTCACTCATTTTTTACCAGATTAACTCCATCACGGACTTCACTCTATCGATGCAAGGACTTTTAGCATCCATGGATTGCACATCATGAAATTTGCACAATTAAAACCACAATGCTTTTGGCAATGGAGGAAATGACCACTAAGGGTCCCATATTTTTTTCTTCCATTATATTTGGTAGACAATTACAAATTGTTGTGTCCATTGGTCGATTTTGTTCATCTATTATCCTCTTTCTTCTCAAAAGCCATTCCTCGTGGAGTGAGACATCATTTACCTTTTATTTTTTTTGAAGGTATAGTGTTGCTTACTTCATCGTTCGATGGCCTTTTGCGTTCGTTTCTAGCATCGTGTCAAGTACATTATGTAAAAACCAGAGTCAATGTGTGTTCACACACATTTTACAAGAATATTACTCATGCGTCTTCACTATAATAACTCTACAATATAGGATTAATACAAATATTAAATAAATTTTTTTAAAAAAAAGAAATAGAAAACAAATGATAAGTTAAAAATAAAAACATGTACTCAACAATTTAAGACGTGATTATATGACCTCCTTGATATGTCCATTTTATATAGTAATTTACCCCCGTCCCTTGGTCATAATTAGCAGTGTTTTTGGCTCTTCCAAGCCACTTTTATTACTAATTTGTGTTTTCTAGTGTTTTCGTAGTCTTTGTTGAGTTTTGTAGGAAATTACGCCTTTGGAGCATTTTCTCGTGTTTTTCATGGAGCGACTACGGGAATTAGAAGTGCACGACCATCTTTGAAGCTTAAGGCCGGTTCGAGTCATCGAGCTGGTGATTAAGGGCTCGGTAATTGATATCCCGAGGTATTTGGACCGAGTATTCAAGACCCGAAGAAGAAATCCGGATTGGGCCGAGAAATCAAGCCCAATCGAAGTCCGAGCCTCAAAGTGAAGCAAGGGCCCGATCAGGCAAGGAGTAGCACGATCGGGCGCAACGTTGCTTGGTGCTGTGCGTGGCATATAGCGCGCCCGATCGTGCGAGTGTCTAGCACGATCGGGCGACGCTGCTGAGAAGGAGCGCAAGGAAAAAGTCGGGCCCGATCGGGCGGCCCTTCGCCCGATCTGGCCCGTGTTTTTCTGGGACTTGATTAGTTTAGATTTAATTTTTGTTTTAGGGAACGTTTAAGTACGAGATTTGTACGGAATTTTGATTACCTTCTTTCTTAGACTTTCTCTCTCTACTTAGAGTATTTTCTCTCTCTTAAATTCTCTCTCAACTTTTGTTCTTAATTACTTCCATTAATCCAGTTTTTCTTTGGTAACAATTTCTTCCCTTTTAATTTCAGCTATTTTACTTACTTCTTTGATTATGCTTTTATTTAATTATTTGATTAGTTTAGTTATGATGATGCATGAGTAGTTTCATTCTAGGGTTTATGGGGATCCATAATTAATATGAGGGGATAATTTTTTATTATTGATTATTGATATTGCATGATAATTTCTTATTGAATTGTTTTAATTCTTTGCAATTAGATTATGAATCGATCAGATGTAATTTGATTGTGATTGTTTAGCAATATTGAATTGATGAATCGAGCAGATGTTAATTTAATATTAAAGGCTATTTTCAATAGGAACTTAGATCTAGTAAATTGCGAGAGCCTATTAGATCTATGTTAATTAATAAATTGCGAGAGCCTGTTAATCATGTTATTTGTGCATTGTTAATTATTAATTATTTCGTTTTATCCCGAAATATTAATTATTGGTGAACCTGTGACTCTAGGCTTCCTTATTATTGTTTCTTTTCTCCCTAAACTTATTCTTCGTAGTATAGAATTTATTCACAAAAATATTGGTTACTTAGATAATTTAGATTATAATAAATAATTAGGAGTAAAAAGACTTGTTTCCCTGTGGAGTTCGACCCTACTTCCCTATCTAAATTAGTTAGAGGATTTAGGTATTACTTTTGATTAGGGGATACGACTTTACCATGTCACTCCTCTTACATGTGCTCTAATAAATGAATCAATTACAGGAAATGCGGTAATTTCGAACTTTACTAAACAAAAGATATTGTATAGAAATTTATGTAACAATATATTTTATTTAGTACATTATTTACAAGTTTAAAAGAAAATAAAGTAATGAATAATAAATACAGTAACAGACACATACAATTTCTTGATCATCTTCCATGTTGTGTGGATTACTCTCTTTAAACTCCATTTCCAAATGTGATGAATATTACTAGAGTTATGTGAAAATAAATTAAAACAGGGTGATGCACAATGTAATGCTTTATATATAAGTTAATTGTTAGCGTTTTTCTTTTCTTTTTTTTAAACGATTGTTAATGTGATATCATTGTAGTGTGACCGTTTTTTACCACACTACAGTATGAAAGTATACTCTTTTTTTGTTTGGATAAGAGAATTTATAGTTTTTTCCTTTTTCTAAAAATAGAAAATATAAATAACTTCCCTCAACCAAAAAAAAAAATAACTGTAACATTTTAGGTTTATTAATTTTTTTTTAAAAACGTTTATATAAAATTAAAAAAAAATATTTTTAATAAAAAAAGAGTAACCTAACATATATTTAATAAAACCTTGTTTCATAAAAGCTACTCAATATTGGAATTGTAGTGAATAATGGCAGGTTTTTTTGTATATTAATGTAAACAATTTATACCCTAACATATATTAAGCAAAAATAACTAATTCATTAACGAAAATTGTAATTTTAAAGAAAACAAAACCACCATATATTAATGGCATGTATTCTATACAAGATATTGCATAATGGCAGGTATCCAATATAAAATATTGCCTCGGTGTTGTTATTAATGGTGATTGATTACTTATAGGAAAAATGATCTCATTACAAATTCTAAAAACTTTCTTAGTTTCGGTACAAATCCACATAACCGATTACATAAGTTCATTTTTTTTAGAAATCCATACAATCAAATTAATTTTTAAATCAATGTATAGCTAAATATAATAAAAACACATAAATAGATGGAAATACGTACAATTAACATAAAACAATGGCATGAGCACTCACATGCTACATGTTCCACGCTCAACTAATTATTGTAGTATAAAATTACTCGTGTTTTCAAATATTTGCATAAAAAAAGTTTGTATACAATATATTTCCTTCATTTAAAATTAGAATACCTAATTTAGATTACCAACTTTATTAATGTGTGATTGGTAGGTATTAACGTATATAATAATGAACAATTACACAAAACAATGAGTTCATTTTACTTAGGCGAGTCCGAGCACGATCTCAAGCTTTCAGTCGAGCTCAAAAGTCTATTCAAGACCGACTCATTTAGTATAATATATGTTCACGAACAGTTTATGAACAACTCGTTTATTAAACGAGTTGATAAATGAAAGAGGTTAATAATAAACGAGCTTTTATACTAAACGAGCTTTGTACTTTTGAGATATGAAAATCTCATAAGTAGCATAATAATTAAATCTTAATTGCACCGTATAAACTTAATAATTAAATAAACAAATGTGAATAAATAAAAAAAATTTATGAACATAAATAAACGAGTTGTTTGTGAAAATAATTAAAACAAATCGGATTGCAGTATAAAGGTGTTTGACACAAATTGTAGTAGGATATTACCAGTTAACAGTGCAAATATAGGAAATACAATTTAGCACTGTCACATTGTTCTTTTAAGAGAGCATTGTCACATTATTACAACCTCACTTAGATTTTTGTTACATCTTCTAGACATATAATTATATGTAAAAAAATTTAAAAATAAATATTTTGCATGTCATCATTATCACATCCACCTAAACACTTAATCTTACCCCAACCACATACACCCACCTCGGTTAGAGAGAAACTAAAAAAAATCAAAAAAAAAAAAATCAAAAGAAAACCGTCAAAATTTAAAACAAAAGGTAAAAAATTATTCATCCCATAAACCGCCATTCACAATCCCCAATTTTCCAAAACCACTCTTCTTAACTAAAACCTCTCCAACTTCACCATTCACATTCAATCTTCTTCAAACTCGAGCACAAGGTATGTAAATTCTTTTTTAGTTTAGTTTAATATGTTTATGTTTTAATGTTGTTAATTATTGCATTTACAAAATTTATGGCATTATTATACCTAAAAAAAATTATGTACAAATTTTGTAAAAAAATGTGTATTACAACATTCTTGTGAAATTTATTATAAGTTTTATATAACTGCCGCCATCGATTTTCTGTATATGTTGTGCATAAATTGTGTATTTAGATTTCATTTCAATTTATAATTCGATTCCGTTGTTTTACAGTGATTGCATTAACTCTGTTTTTTTATCGGTTCCAATTATAGGTTACTTTTGTAGTACATATCTTTAATTGCGTTAGTATATTTTTGTCATGTCGATTAAAAAAGTTTAGTGTCCAAATTTACCCCTTTTAACATAAATAAATTGACTATTGCCATGTTCAAATTTGCATTTTTTTATTTTGTTATGGTATATGTTTTTCAATTTAGAAAAAAAGGATTCATATGTTGTTGATTTTGTTGTATTTCCAACAAAATGTATATTCTATTGTCTTGCACATGACAATAGTTTTACTCTACTTGTTTGGAAAATCAAAATTGTAGTTTGTTGACTTGAAACTTTGTACCTTTGGGTATATACATCTTATGTTTATGTTGAAAATGACCTTTTGGTATTTCAGTGAATACTAGTTTGTTGACCTCTTAATTTTTGCATCTGTGGGTATATACACTTCATCCATGTTGTTTTTGGCATTGAGCATTTAGAATTATGGTGACTACCAGTTTATCTATGACAGTCACACTATATTTATTTATTTATTTATTTTTCTTTGCAATGAATAAAATTTTTTATGTCTTTGGGTATGTACATCTTATGTTTTTGTTGGCATTGACATTTGGGTATGTTAGTGAATACATGTTATTCTTTAAAAGTAATGTCAAGGTATATACATACTACGTATTGTGTTTGTGTTAGCAATGACCTTTAGGTATATTGGTGAATTCTTGTCATTAGTTAAAAGCAAGATATAATCTTAATTTTGTGTTGGTGAATACCTGTCATTCTTTAAAAGTAATGTCAACATGTTAGGCCCTTTTTTTTCCTTTATGTGTTTTGTTTCTTATTATGCTACATTTATTTATTTATTTTAAGTAAAATGGCTAGAGTGAAGCAATTAGCAAGGCGACAGAACCCGCGTAAGAGAACAGGGCCGCGTACAATCATTGGCATTCAACCAACCAACTCTCCAACCACAAGGTCAAGAAGGCAAGCTTCTGCCGCTACTACCCCACCCACTCCTGCTGCATAGGGTAGTAACAGAGGATAAACATCAACTGATGATGAAAGGTTCAAGTATTCCCTATATTGTGAATTGTACTTTAACACATTCACCAAACGAAAAATATGTGAAGGGAAACATGTAGACTTTGAATCCCTTCACTTAGCCCATGCTGATTTTGTACAAAAGTGGTTTAAATACCAAGGATGGGACGGGAGAAGTAGCGTACAGAAAATTACCCCATATACCCCGAACTTGTTCGACAGTTCTACACCCACTTTGATCATGCAAACAAACAAGATGGAGTAATATACACTTGGGTGAAGGGGAAGGAGATAAAGTTGGATGAAGCTACCTTGAGTAGCATCTTGAAAATTCCCAGAAAAGGGGTGCAAGCTAAGCTCCCGAGGAAAAATGGAGTACACAAACGGAATTTGATGTTGATAAATGCCTCAATGTTGTGCTTATGGAAGATGAATCTGGCAGAGATAAAAAGCCATATGTGTATGAACTGCGGCTACAAACTCGTCTTTTGCATTTGATTCTCTTCACGTCCTTCCTTATGCTAAAGGGGAGACTGTCTTCGCTGATGTGAAGATGAATATGCCGAGGGTAATGATTGATTACATGATTACCGTTCAACAGGGAACAAAGGTAGGGTTGTTCCTTCCTTATGGTATGTGGTTGACCAAGGTGTTTGAGAGATTTGAGGTCGATTTATCCGATGACGTGAATGGAAGTGGACCAAAACAACCATTCAACTCAAATACGATTCATAATGTTTTGGGTTATGTATATGATGGAGACAATGAAAGGTGGGTAAATAAAGAGGTGTCGCGTGCTCCTGTTTGAAAGTGGCAGCATGTTAAGGAAGAAGAGGGTAAAGATTTATCTGAGGAAAATGGTAAAGGAAACTGTTATGCGACATTCTTTAAAGCTTTCATGCGTGAAAGCATGACTGTGCAAGAAATGCTTAAGCGCATTAGGCCAGATATCTTCACTAATGCTGTTATACTTGAGGTCCAAGAGACTGTACAGTCTCGAATATATGCCCTTAATGAGAACTCATGTATCTACTATCCTCATGTTTCATTTTCTGTTGAATTGATGGCATTGTTAACCTTAATTTCATGTCTAATTACATATGTAATTACATTTTATACTGTTGTACATTGCCAATTATGTATTGTGATGTTAAGGTTTTCTCTATTTTTTCATTTGTAATATATTTTGTAATGTTAGGATATAACCTAAATTGATGAATGCATGTTCCATTTCTATTTTGTAAAACCATGGGTAATGACAAACTATATTTCAAGTTATAGCCTTTTTATATTGTCCTTATGCTTAATTTTCTATGGACATTCTGGTAAAGTCGGCCTTAAAATCATATATGATCCTATATGTAATGACCTTATATGTTATATTACATTGCCTATTAGTTTGTGATCTGGTATTTCTCTGTTTTGTCACTAGTGATTACATGATTTTGGAAATTAACTATATTGATGAATACCTGATAATATGTTTTAATATTAAACGGGTAATTACTAATAATGTTTCGGGTCATTAAATTACCTGAAAAATTTTTATGTTAATTTTAGTTCCAGTGACATACTGGTATTTTTTATTTTTAATTTAATGCACTTATTCAATCTCACGTAATGACCTTATACATAGTTGTATATTGTGCCCTTCAAAAAATAAAAAATAGTTGTAGTGTACACCTATTTTGTCATTTACATAATTAAATAAGTGTAGTTTGTAGTGTACTTGTATTGCTGAATTTTACATAACAAGTCTGTTTTGTATATTAATGGGTAATAACCTTATGTGTTTCGTGTTATTACCCATTTTAGTTTACAGTATCAATTACTGACATTTAACCGAATTACATTTGTTCTTTGTTGGGAAGATGAATATGTTGGTGGCGATGAAGATGTAAGTGAGGGTGAGGGCGACCACTTAAGAGAGTACAAAAGGCTCCTTCAACAAGTGTTGAAGAAGATGATGATTTTGAAAATGAAAAATTCTATGATACTTAGGCTTCGTCTATGTATCTATGTATGCCAGGGAGCTATATACTATTATTGTTGTATTTCTGTTTTCTCAACCATGATCCTAAGACATTTTAAGTAGTAAATTATTATGTGGGTACTAGCATGTGTTTTGGCCCAATGTGGCGAAACTGTTATGGTGGCATGTAGACATTTTAATGTATGGTAACTAATTTCTACGTAACTAATTTCATTTTATGTTAAAGTACTTTATGTTCATACTTTGAATTTTGAATTAGAAAGCTCCCTATTTTCACAACCTTTACAGTATTAAAGGGTCTATATTAGGGGATTATTCTTAATATTAAAGGGTCTCTATCTGTACATGAATATAATATTCTTTGTTAATTGTTTTAAATAGTTAATTTTGAAAAATTAGTTACCAATTAAATTTAATTAACATGTGTTACAATTGAAAACATATCAATTGATACCCCCATTTTATATGAGCTCAATTAGGATATGTAAATATTCTATTATATCTACAAAGTATATTAGGTTAGTAATAATACAAGTACTGATACATAATAAGTCATTTTTCCTTCGATAACTCAATGTATTCAAGACAATTAAGGCATATTTTTTAAAAATTGTCATGATTTGAATTGATGTATTTTTCATTTTTTAAATAAATTTCAATTAATGTATCAAATGATATGAAGAATTTTTGTTTAATATTATAACATAAATAAAAAAAATACGGAGTATGATATTAAGAATTAACCAAATCCTCAAATAGTAATTCTACAATGCATTTTATTCAATTATCTTCACCACAAACATTGCCCATGAAATAACCTGTACAAACAAAGTCATAGATGTGTATTCAATATATATGTTCTTCTCCATGGTTGATTGACATAATTGACTTTTCAATTCACATGTTTGTTCCTGAAACTGTGATTTTTTTTTTATCTTCAATTTGTTTAGCTTCATAGTCAGAGATTCAACTTCTTTCTCAATTGCATCCAATCTCTTTGACATCATTTCGCACTGGACGCATCCACCAACACCATCATACAACCATTTGAACAATCCACAGTCCGCCTCCTGCAATTTATAAAAATTAAATAAACCCTAATTATTACTTGGAACTCTAATGACAGATTATTATATTTACTCATATACATTAAAATTGAACCGTAAATTACAAATGGGTTTAAAATAAAGTATTGGATATTTACCACAACCACGAAATTTCCTTCCCTTATTATGGTTAAGCTTGTTCACAGTTCGAATCTTAGAGGGAACGCCACATCAACATTTCACCATGCCCCCTCCAAAACTAGAAGATGAACCTCGAGACATGGAATTTTGTGAATCCCCCATATTTTTTTAGGGTGTGTGTGTTTTTTTGTGTTAATTAAAAGGTTGAGAGTAGGTCAAGGATATAATTGAGCTTATAACAACTAACCTACGAAAAACAAGGGCGGTTAATTGAAAATTTTGAATTTAATTTGAAAATTTCAATGAATAAATTAATTAAAAAGGATACTGCGTCACTGCTAACTTTTAATAAAAATATAATATGATTTATCCTAACCTTTTTTTTGTTATTACTCGTGTTTTATATGTCTCTTTTTTACAGCTAAGGTTCATTTGAATAACAATTTAGTACTTAGACATTGGGCCTTAAACAACATAACATTATCATTGGGTATAAATCATATGTGGAAAATTTATCAATGTAACGCATAATGTTAAATCGCATAAAGTATAATTAAATTCTTAGTTACGGTTCATAAACGATTATGCCCATGGAATTTTCTAAAGGTTGATGTTTAATTACTTATATATGTTGAGGAATGGTGGATGTTTTAATTACTTGTATTGAAGTATATGCTTACATAATTAAAACAACTAAAGTAGATGTATAATTCACCTTTGATATCAATCCTTATCTTAGTAACATATAAAATGTAATTTGTCTGGGGAAGACAAAAGACATATTCACCATCAATTAATAAATGAACAAACAATATTTGGTAATGTCCAAAGAAACAAATGGTCGTACCCAATAACTTTTAGAAATGGTCCTTAAAGGTAATGTCCAATATATAGTTTCGGGCATTACATTTATGACAAATATATTGGAAACTATCCTCGGAAAACAAAGGGCGGTCAGTTGAGAATTTTGAATTTTGAATTTAATTTGAAAATTTCACAGAATAAATTAGTTGAAAAGGATACCGCGTCGTTGTTGTCTTTTAATAAACATATAATATGATTTACCTTAAATTTTCTTGTGTTATTAACCGTGTTTTATATGTCTCTTTTTCTACAACTAAGGTTCATTTGAATAACAATTTAGTACTTAGACATTTGATCACGGGTTAGATAGGTCGTTAAGCTACTACCCTAACAAAACTAATCATTTATAATACTTAAACTTACACTAAACTAGCTAGTGGCAAGTAAAGGGTCGAACCACGAAAACTAAGTGTATCAATTTGTGCAAATTAGACTAGTAGGAAAGATTGTGAGATAGAGATAGATTAAACCAAACACTACTAAGAGCAAATAACTAAAACTAGGGAAAGTGGAATCCAATTACATCAATGCATTCAACAACATCATACAATTAGATGAAAATGTAGTAAGAGAGAGAAAGTCTCAAGAACTAGAGAGAGAAAGTTGAAAAATCGATTGAAACCCACAAATTTGAGCTTCGATTTTCAACCCGATTTCAATGGCAAAGAGGAAGAAGGGTAAGGGAAGCAAGAGCTAAGGATCTAAATCAAAGAAAAAGCAAAAAGCAAGGCAGAACTCTGGACCCAAAACAAGGAACTATACAAAGAGGAAAGAACAGAGCATTGCTTCTGGGGACGTTTCAGTTGAGAGCTCGCTTGATGAAGTAATGGAGAACTCTAGCCCTATTAAGGAGGTAACTCCAGAAGACTATGGTGAGCATAAGCATGAGTTTAATAACTGGATTCAGGTAATTCGTTCTTCCTCATCCGCCATTGATGATGAGCTTCGTACTGCTGCCTGTTGTGATAGTGTTTTAAATTTTGATAATCCAACTCCTATTTTGATGCTTGAGAACTCTAGGAGTAATTTGAATGGGTTTTCCCCAATTTCTGAGAACCCCGATTTGCAATCCCCTGTTTTTCAATCCCCAATCTCTAATTCTGTTGCTTGATTGAATTGGAGGGAGAAGTTGTTTCAGGGGACTAGTGATGAGTGACATTTATGTCACTCCTAAGGAGTAGTTTTAGAGTCTTTTCCGTGTTTATTTTCCCCTATTTTCCTTTTATTCTTTTATTTTCTCTTTAATAAAGTTTGTAGTTAATTTGGTAATTTTGGAGCATTTTAGTTTATTTTCTTTATTTTATTAGTTTTAGTCTATTTTCGTATTTTATTTTATTTTATTTGCTTGCGTAGTTTTAATTATTTTTAGTTTAGTTTTATGTCTCTTATTTTTTATTTCATTTTATTTATTTTTATTTTATTTATTTTATTCTATTTGTCGTGGTTTTGTTCAATTTCGTCCTTTGTTTATTTTCATTTTATTTTATTTTATCTTTGTCCCGATTCTCCCTTGTTTTTATTTGGTTGTGTAGGATCGTGCTAGGAGGTTGGAGGCTCGAGTCAAAGGTGTCAATCCAAAATCTTTCAAGCCCCAAAGTTGCTGCCCAATCTTAACCATCACCACACCCCCTTATCCTCCACCACAACAGCACCTCCATCTCCCCTGCTCCCTCACGCACACATCAGCCCACCGTTCCCACAAATCAAGTCAGGGAAAACCGCATAGGGTTCGGTCGAAGTACGAGTCAGAGACTTTGGAGGTTTTGTTATTCGAAGAAGTGTGGTCGAACACACCCATGGTTCGACCGAACCAACCCAGTAGTTCGGCCGCACCAACCCATGGTTCGACCGAACCACTTCACTAGCCTCGCACATGATATTTAATGAAGATCGAATGGCCTCGATTTGATGATGATGGTTGATGAACGGTGGTGATGAAGATGCGCTTCAATGGAGTTTAAAGAAGCTTCATTTTGAAAGGAGGAGAATTTGGGGGGGGGGGGGTCTGACTTTTGTGGAGGAAGTTGTTTTTTTTTTTTTTTAATTTTTTTTTTCTGTTTTTCTTTTTCTTTTAACTTTGTTTTTTCTTATTTTCATTTTATTTTCTCTTTTTCTTTGTTTCACCTTTCTTTCTTTCTTTATTTTTATTTTAATTTCTTATTTTTACTTTTCCTTTTTAATTTATTTTATTTTATTTTCTTTTTCTTTTTTTCCTAGCTTAGTATATATACCCATTTTTGGGGTAATTAGAAAGGAACAATTATAGAATAACTATCTATTCTACTCTCTAATTAGTTTTAGGTTAGGATTAGTATTCATTGGTACAGAGAGAAAGTGTGGTTTTCTTCATTGATGAACTAGGATTTTGAAGAAGGAGCTTGTTCAATCCTTTGTAGACCTTCATCTTCAATTAATGAGCAATCTCTTACTCTTTCTCTTTACCTTTGTTTTTGATTTTTCTTATTTGCTTTGATTTTTCTTCTTTGCTTATTAATCATGTTGATGCTTATTGATTTGATTATTCATATTGTTTTCAATATGATTTGTGAGTAGTCACCTAGCCAAGAGTGTGGGGATGGTGTAGTTGCTAATTGTTCATGCTTATAATGTTGGGGTTATGTAAGTGGTGATTAAAGTCTTTGCATGCTTGATTTTCCTTAGTCTTCTTACAAGTGCACGTTGTTAGTTGATCAAAGATGAGTCTTTGCTAACAAGTAACGGAAGTTGACTTAGTTGAGGTTCATTACTATCGATTGTTATTTAATAGTACCTCCTAGTATATGGTTCTAATGTGGAAACGTAGAGGCTATGTTAGGAGAAGCCAATTGACCCCGAAAGGCGGTTAGATTGGATCCCTTTACTTCGGTATTCATGCATGCTTAGTTTACCATTGATTTGCTACTTTGTTGTTGCATGATCAAGCGTCAACTTCACCTAACAATTTCCCTTAATGTTTTATTTCTTGTTTTAGCATCTTTAGACTTTAGTTTATTTATCTCCTATTCCGGACTAGCTTAATTGTCGATAACATTTGGTGGTGTTTATCCGTTCTCTGTGATTCGACCCCTATGCTTGCCTTATATTCGTATTAGGTTTGTTTAGGTTGTATAAATTGTATTTGATCTAGGCATAGACAATTGACGACGCGTTTCTTCCCTTGTCAAATTGGCGCCGTTGCCGGGGAACGACTTCCATTACCGTTATGTTATCTTATTGAGACTAGTCCATTGTATATATTTTTCTTTTGATTTGTTTTTGTTCTCTTTGTTTTTTTTTGTTGTTGAAAAATGACACGTTTTTCTTTTCCTCAATATGATGATGAGTCTTTTTATGTCTACTTCCATAGACTTGTTGGGTTTGTGAACTATAATGGTTGTAATCCTTGTGAAGCTTGTGAGATTTGTTATTATGGCATGAATGAACAAACGAGATATGAAGTTGAAAGTAGGTTTAATGGCGAATTTCAAGCATTATCGGTTCATAGAGCTTGGAGCTTTTTTGTACGGTTTGCTAAGGAAGTATGCAATAGGGCATGTAATGTTGCTAATTTTGATTCTCAATGTGATAATAGTTTTATTAATGGCATGCATCCCCATGATTTGTCTTGTGATCCTATTTGTGAACCTAGTACAAGTGATTTCAACTCTCTATCTCCTATTGTTGATGATGAATCTCATTTGCTTGATTATACCCCCTCTCCCCAATATGATGATGCTCGTGTTTATAATGTGAATGATCCTCCCTCCTCATCTTCTTGTTCTTACATGGCTTCAAATGATTTCCCTTATGCTTCTAATGAGTCCTTTTATGAGGGTAATTCTATGGACAATTTGAAGGAAGAGAAGATAATGAAGATAATGGATATGATGGAGAAGTATAACGAGATGAGGAAAGTTGAGAATAGGGAGACGGAAGCTATAATGAAGATGCTTGAGAGCTAAATTCTCCAACTAGCCAACTCTCAAGAAAATGCCCTTCCTTCTTCTTCTCTTCCCCATATGAGTGAGGATCCCATTAGAGAGCATTCGAGTGATGGTGAAGGAGTTGAAAACGAAAAGAGTGTTGATTTTGAAAATCCTAATCCTTCTTCCCATCTTGATGAGTCTCAAGTGTATGTTTGTGACCCTTCAATCTATGAGTATATAGACTCTTTTGAGGTAATGTCCCACATATTTTTCGAGAGTCATATGAGGACTTACAGATTATTGGATGATTTCATCGAGAACGCTTCTTGGGACTTAGATGAGTTTGAGATGAATCTACCTCCATTCATGCACGGTTATGGGACCTTGGGTTTTGAGATAGTTGAAGGAAAGGTTGTTTATTGTGGTAAAAAGGAGGATAAGGATGATTACCTTGGAGTTTTTGAGCTTGAGGGAGATGTAGAACATGAGGGTTCTTCATTTGAGGATTCCATGATTGATTTTCATTCCCTCATTAGTGATGTGAGATCTTGTGATGAGGGATTAGCTACCCCTTTTTCCCAAAGGTTTAACCATATCTCCTACTATCCTATGTTCCTCCCTTCTTTTCTCAAAGAACCTCTTAGGGATCTTCTTCCTATTCATACTTCCGAAGCCCCTAACTCTTTCATTGTTGATGAGGAAAAGAGTTATAATGCCAACCAAAAAGATTTTTGTTAGGATTTTTCTTTTTCTTCTTCTACTTTTTCTTCTTATTTTCTTGTTTTTTCTTTTGATTCTTTTACTTTTTCTTTTCTCCCTTCTCTCAAGCATAAAGTCTCCTTGTACTTTATGTTTTCTTGTCATATGAGCATCGCGTATGCTCTATTTCTTGATATGTTTTCCGGTGCATATGACAAGATTTTGTGTTCTTTGTCGGGTTATTTACTAGATTGTTCATGCTTGGACGTTAAGCAAGCCTTTCTCGGGAAGTAACCCGTGTTTTATTGTTTTCTTTTTCTTTCTTTTGTGTTTCTCATTTTTGTTTACTCTCTTGTCTATGTGTATAGGTACTCGATGCATATACTCATGTGCAAGGATTTTGGATTGAGCTCCTTGAGAAGAAGCACACCGACAATTGCTTGCATTTGGAAAAGCAATAAAGACGAGGAATAAGATGAAATTGTGGACAATGTGCTCAATTGCGGGTTTCGACACCCACCTCACATTTGGTTTACTCTTTCCATCTTCCCTCATCTTGGATTTGCTTTCTTAATTGCATTTGGATTGAATGAATATGAATTGTTGTGTGAATGTGTTTTCTTTCTTCCCCTCCCACCCACCCCTTGTGCCTTTATTTTCAGCATTGAGGGCAATGCTCCATTCTAGCTTAGGAGAGTAGCTATTCGCTAGCTTGGGGGGTTATCTATATCTCTTGGTGGTTTCTTAATCCATAGTCTCATGATTGCTTGATTTATTTCTCTCATACTTGCCAAAGTCCATTATTGAGATTGGTTTTCTATGTTTGGATGGCCATGAGCGCCTTATTGAGTTGACTTTTAGTATTTGTAGCTTTGATTGATCATGCTTTCATCTTGCACAATTGTATATGCATTCTTGAGTAATGTTGTTTTTGTGAATATTTGTGTGTATAGTGTCTTTCCATAGCATTCAAGGCAAGTTTCAAAATGTTTTGTTTTAAACTTGGACATAATTGGGCTTTAGCACCTAGAATACCCTCTTTGCTAGTTGTTAGAGGTTTTCGTGCACTTGAATGTCGAGGTTGGTTCACACATATAACATTGCCAAGGTAGTAGAACTTAAGGGCTATGAGATCTTAGCTCACTTGGTTTGTGGTAAGATGGTTGTCGCTCTCTAGCTAGTTGAAGCTTTAAAGGTGATTTTTGCTACTCCACTACCGTCATTTTTGTGAGGATGTGTCTATTTTGTTCTAGCCTTCTACATTTCTTTCATGTGTGGCGTTTGGATCCTTGGCATTGCTAGCTTATATCGAGAATTTAGCTTAATCTACCCAAGATCGAGACCGAACCAACCTAGGGGAAGACGAAGGCAATTAGGATTTTTGTTTTGTTTTATTATTTTCTATTCTTTTATTTTTCTTTTGCATTTGCTCATTTAGTAACCCAATTTGAGCCATTTTCCCTTCTTTGGCATAACCACATTACAAACCAATGGATCTTTGCTTTATTTTCACCTTTATTAGTTTTTGTGAAGCATTCTTGGGACTTGATTTGTATTTTTGGTTAATAACAGTGAGAAAAAGAATGAAAAAGAAGTGAAAAACTCAAATTTTGGTACTTGTGATTATATTTGTTATGTTGAATGGTTTGAGTAAGTGAGAAGAAAATAAAGGAAATGAAAGAAAAAGTCGCTCAAAGTTAAAAGAGGCGAGAGCAAAGAATAAAAAGAAATGAAAAAAAAGAAGAAAATATTGAGAAAATACAAAAATATTTGTTGTTTGGTTGAAAAAGAATAAGCTTGGGGGAGGAGTTGCTAGAATTTTTGATTTGAAAATTGGTAGTGTATTGAGTTTGAATTGAGGAATGATCAACCTTGCTTCACTTCTAGTTTACCACCAATTTCCAAATTTATTTCCACACCCTTTACCATAGCCTAAACGTTTCAACCCTTTTAAGACCTTTTGACCTTAGTAAGGTTTAGTTACTACCGATGGAGAGTAATCAAGCCAAGCCTATTGAGCGAGCTATCAATGCCAAGATGTCGGGTAGCCTAAATGTTTTTCATTGATTAGTTCTTCCGATTCCTTCGAGGAATCTCGAGATATCAACTAAAAAGTGGATGCAAAACTAGTGAGGATACGGGAGTTTGGTTGAAGATAAGGAGGAGTGTAAGTCCCTCTAAGTTCTCTACCCTTTGCATGCTTTATGTGTGCATAAACCTTGGCTATTCTTTTGCTTGGCTACCTTTAATGTCTAGAAAGGATTGTATTCTTGTGCATTTAGCCCATTGTTTGTGTTTGGTTTAAAATATCAAAACTCGAGTTTTCTTGATTTCACCTTTGCCTTGAATGTTATGTGTTGCCAAGAGTTGTGGGTTAAACCTCTTAGGAAACCCTAACGAGAGCTTACTCGTCCTCTTTGGCGACATAGGGGTTTAAAGGGCTTGATGCATACGCTAAATGCAACCGTGATTCCTACGACAGTGAGTTAGTGTACATTCTTTCTCTTTGTTTCTATTTTTGTTTCTTTTGCTTTAAATAATTCCATCTTGTTCTCTTTTGCCTTAGTTTTGCTCGAGGACGAGAAAAGGTTTAGCTTGGGGGAATTTGATGAGTGACATTTATGTCACACCTAAGGAGTAGTTTTAGAGTCTTTTCCGTGTTTATTTTCCCTTATTTTCCTTTTATTCGTTTGTTTTCTCTTTAATAAAGTTTCTAGTTATTTTGGTAATTTTGGAGCATTTTAGTTTATTTTCTTTATTTTATTAGTTTTAGTCTATTTTCGTATTTTATTTTATTTTATTTGCTTGCGTAGTTTTAATTATTTTTAGTTTAGTTTTATGTCTCTTATTTTTTATTTCATTTTATTTATTTTTATTTGATTTATTTTATTCTATTTGTCGTGGTTTTGTTTTATTTCGTCCTTTGTTTATTTTCATTTTATTTTATTTTATCTTTGTCCCGATTCTCCCTTGTTTTTATTTGGTTGTGTAGGATCGTGCTCGGAGGCCGGAGGCTCGAGTCAAAGGTGTCAATCCAAGAAGCTTTCAAGCCCCAAAGTTGCTGCCCAATCTTAACCATCACCACACACCCTTATCCTCCACCACAACAACACCTCCATCTCCCCTGCTCCCTCACGCACACAGCAGCCCACCGTTCCCACAAACCAACAACAACCATACGTCCAGCCTGCAACCCCGCAAACACCACACACACCAGCACCAACCATCAGCAAACAACCACCAACCTTTCCCCTACTCCCTCACGCAACCACCAATTCATCTCACCAGCCACCACAACCGCAGCCTCCTATTTTCCTCCACCAACAACAGCCGCAACAACGCACACCAAGGACCACCACTCACCTCCATTTCCCTTGCTCCAATTCGCACCAACAACCACCTGACCACCTAGAACCTCCCCTTTTCCACCGTCCAACCAACTCCCCTGGCAGCAACCTACCACCAAAATCACCACAACAGCCCCTCACCAACACCCCGTAACAGCCGAACCACCACTCTCACGCACCTAAACCAGCAATCGGCCTCACCTGCACCACTGTCAACAACCAGCAACAATTAAGCAATTCGGCCCCTCAATTAAGCAAATATCAGAATAAATTTTGATTCAATCAAGTCCGGGCGAACCGCATAGGGTTCGGTCGAAGTCCGAGACAGAGACTTTGGAGGTTTTGTTATTCGAAGAGGTGTGGTCGAACACACCCATGGTTCGACCGAACCAACCAAGTAGTTCGGCCGCACCAACCCATGGTTCGGCCGAACCACTTCACTAGCCTCGCACATGATATTTAATGAAGATCGAATGGCCTCGATTTGATGATGATGGTTGATGAACGATGGTGATGAAGATGCGCTTCAATGGAGTTTAAAGAAGCTTCATTTTTTTTTCTGTTTTTCTTTTTCTTTTAACTTTCTTTTTTCTTATTTTCATTTTCTTTTCCCTTTTTCTTTGTTTCATCTTTCTTTCTTTCTTTATTTTTATTTATATTTTAATTTCTTATTTTTACTTTTCCTTTTTAATTTATTTTATTTTATTTTGTTTTTCTTTTTTTCCTAGCTTAGTATATATACCCATTTTTGGGGTAATTAGAAAGGAACAATTATAGAATAACTATCTATTCTACTCTCTAATTAGTTTTAGGTTAGGATTAGTCTTCATTGGTAGAGAGAGAAAGTGTGGTTTTCTTCATTGATGAACTTGGATTTTGAAGAAGGAGCTTGTTCAATCCTTTGTAGACCTTCATCTTCAATTAATGAGCAATCTCTTACTCTTTCTCTTTATCTTTGTTTTTGATTTTGCTTATTTGCTTTGATTTTTCTTCTTTGCTTATTAATCATGTTGATGCTTATTCATTTGATGATTGATATTGTTTTCAATATGATTTGTGAGTAGTCACCTAGCCAAGGGTGTGGGGATGGTGTAGTTGCTAAATGTTCATGCTTATAATGTCGGGGTTATGTTAATGGTGATTAAATTCTTTGCATGCTTGATTTTCTTTGGTCTTCTTGCAAGTGCACGTTGTTAGTTGATCAAAGATGAGTCTTTGCTAACAAGTAACGGAAGTTGACTTAGTTGAGGTTCATTACTATCGATTGTTATTTAATAGTACCTCCTAGTATATGGTTCTAATGTGGAAACATAGAGGCTATGTTAGGAGAAGCCAATTGACCCCGGAAGGCGGTTAGATTGGACCCCTTTACTTCGGTATTCATGCATGCTTAGTTTACCAATGATTTGCTACTTTGTTGTTGCATGATCAAGCGTAAACTTCACCTAACCATTTCCCTTAATGTTTTATTTCTTGTTTTAGCATCTTTAGACTTTAGTTCATTTATCTCCTATTCCGGACTAGCTTAATTGTCGATAACATTTGGTGGTGTTTATCTGTTCTCTGTGGTTCGACCCCTATGCTTGCCTTATATTCGTATTAGGTTTGTTTAGGTTGTATAAATTGTATTTGATCTAGGGATAGACAATTGACGACGCGTTTATTCCCTTGTCAACTAGGGATGAGGGGGTAGACCTCTCTGAGGGTGTAAATCTTTCTGAGGGGAGGAATGGGCCTATAAGAGATAGTTGTGATAAGATACAAATCAGTTTTGAGGATGTGCAGCCAGAGATTCATTTTTGGAATTCAGCAATCGTTTGCCATGTGATTGGGATCAAGCCACCATTGTCTGTTATTAATGGGTTTGTAAGAAGACTTTGGGGTAATTTTGGTGTAGACAAGGTTTCATTAATGGCAAATGGGATCTTCCTTGTTCGTTTCAAGACTGTTGATGCAAGGGATCGAGTTCTGGGTTTAACACCTGTATGGTTTGATAATAAGCCTGTAATAATGTGAAAATGGGTGGTGGGAATGGATTTCTCTGCTGAACCAGTGGACCTAGTCCCTATTTGGGTAAGGATGCCTGGCCTGAACCTGAAATACTGGGGACAAAAGGCTCTTATGAAGCTGGCTTCACTGATTGGGAAGCCTATTAGGACTGATAAGGTAACTGCTACTAAGGAAAGACTGGAGTATGCCCAGATTATGGTGGAGGTTAAATTCAATGCTGAGTTACCAGAATGCATTGAGTTCCTTGATGAGCTTGGTAACACAGTCAAGCAGGAGGTGAATTATCAATGGAAGCCTAGGGTGTGTAGGGTGTGTGGTGGGATTGGACATGATGATGCTCAATGTCCTAACCATAAAGTGCAAGCTAGGAAAATGGAGGGGCTGCAGGCTGGGAAATATCAACAGCTCAATAAACAAAAGAAGAAGCCTCAAAGAGTAGGGAAGCCAATTAAAAAGCCTGATATTCAGAACCAGAATAATGGGAACAGGACAAACACCTTGAATGGTGGCATGCAGACTGATGATATTTGTCAAAGACCTCAGTTAGTGCAGTCTGGTGTGTTTTTAATTAGTAGAAGTGGTAACAGGTTCAGTGTCCTGGAAGAGGGAGAATGTTCTCACTCTTACACTGGATAAGTTTTGATTCTGGAATATAAGAGGTCTAAATAAAGCCAGCAAGCTCTGTAATGTCCTATGGTTTATTGGACACCATGGAGTGGGTTTATTTGGACTTCTTGAAACAAAGCTGAAGGCTGTGAAGTTTGGTGATGTTTTTAATAGGTTTGGAAGTGAATGGTCTGTTTGTGCTAACTATTGCTACCATAAAGGAGGTAGAATTTGGGTGGTTTGGTTATCTCAGTTTTTTGATGTGAATGTGGTAAGATGTGCAGCTCAATTGATTCACATTTGGGTAGCTCACAAAGCTACTGGTGTGAATTTTAAGTGTACTATGGTTTATGGTTTGAATACTGCTTGAGATAGGGTGCAACTGTGGGAGCAAATTGTTGAGATCAGTAATATGGTTAATGTTACTTGGATTTTACAAGGTGATTTTAATAGTGTTATGAATCTGAATGACAGAATAGGGAGCACTGTGTCCTTAGCCGAGGTTGAGCCTTTTAGATCTTGTCTAAGGGATGTTGGTCTCACTAATTGGGCTACAGGTGGAATGTTTTATACTTGGAATAACAAGCAAGAGGGCAAGGATAGAGTTTGCTCAAAGATTGATAGGGTTATTGTCAATAATGAGTGGATGCTGAATTTTGCTGATATGCAAGCTACTTTCTTCCCAGCGGGGTTAATGGATCATTGTCCTTGTGTGATTAAGTTGTTTGATTCTGGTAATCATACTAAAAAACCTTTTAGGTTTGTGAATATTTGGGTGGACTCTCCAGATTTTCTACCTGGGGTTAAGGAAGTCTGGTGTTAAAAGGTTTCTGGTACTCTTATGTATCAATGTGTAAAGAAACTGAAGGAGGTAAAACAGTTTTTAAAAGAGTCTAAGATGGGTAGATTTTCTTGTGTGGAGGTTGATGATGCAGTTGCTGGAAAGCACCTTCAAGATATCCAGGTCAAATTGCAAAATGATCCTGGTAATGAAGATCTTATCAGTCAAGAAAGACTGGCTAGAATCCAGTTTGCAAAAACTCATGCTGATAGGTTTAACTTCTTAAAACAAAAGGAAAAGCTCCATTGGCTCAAGGATGGTGATATGAACACTGCTTTCTTTCATGCTATGATCAGGAAGAAAAGACTTTAGAATAACATTTTCTCTATTGTGAATGATGAAGGGATGGTTATTTCCGATCTTGGACAAGTATGTGAAGCTTTCCTTCAGTACTATCAAGGTTTACTTGCTACTGAGACTCATATGAATGCGAATATCCATTAGGGAGTTATTTCTGAAGGTAAAGTTCTTTCTGAAGATCAGGGCATTAGTTTGTGCAGGGAGTTTTGTGAGCAAGATGATAAGATAGCTCTGTGGAGCATTGAGGATAACAAAGCTCCTGGTCCTGATGGGTTCTCCAGCAAATTTTTTAAGGCTACCTGGAGTTTGGTTGGTCCTGATATCACTAAAGTTGTCATGGATTTCTTTATTTTAGGCAAGCTACTTAAGCAGATTAATGCTACCACACTTACTTTGATTCCTAAGGTTGAGCATGCTAATAGGGTCACTCAATTTAGACCAATTGCTTGCTGCAATGTGGTTTACAAGATCATTTCCAAAATGATTTGTGATAGATTAAAGGAAGTGCTTCCTGATCTAATTTATGGGTGTCAAGGTGCCTTTGTTTCTGGGAGATCTATCTTGGATAACATTTTGATTTGTCAGGATATGCTTAAAGCCTACAATTATATGAGAAAGCCTCCTAGATGTACTATTAAGGTTGATTTGAGGAAGGCTTATGATTCTGTTAATTGGAGATTTATTCATGAGATGTTGAATGCTCTCAAATTCCCCACCAAGTTCATCTCCTTGATTATGAAGTGTGTGACCACTCCTTCTTTTTCTCTGCTGCTCAATGGGGGTTCTTATGGTTTTTTCAAAGGGAAAAAGGGTGTGAGGTAGGGTGATCCTATGTCTCCTCTTTTGTTTGTTATTGTGATGGAATATCTAACCAGACTTCTCAGGAAAGTTGGTAAAAAGAGAGATTTTAAGTTTCATCAGAGGTGTACTTCATTAGCTCTTAATCATTTGATCTTTGCTGTTGACCTGATGTTATTCTCTTATGGGAACACTGAATTTGTGAAACTCCTCATTAGAGCTTTGAAAACCTTTGAGGCAAGATCAGGGCTTCAAGCAAACCTGGACAAAACAACAATTTACTTTGGGAATGTTCAGCACCAGGTACAGGATAGCATTTTGAGGAGTTCTGGGTTTGTTATGGGTGATATGCCTTTCAGGTACCTTGGTATCCCTCTCAATGCTAAATATTTGAAAGTGAATGACTATGATAGTCTGATTGATAAAATGCTGATGAGACGGCAATGCTGGAGTAGCATAAACCTGTCCTATACTGCTAGAGTCACCCTTGTTAATTCTGTACTTATGAGCTTACATACTTATTGGGCTCAGTGTGTTCTTCTACCTAAGAAAGTGGTGGATAGAATCACTCAGTTATGTACGGCTTTCTTATGGAGTGGAAATGTTGTGCTGTCTAAGTCCCCCCCCCATTTGCCTGGGATTGGATTTGCAGACCTAAGAGATGTGGTGGGTTAGGTATTAGGCATTGCAAAAATTGGAACAGAGCTGCTCTAGGAAGCTATGTTTGGAAGATTGCAAAAAAATCTGATTCTTTATGGGTTAGATGGGTTCACTCTGTATATATCAAGGAGGAAGATTGGTGGGATTATAAACCAAAGAAAGATGCTGGTTGGGCCTAGAAGCTATTATGTAAGGTCAAAGATGAGCTTAGACAGGGGTTTGAAACTGAGGATTGGTTAAATAAAAAGTATAGAATCAAAGATGGCTACAAATGGCTCCAGGGTAACATGGATAAAGTTAACTGGTATGATTGGGTTTGGAATCCCTTCAACATTCCTAATCATACTTTTATTAACTGGCTTTCAACTTTGGATAGGCTCAGAACTAGAGACAGGCTAGTTCAGTTTGGGGTCTGTAACTCTATTGACTGTCTTTTGTGTGGAGAGGATGCTGAAACCAACAATCATCTTTTCTTTGGTTGTAGTTATAGTACAAAGGTCATTGATGATGTTGCTCACTGGCTTGGTTTCCCTAGTTCCCTTTTGCAGTCTCTTAACAGCAAGAAGAACTGGAAAATGAGAGGTAAAAATTGTATCCAGCAAAAAATGATCATGGCTTGCTTGTCTGCTATTGTTTATAATATCAGGATGGCTAGAAACCATGCTTTTTGGTTTAAAGCTGTTCTAAGTCTAGATTTGCTCTCAAAAGGTGTTAAGAGAGAAGTGATGATTAGATGCCAGCAAATGATCAATCATACTTGGAAGATTGAAAACTGTAAGTGGTTGCAGCACCTCAAGTCTTGTATCTAGCTGTTTTTTTATTGCTTGTTTGATGTTTAGTCTGGTTGTATGGGGAGTTGGGTGTAAGTCCTTTTCCTTTTGCAGGTCTAGGTTTCCCTGAGCCCTTCCTAGAAGGTACCAGGGATATCTTTGACTTGGTTTTGGTTTTTTGTTCCTGCTTTAAACCCTTCCTAGAAGGTGGTAAAGCTGAACTTCAAACTATGGTGTTTGTTTGCCTTTGTTGTCAAGGCTTGTGTAGCTTTAGGTTCCTACTGGCCAGGATTGTACACTATTATTTTGTACAACTTTTTTGATCAATATACTTTCTTACCTTAAAAAAAAATTAAAAAAATAAGATGAAAATTACCTCGATTAGGAACATCAATATATTTAACTCACTCTCGCACAATTAATCATGTTAATTATCCTACTAAACTAATTCACTCTCCTGCAACTAGCCTAGCAAAGGTATGGAAGAATTTAGGCTCTCAACCAACTCACTCTCGCACAATTAAGAGCATAGAATCGATTAGCTAGAAAGATTCTAATCCATAAAAGCATCATCCATACACAATAATCAAGAAACAATTTCATACTAATCACAATCAATCATTCAATTCATTAATAAAACCTTCATCCAATTCCCTAGAATAAGACCTAAGCTAACATAATGAAGATAGACATGGAAAACAAGGTAAAATAAGAATAAAAATAAGATTAAACAAACAAACTAATTAATCTACTCAAATCAACAAACAAAAAGAAAAAACTAAGAATTAAGCAAAGCAATAAAGATGACAGAAAGTTAGAAAATGCTCATTGAATAGATGAGAAGAAGTTCCACAAAGTTGCTCCTTCAACCTCTCAAAAACTCCATGGAAATCCAAGCTTTCTCTCTCTAAAACTACTCCTAAACTAGAGAGAGAAAACCCTAATCTAACCCTAAGAGAAAGAAAATAAAAGAGGCTAAACTAATCTAATCTAGGTGAAATAAAATGTTGATTGAAAGTTAAGAGAAAATAACCCCAAAGGGGATATTTATAATATAAGTTAAATAAAATAAAATAAATAAAACTAACTAAAACTAAATTCAAAAATAAAACTAAACTAAAATAAAATAAAAGAAAAATAAAGTGGAAAATAACCCCAAAACCCCTAATATTCCCACCAGACCCACAAATTTCATTTCGTGGCTGCTCCCGATTTCCTTCATCACCATCACCACGCATCATCAGTTCATCACCCCCCATCAACCATCAACAACAATCATCAACGGTAATCATCAAGCTTCATCCTCCACCTTCAATATCAACCGTTCGATCTCATTAATTATCATGTGCGAAGCTCGTGATATGGTTCAATATGAACCCAGAAATGCGCGCCCGTGAAGTCATCGCGCATAGGTCGCGCAAAGCTACTGTCTCGACTATGATTTTGGATTTCAATTGTGTGCGCCTTCTGACAGGGATGCGCGCCCGCGGTGGTCTTGGTAGCTCCTCGTTGCTGCGGTGCTGCTACTTTGGTGCTGTTGCGATTGGTGATTGGAGGGGCTGTCGCTGCTAATTATTGGCGTGGTGGATGCGTAGGTTGATTGGAGGTGATGGTGGCTGTAACGATTTGGCTGGAGGAGATGGTGGCAGGCTGGGATCGAATTGATGGGTGGTTGTTGATGGTGGTTTGCTGATGTGAGTTGAGGGGTTTGATTGGTGAGTGGTTTGGTGGTGATTGATGGCTAGAGTGCGTGAGGGAGCAGGGGATTGTGGTGGTGATTGTTGGCGGTTTTGGCGGTGGGTTGTGCTGTGGGTTGCGAACAGAGGTAGTGGTTTGCGTGGCTTCCTGTCGTTGTTGGGTTGTTGTGGCTGGTGGTGTGTGGTGGTAAGAGAGTTTGTTGTTGTTGCTGTTGGTATTGTTGAGGAAAGCAGAGAGCAGGGGAGAAGTGAAGTAGAGGGAGCAGGGGATTTTGGTGTTTTGGTGCGGTGGAGGTTAAGGTGAGGTGTGGTGAAGGATAAGAGGGCAGCAAAAGGGGCAGCAGATTGTTTGTGCATGGAGTATTGTGCAATTGCCTCAAACCTCGAACCCCGAACACGGATATGACTTTGAAACCCGGAACACCTACAACCAAAAACACGAGGGTATTACGACGAGATAAAATAAAATAAAATAAAATAAAGATAAAATAAAATAAAATAACTTAAAAATAAAATCAAAAGAAATAAAATAAAATAAAATAAGTAAACAAATACGAAAATAAAATAAAATAAGAAAATGAGAGAAACTAGGAATTATTAACTAAAAATACGAAAATAAACTAAAAACTATTAAAAACTACTAAAATACTCAAAATAAAGATAAAAGACGAGAATTAGAAAATAAAAGAAATAAAGGACAAAATGGGCTAAATTATTGGAAAATAAGCCGGAAAGCGACTCAATAAACACCCTAAAAGTGACATAAAAGTCACTTATCAACATTAGGCCTTCAACAACATAACATTATTAATAGGTATAACTCATATATGGAATATATATCAATGTAACCCATAATGTTAAATCGCATAAAGTATAACTTAATTCTTATTTACAATTCTAAATTTTAATATTTTAATTATTTAGTAATAAAGTACGACTAAATCGCATAAATTATGTCCGTGGAATCTTCTAAAGGTTAATCTTTTGATTACTTATAGTTGAAGATAAGTGGATGTTTTAATTACTTATATTGAAGTATATGTTTAAAACTGCTTAAGTAAGTGTATAAGTAATCATTCATATCAAACCCTAGATAGGTATAGTAGCATATAAAATGTGATTTGTGTAGTTAAGACCAAAGTCATATTTACTATCAATTCATAATATTACAAAATACTAATGAATTAAAAAGTAGTGTTTGGTAATGTCCAAAATAACGTGTGGTCGTAAACAATAACTAATGGAGATGTTTCCTCACAAATAATGTCCAACATGAAGTTCTGGTAATTACATATAGACAAACAGATTTAAATTAACAAATGCTTTTTTTAGATCAAACTGGTTGCGCAAACAAATTGCATCGATTTTTTCTTAGAACTTTCTATAGAACCCAAATTATGGAAACGTAAATTTTGATTTAGATTGCATAAAACCAGTGATTTCGCATCACTTGTTGGACTTTGAACAATAAAAACCAATTATTCATGGATTAAAAATCAACCCCATTTGCGCTCAATATCAAAATTCAACAAAATTTAGATTTCGAATTTGTTGTTTGAATCCGACCTTGTCTTTGATGTCAGTCGTTGCGCAATCACGACTAAAGGAAACAGATGATTAATTACATGTTAGATTGAACCATAGATGAAAGACATTGAATAAGCATGAAGAACACGAAGAACATTGAAGAATAATTTTTGATTTTTTTTTTAAATATAATTTTATTTTTGGATTTAATTAAAAGTTGTTTTTTGTAAAATAATTTTGGAAAAAAAAATAGATTTTCAAAGAAATAAAAAGTAATTTTCAAACAACACAAAAGAATTTAAAATAGGAAAAATAAAAAAGGGGGTTTGACCAACTATTTTAGGAGAGATAAGATTAGCCAATCAAATTTAAGAATAGTGATGGTCATAAAGAAGAATGACCACATTAGAATTTTTACAATTCTATAGCCATCTTCTCCACATGGAAATAAAAGTGGCTATGGTAAAGCCGTGAAACTGGGGTAGTATTCTAATAACCTTCGAAGTTCACGACGCTTTTCTTCAACTATGACATATCGTTGACCTCCTTCACTTTCTCCATTTCCCACAATCAAAGCTGCAATTAGTTCATTACTAGACATTATGTTGTACTGTCTACCATCCTTTAAACATGTTCCAATCAGGCCAACTTAAATAGGTTGTATTTCAACATTAGATAATCGCCCCTTGGCCATTTCGAACACTTTTGCAAGTTAATTGTTCTCATATAACATTTTTGAATGTCCATAAACTATTTAAGGATCAAGGTCGGTTGCTGATAGTGAGTTAATTATATTTTGAATTTCATTGTCATCGGTGTCTTGCACATAGAGTTGGGTGAATCTAGGTTGCTTCTCATTGTGTGGTAACAAAGATCCAATCTTATGGTAATAGTTTTTACCATGGATTATGTATACATAATGACCCATCCTTATATTAATAGTGTTGTCCACTTTGTCTCCAATTGACATGAATGCAAATATAGAATTGTAAGTTCTTAATGCATTTCTTGAACCTTGTTGAGCGTGACCCAATATTAGGATCGGGAAGCGACTTTAAGTAGTCATGTGGTTCGGTAAGCAGTGGGAGTATAACCATCCATTTTTGACAGCATATGTTGTATTTCGGGTAGTCATGTTTCTTTTCTCTTTTAATACTTTCCTCTATCAAAACCTTTGCACCTCAATCTTGACACGTGTTTTTTGGGCCACTAAAGTTCCTATTTTGTGAATTTTTTCCTTTTAAGAAGTCATATAGGAGTGACAAAGTTAGGTTTTATTGTAGGTTTTTGTAAAAATGAGGTATTTGTAAACTTACGTAAAATGAAGTGTAAGTGGTGTTGAAAGTACTTTTTAATTTGGTCGGCATTTGTTGAGTTATTGCTGACCCCTGTGATAGAAAAAAATGTTCAATATACATATGCTGCTGCTTTTTCTTTGCTGTTGTTTGGTTGCTGCTGTTGCTGATCTGCTGCTGCCTACTGTGTTCTGCTGCCTGCTGTGGTTTGCTGTCTGCTGCAGTCTGCAGTCTGCTGCCTGCTGTGCTGTCTGTCTGCTGCAGTCTGCTGCAGGTGCTGCTGATCTGTTTTTGCTGGTCTGCTTCTTCTGCTGCCTGCTGTGCTGTCCTACTGTGCTGTTTGCTGGCTGCTGCAATCTGCTGATGGTTGCTGTGCTTGCTGCTTGCTGTTGTTGCTGGTCTGCAGTGCTTGTTGCTGTTCTGTGCCTCTGCTGCTCTGCTGTCTGCCTTGCTTCATTTTGCTGCTGTTTTGTGCTTCATTTTCTGTAGTTGAGGCTAACTTTGGTTCTTTTTTTTGCTGTCTTTTTGTTGTTTTAGTTTTCTTGTCAGTTTGCAGGCTTGTCTGCTACTGACTGTTGGTTTTGTTGTCTTTTGGGTGTTTGGTTTTGTTGTTTTTCTGGGTGTTTGTTGTCTGGTCCTGGTTTCCAGAACCCTTCCTAGAAGGTGGCCGGAAATCTGAGTCCAGTTGTTCCAGGTCCTTCCTAGAACCCTTCCTAGAAGGTGGCTAGGTTTGGATCTAGAACGGGTTGTGGGGTTGACCTGTTGTTTTTAGGTCTTTTGGTGTTCTGGTGGTAGTTATAACTTAGCTTTTGTAAGTTGTAACTTTCTCTCTTTGGTAATAAAATCTTATTTTCCAAAAAAAAAAAAAGTTAGGTTGGGGAGGTATGGAGTTAGACTCTCCATTTTCCGTGGTAGGCCTCAATGGCGATAGTGAATTCATTCGGCGCCTAGATGTGGTGAGTTTTATGTCTTCAGTTCTTTTACGTCATCTAAAAGTACTACCAGATATATGTGTATTGGTTGGTGCAATTGTTTGTCCTTTAATTGTTTTTTTATTAAGGTATGCAACATTCATAAGTCATTTAAAAATCTTTTTTTTTTTTTGTTATTTTAGATTTTAACACCACACAAAAACGCGAAAATTGTTTTTAACACCCCCATAAGAAAATGGATTTTCACACCAGATAAATTTCCAAAAATTTAGAATTACCACCACTTATCTGATTTCGTTTAGGAATTTGTTAAGTGGGCCCATAAGCCACGTGTCGTGTTATTATTGGCCAAAAAAGAAAAACCTAAAACTACCTAGTCACCACCACCGCCCTCTCCCCAACCCAACACTGCCTCCTTGAACCCACCATTAGCGTCGCACCACCGGCCCCAACCCACCTGAACCCTCCCCCTCCCTTTCCCGCAACCTTGTCGCCCCCGAAAAAACCGAAACCCAAAACCCTCATTCCCCAAAACGGCCACGAATCACGCCAAAAATGGCCGAAATCGCCCGGTTTTGGGGCTCGGTGGCCTTAATCGGCCCATTTCGGCATTTTAAGGCCAGATTCGTGGTCATTCAGCGGGAATGATCGAAAATCCTCTCAGCAAGATCGTCATTTCTCAAACTTCAGCGGGAGTGATCGGAAAACCTCTCACCAAGATCGTCATTTTTCAGACTTCAGTGGGAGTGATCGAAAATCCTCTCTGCAGGATCTTCATTTCTCAGAATTCAGCGGGAGTGATTGAAAATCCTCTCCACAAGATCATCATTTCTAGACTTCAGCGGGAGTGATCGAAAATCCTCTCAGCAAGATCGTCATTTCTCAGACTTCAATGGGAGTGATCGAAATTCCTCTCCGCAAGATCGTCATTTCTTGGACTTCAGCTGGAGTGATCAAAATTCCCCTCCGCAAAATCGTCATTTCTCAGACTTTAGCGGGAGTGATCAAAATCTTCCCATGCAGTTTTAGCAAGCGGCGACCCAGTGTGGGCCCAGCAGGCAGAAACAGAGCCATCAAGCACTTATTAATACGATAGAGTCCTCACCAAGATTATAAATTGATCACTCAAGTGTCTAGATCGCATTTCCAACCCAGAGACTGGAGAGGCTAGGAGTGTGTAGGGTAATTTGGCCGGACAACCCGTAAAGTCGTTGCCGATAAGGCTAAAAGCTCAGAACAACTAGCATGAATGATCTCATACCATCTCTTGATGGGCTAGTTGTAGGGGATAGCTCCTGCTGAGCTATTCCCTCCATCAGGGCTCAAGATAGGAAGGCTCCGCCATGAAAAGAAGAGTCGGCATGAGTGACCTCATACCACCTCTTGAGGGGCTAGTCGTATAGGATACCTCCTGCTGAACTATCGCCCAGCTCCCTAGGGTGCGCACTCATTGAAGAGAGAACAACTGTGAGAGGCTCACCAACCCGATGGAGTCAGTCCGCAGAGCTAACCTGGCCGAACTCTCCACAAAGGAGATTATACACCTATAAATAGAGGGCAAAGTACAACGGAAGAGAGGTTAGACACGCAAGTTATTACACTCTCTACATCTCTCTAAATACACTTTCTCTCTCTAAACACTCTCTAACTTAAGCATCGGAGGGGGGTTCCTTGAGCCACCCCCGAGGGCAGTTTACGTGTGTTGCCTTGTGTGGCTTGTCGACGGGGCCCAGCTCACCCAGCAGAACCCTTGGATCCACACCTGGAACACTTACAAACCAAGAAAGGCAGTGAAAGGTCAGGCGTTTTCCGACTTCATTGTTCAAATGACACGAGCGGTTCCTCCAGATAACATTGATCAGGTTTGGAAAGTGTATATAGATGGGAGCTTAACAAAAAACGGTTGTGGTGCAGGAATTATATATGAGTCTCCTGAGGGGGATAAATTTGAATATGAATTATGGTTTAAGTTTCAGACCTCGATTAACGAGGCAGAATATGAAGCCCTGCTAACTAGAATTCGCATGTGTAAGGCAGCAGGGGCAACAAAAATTGATGCCTTTTCTGATTCACAGTTGGTCGTAAGCCAGTATCAGGGTCAGTATGAAGCTACCCATCCGGTTATTATCAAATACCTTTAGGCAGTGTAAAGAAGAGGCCGGGACACTTTAAGAGTTTCATCTATATCAAGTGCCTAGGTCTGGCAACACCTTGGTCAGTCTTTTGGGAAGTTCTTGAAAAGAGAAGCATATATGAAGAGCCCATTGGAATCCTTGGCTGAAGCTTTACCTGGACGAATGGCATCCAGGCTTACCTTACAGACGGCACGCTCCCGGATTCACTATAGGAGGCAGCCGTCATGAAGAAAAGAGCTAAAAACTTCGAGATGAGAAATGGAGAACTCTTCAAAGAATGGTTTTAAAAACCACTTTTGAAGTGTGTTACCCCAGAAATGGGGAAGGAAGTACTCGAAGAATTGCATGCAGGATATTGCGCCTCCCACATAAGCGGCAAATCCTTAGCCGTCAGGGCCAGGCAGCAAGGCTATTTTTGGCCCACCCTTGAGTTAGACGCTAAAGAGATGGTGAAAAAATGTGAAAAGTGCAAAAAATTTGGCAAGCTCATTCATCGTCCGGCTACTGACCTGACGGCAATCCACAGCCCAGTCTCGTTTGCTAAAGGGGGCATGGACATTTTAGGTCCGTACACGCCTGCACCAAGCGGAAAAAGATATATTCTAGTGGCTATGGATTACTTCACCAAGTAGGTGGAGGCGGAGTCGGTAAAAAACATCAAGACAAAGGATGTTATCTCTTTCATATGGAAGAACATCATCACCCGGTTTGGGGTACCTATGTCTATGGTGTTTGATAATGGCCCTTAATTTGAAATGCCTCAACTCAAAACTTAGGTTGGAGATCAAGGGATCTCAAATAATTTTGCATCAATAGGCTGCCCCAAGAAAATGTCCAAGTTAAAGCCTTCAACAAACTCATCTCTGACGGCATCAAGAAGAAAATTGAAAGAGCCGGTGGCTTATGGGCAAAAGAGTTAATTCATGACCTATGGGCCATCCGGACAATTGCGAAATGGAGAACCGGTGAAACTCGATTTCTCATAGTGTATGGTGCTAAAGTTGTCTTTCCCATCGAGAATTATTAGCCGACTCTACTAGTCATGCTTTACGATGAAGAGGCAAACTGGGAGGCCATGCAGCTAGCATTGGACTCACTCCCGGAACGCAGGGGCAAAGCTGCCTTGCGACATGAGATTTACCATTTGACAGTGCCTATAACAAGAGAGTGCACAAGCGGCCTTTGAAAGTTGGGGACTTTGTGTTACGAAAATTGGAGGCAACCGGTAGGGTCAATGGGCTTGGAAAGCTAACTCCTAATTGGGAAGGCCCCTACTGGATCTATGATGAAGTTAGGAATGGCACCTACCGCCTGAAAACACCAACGACAGACGCCTGCCTAGAACTTGGAATGTAGACAACTTAAAAAAGTACTACTTCTAAGGGTTGTAAATATTTTGTAAACAAGAAGTCTATCAATGAAAAGTTGCTTTTTGTTTCAATTACATTATTATTCTTCTTTACGCCATCTGGGCAATGCACAGACGGACCTTTAATGTTTACTTTAAAAAGTAAAGTTATAAACTTGACACCATAACAAACTAAGCACCAAAAGGCTTAGTAGATATACAACCGGTCTTGATTAAGACGTGAGGCCTATGACCGGATGGTTGCTCATTTTACAAAATCGTCTGTTCAAGTATAAAACTTGGAGTCCGGCAATACCCCTCAGGGTGAAATCGTCGCAGAAAGCAATTTGTAGTTTGCTCTACGTCCACATGCAGACGACAAAGATTGAACGACCTAATTGGTAAACTCATAGCCGTTTGACCAAGATAATCTAAAAAATGACTAAGCACGCGAGAAATCAGATGTCCTCGTACAATCAACCGGCTATCTACCGAAGTTTATACTTAGATTATTTATTCCTAAATTGCACAGATCCCCTAATGGGATTAATGAGCTTTGTGTAATGGCTATGCAACCATCCAGAAGGTTGTTTACCGCCTGAGTAAGAGGCTGGAATCGCCTGCTTTAATGGCCGGCTATGCACTTGGTTTGGGGCAATCACCATTGTGATTGATTGGCCTCTAAACATCTCATACTTCTCAAAGTATCAAATATTTCCAAGCCAATCAATCAATTTGAAATGAAACAAAACCACACAACAATCTAGGGGCAAGAGCAGCCAGATTACAATCTATCACATGCTTTTCATAGGTTAGGCAAAATATCAAAAATATCAAGTATATAAGCAAAATTCAATTCAAAAATTAAAATTCAAACACAAATGCAAATATGTGCAAAAACCGACTTAGTCGGAACACTTCATAAATAATCGGTACAAATGCTGAATAATATTGTTAACCGGATATACATCCGGTGAAAACGAAAAGAAAAATTGTCAACCCAACTCCATAATTGGTAAAATAACAACATACTCGGTACACAGGCTGGAAACAAAGATTAATGCCATACTGCCGCAGAAAGAACAGGTGGCTGGCTTAAGGCTGCTTCTCCGGCTAGTCTTGACCGGTGGGGAGCGATCCTTCAATTGCATCAGCCTCATGGGATTGATCGGTTGGGGCCTCAGCAATGGCATCAACCGTCTGGTGCTGGGAGGCTTGATTCTCTTGGCCTTCAGCTGGCTCCCCATCATCATCTAAGAATTCATATCCTAGTTCAGCTGCCAAGGTCTTGAATGGAGGCGGAGCTGCCTCTCCCAGTAATTGGGCATCATACACCGCAGTGGCGTAGTCATACCGAAGTTTATAGACCTCAAACTCTACGTCTGGGTAAATGAGACTCCAAGCAATTTTCAGGCGCGCTCGTTTTCCTCTACCAGGAGGCCTTTCTTCTCAGGTTGACCAGCTCTACCCCCAACTAGGCAACATCCGCCCGGAGCTTTGAGTTCTCTTGATCAGCCTCCTCCAATTCCTTGAGATCAGATTGAGCATTATTCAATTGTTGCTCAAGGTTATTGGCCCGGTTGTTGGCAGCATCGTTAGCAGCCGTTAGATTTTGGATCAGCTCCTCCTGTTTCAACTGTACTGCTTTATTCTTTAAATCGCACATATAGTTATAATATTCAGCAGAGTTGAGATTTTGAGTGGCCCTCTTTTTTGCATCATTTACCTCTTCTTGCTTCCGCCTGAAGGGGCCCCGTAGCCCATCCACCCTCAGCATTACCTAAAGAGAGAGGGTCAGTCGGAAAGTTTAATACTTAACAAAATAAAAATGAAAACATAGTGTTAAGTTGAGGTCAACTTACCTTCGCCACCTGGCCCATTATCCGGTCAAAATCCACTACCTGCAGATCAGGTACGAAGTTCTTCTCAGACCGGGTGAGGGTCCTCACCATCCGTTTGGCAAACCCAGGAAGATCGACTGCGTCGGATGTAACATCTACACCATAAGCAGTACTTGGTGAGAGGGATGCAAAATAGTTGGCATTCATTCGTTGCTAGTTGCTAACTGAACCTCCCGAAGGGTCGACCACAGTGTTGACTCGCATAAAGTCAAGCGGCGAAGGAAGTTCAATCCGATTCTTACCTTGGGTTTGAGGCTAGGGTTTTAGGGCATCCTCCTCCCCAGTCGTTGCCGCACCTGTTGCAACAATGGGTGGCTGGCCACCCTTCGATGCTGTAGAGGAATCCGATGCATTCTTTGACCGCTCTGAGTTTTCACTCAAAGTCTTCATGGCTGCAGGAGTTTTGCCCCCGGCCGTAAGAAGATCCAGGTTTGTAGAAGAGGTTAATTGGGAAGGATTGTTCCTGGAAGCCTTAGCACCGGGAGTCTTTTCCAACTCATCCCCTGGTCTTTTGATAAGTTTTAAAATTGAGCGGGGCATAGTTTTACTAGTACCTTGCAGAGAAAGGAGTCAATAAGATTTCAGCCGGCAAAATGCTAGAGAAAAGGTAAAGTAAAAGCAAATCAGGCGGACTTACCCGCCCTTTTTGGCCTCCTTGGCCTCAGCAACAGTCTTCTTGGCTTGTAGCTGCTCTTTATGCAGCAATGCAGCAGACATAGCCGGTGTCCTTTCCGAGTCCACCATTTTCCGCGCTTCTTCTACAAGGAGCAAACAAATAGTTAGATAAATCAATTAAAAGAATTGAATTAAATATACAGAGACGGCAATTCGCCGGATTTATAGTGGGTCTACCCTTGGTGAACATTGTGCTAAGTCCGCATGTGGACAAGAATGCCTCATCCTTGAAAAAATCCGGATGGAAGATCCAGTTCTTTGGCATGACTATATGAGTCCCATCCCCTAAGGGCTTAGTCTTGGTCTCAAAAAATCTCGGCTCCATTATTGTACCAGCGTAGGGTCCGGGTTTGACTCAGTCTTGGTGAGGAGATCAGATAAAACTTCTCTTTCCAGCTGGTCCATTTGGACACTTTGTCCAAGGACATCAGATATTGGGGAATTGTGGTAAGTGTATGCCACGCCCCATGACCGCCTTGGCCCTTGCTCATGTAATGCTTGTGAGAAAAGGTGGAAAAATTAGGCTCTAAATTCTGAAACTCGCAGGCGGCGGTGTAGCTCAAGATGTTGACCCAAGAGTTTGGGGTATGCTGCCAAACGCTTACATCATACCCCTTGAGAAATTTCCTAATTCCTCTATAAAGAGGGAAGCGGATGCCGGCTGCAATTACCGCCTCGTAGCAGACGAAGTAATTGTCGGCATTCTCTATTCCATCAACCTAGGCCATTACCGCATCCCCATGCGGGACCTCAATAATCCACCCCTTTCAAAAGGGGTGCTTCTCTTTAAAATACTCAAAGCCACTATGTAACAGGGCGATGTCACCCGGCAGCATACTAGTCTTTTTGGGGTCTAGGAACGTTGAAGCTTTAGCCGGCTGCTGGTAGTCAGCCGCAAAATCGTGTAAATCAGAGCCAGATGTTTCTTCCCTCGATCTTTCGATGGCCTTGTTGCCGCCTGACTCCTCCCCTGATCCATGAGAGGAGGCGGCCTCTTCACCGCCTACCTCCCTCACGCTTGAACTATCATCAGAACCACTCCTCTTCTCCGATTCCTCTTGTTCCCCATCAGAAACAAGCTCATCCGCGGGCACTTCCCTAGCGCGTCGGCTTCTTGGCTTCATAGCCGTTTGTTTAACTCTAGCCATTATGTCCTGCACAGAAACAGAGAGGGAGGAATTTGGGGATGAGCACAATAGTTCTGACAGTCCAGAAAAGGAACCCCATGTTCTTGATTCAGCCGTATCGGGAAATCCGCTGAATGTCCTAGGTAGTGCCGAGTGTGTGGATTGAGAGTCTGTTTTTATTTTTTAAGAATATGTATACAGACGAAACAAGAATGTATATAGATGAAAAAGAAGAAAAAAGTTGAAAGAGGGTACAGGCGGTTACCTTACTTTGATTCTGAATTTTCTAAAAACTACAACAGACGATGACCGGGTGTTGTAAGTGAGCACGCGGAAATCTTGAAAAATCTAATGCAGACGGGATCAGAGAATCTCTCACTAGAATCTCACTTTCTCTCTTTAGAAAATTTCTCAAGTATTTTTAAATGATGGGGAGAGAAGGGGGGTAAAACCCTTTTTATAGAGGGGTAAAACGGGGGCATCCCCGTCACACCCCAGAAGGTGAATAGTCGTTAAACTATTCATCATTCACAGGGGGACGCGTCTCACAGGCGTCACATGGCCTGCCACATCACCCTTGTGAGGGGCAAATGTTTAGGGTAAAAATACCCTAGACGCGTGGACCAATGAGAGAGGCCCACGTGTCAAGCTCTAGCAGGCCACCATAGGCCACTCACTACCTGACATGTGGCAACCTTAGAGAAGAATTACGATTGCGGCCTTCAAAGGCCCAATTCCTAAGGAATCAGCTTTTTGCGGCGCAACCCATAAAACCTAGGTCACAGTGACCTAGGGAAGGGCACTTTCCCCAATGATCTTATAAATAGGGAGATATTCCCCCAAAATTGAAAACACATACAATCACTTATTACATCCATTTTCTCTCTCATCAGAGAAAACCTGATCTCGGAATCCGAGAAGATCCCACTTAAATTTCCACACTTTTTCCTTTCATTCATGTTCTAACTTGATCGTCGGAGGCGAAGCTCCTACCACCCAAAGTCTCCGTTGTTTTTGCAGGTACAACTCAGCCGGACCAATCTTTGTGCCGTAACTCTCACGAGAGACAAAAACACCCAAAACAACTACCATTGGCGCCACCTTCTTCTCCACCATGCAACAACTCTTCAGCTTTCTCAAATGCTTTGTCCTTAGCTTTCTCAACCTCAAGGCTTTCAATCTCCTTTTTAAGCATTTCTTCTGAGGGTTTGTCATCTAATGCCTCTGACCCGAAGGCAACACCCGTGTTTGGAACATCAATTGATGATGTTAACCGGGAAATGACATATTCAATGCTTGCCAGATTTGTTTCTCCCTCCTCCATTAATAAAACCTCAAGGAGTTTCCGTTCTTGCTTCTTGTCATCCTTCTTCCCCTTCTGTTTTTTCCTTAAGGATTTCTCCTCGGTTTCCCTAGTGTTTTTCTCCTTCATACTCTTTGATTTTTTCTTTGTTTGTTCTTCGTCAACTCCAACCCCAACTCCACCGTCTTCATGCAGTGTCCTCTTTCTCACCTTCCCTCTTGCTTCATCCACTTTTTCTTGAACTTCCTTAACATTTTTCTTCTTCCTTCCTTTCGACACAATCTTCTTTTTTTCAGCCTCCTCTTCAACCTCGTCTTCTTCACTTTCTTCATCTTCCGCCTTCATGGCCTTCTTCCCCTTGCCTTTTTTTTATTTTTTTTTCTTCCTCACTTTCATCATCATCAGCAAAATCATCCGCACCGGCATCATCCTCATCTTCATAATCACTTTCACTTTCCCTTTCCGCTTTTTTTCCTTTCTCCCTACCTTTCTTTTTCAACTTCTGTTCCTCAATAGTTTCTTCACTTGCCTCGTACAAATCTGCTACATAACTCCCCAACAACCTCCACATTTGATTCGTGCTTAACCCAATCTATCAATATTATCCTAAATTAAGTGAAAACCCTTCTTGACGATCTCTTGAAATTGTGGTGGAGCCTTTCCAACAATTTGTGCTTTTTCCCTGTCGATCACCCCCCTTAACTGCATTGCACACAAAAATTAGTGTACATTATAAACAAACATAATATAAACAAACATGTTATAAAAAACATATTAGCACTTACTTTACTTGTCTTGTAGCCATCCTTCAAACCGCTGATTAAGTCATGCAATTCTTCATGTTCTCATCACTTCAGTCCCTAATCCGAGGTAAATCATACTTCCAAATGTTATACATTCCATCTCTAGGGGAAAACTCACAAAATATCGCCTACATCAAGAATAACAACCAAACTTTGGTTTTAGGTTTACACAAGAGATCTCTTGAAATGCAGTACATAGGTAATCACCAAAACATATTATGGCACTACATGATATCAGAGAGTACATGCTATACTAGGATTTAAAATAATTATGTTAATGGTAATCAATAAAGTCATCAAGTGTCATTAACTAAAATTGTGAATACACTTTGGTAATCATCAACTACAACATAAGTGTGTACACAACAAACATTTTATACATTGCACAAGTAATCCTCAAAAACAAATTAAGTCAATACATGCACATAGAGAATCCATGATAGAGTAAGATTTACAAACATTGTGTTACTGGTAATCAAATAAATGTATCATTTGTCATTACATAAAACATAAAATACATTACTCTAAAGCTTAATATTTACTTTGGAAACAACAACTACAACATCGGTGTGTAAACAAAGAATATATTATGCAGGGCATAGGTAATCACCAAATATATATTATGTCAATACATTTATACAAATATTACATGATATAGTACGATTTATAGCAAAATATGTTTTAAGTAATCAATAGATTTATCATTTGTCTTTACCTAACATATAAAATACAAGACAATACACCTATATTTACTACTGTAATCTTTAACTGCAACATTTGACAAAACTTAACTACACATTTGGTGCGAAACAGAACAATTTTTTTTTAAGTTGTCAAAAGTATGATAAATATAAATTTTAAAAATTAAAAGTAGTTTACCATCAAGAGCAAGGAACAACCTCCCAAATGTATAGGTTTCTCCTCGGACTTGAAATTAGCTACAACATCAACCAAACTATCTAGCACAAATTTTGTGAAATTCCAATGCTGTATATAATCAACTTTGACAACAAGATGAAGCCATCCCATCTTTGGCTTTTCCTCAATGCTTGGGTATATTAGTGAAGTTATGACAAAAACAGCAAACATACGTTCAAATTATGGATCGTCATACACAATTCTCCTTAGTTCGGATGACATGCCTTGGACATTCAGTTTTGTAAACCTCAATAGTTTTTCATTAATGGCATTCTCATTAGTTAACTCCGCACTATCAATCTCAAATCCATGATCTTTAAATCCCAACAATTACTCAACATGGGTGTTTGTGATCTGTATTTTATCCCCATAAACACCTGATGTTCTTGTTGACAGATCAAAGTGGACTATAACCCGCTTGACCATAGTCTTTCTCGTTTTCTTAGTGTTGTAGTGTAACAGAAACCCAAAACCCAAAGCCTCTACTTTATCCTTTTTCTCTCTTGGAAAACCTTTTACTAATGACATAAATTCTTCTAGTTGACACAATGTTACAAGGTACCTACATACAGATAACTTTAACACTTTTAACTTTTAAATTACTGAACATTATAAAAATAACAACATGAAACCAAATGTATATAAATTTATACCGTCGTTGTTGTGGAAACTCGTGTAGGGAATGTCCTCAAGGTTTTTTCTGCAGGTGCAGATGCACTACTAGGTCCTGACTTATTTTTCCTTGTAGACATGTTTGCTTTAACCAATGTTAAACAAACAAAATCATCCCTATTATTGAAGGCGTCGTTCGAAGTGCGCCTACGTTAAGCATGTTGTGAATATGCTTGGAACTCCTAGGAAGTGGGAATTGACATAATACAATTAGGGACAAATAAAGTAGGGAGCCGCCAACAAGTTTTTAAGGAACTTGTAAACCGTTCACGGATCATAAAAGGAAACCACGATAAAGGGACAACGAAGGCAACAACGATTGACCCGTGAAGGTTACACCCCATTCATAATCCATGAGAATACTAACTCCATATGGTTCGAAACCACGAAAGGAGGATCGGGGATGATGGTACGAAGTGAGTCATGGAGTCACATTCTCTCGTATTGGCCTCTACTTGATTCTTATAGTGAAAAGTGATTCCTGCGATCTCAAAGGCATGCAAACAAAGATTCAATTTGCTACAAACTATTATTATACTAAATAGGTTGAATATTAATGCAACACATAATTCTAATATTGGTGATCACTTGATTTAACAAGATTAAAAAGGAACCTAAACCGGTTGTCCAAATTATCTTATTAGGCGTGAATTTCAATTACATATTCCCTTTAAACATGCAATATGGTGATCAATAAATAATAATAGAATAAACATTAATATTGGAAGCAATTTAACAACAAATCCAACACTATAAAATCATTAGAAAAATAATAGAAATAAAAGGAACATAATTCTTACTTTGATTCTGTTTGCTTGAAACTATAAAATAATAAACGAGTTAGTAACTTGAAGGAAGAATAATAAAACAATAATTAAATTAAATTAAATAGAGTTGATTTTGGGGCCAAACCCTCAAACAGGTCTACCTTTCACGCCTTGACTTATAAACAAAACCACGAGTATAGTATGGACTCCTTGGAGTGCTTGAAGAGGGAATTTTGAAAGAAGAAGGGTAGGCTAGTGTTTAGGCTAGAGCATAGAGGATAGAAAAATAGAGAATTAATTGATTCCCCGTACATCAGAAATGAGGGGGTATTTATAGAAAAAATGTGCTGAGGGAATACATAGAACCCTAAAAAGATTAAAAAAAAACCCTAAAAATTGCACCGCGACACGACAAAGGGCACCGTGACATGGTGCCTGGCACCGTCAGACAGAAAAAAAATCACATGACACTGTGGACAGCTATGTGACGCGGGAAATATTTAGGGTACGGGGAATAAAACGCGTGAAGGTTTTACACGGAAAGGTTACGGAATTGCCCCGTGTCACAGCAGGGGCACCGTGTCACGAAGAATCCCACCGTCAAACGAGGCAAATTTCCGTGACACGATGGACAATTGCCGTGACGCAGGAGCCTTTAGTCCGTTTTTCCATCTACATTCATTTTTAACACTAATTTCGTTTAGCATTTTTAAGTGCCGATTGATAATTTCGAGCCATTTTTGATTTATTATTATTTGGGCCAAAATAAATAAATAAATAAATAAAAGGTTTGGGCCAAAATAAATAATAAAATAAATATAAGGTTTGGGCTAAAATTAAAAATGAACTATGCTTTGACTAAACATCAAGACTGATCCATGGACTATTCAAAAAATTAAATTTAAGTAAATATGATTTTTTAAGCACTCTCGGGATTAAATACTGAACCCGACCAATAAAGGCGATGAAAGGTTATTCATCATCGGGTTTGGTTTTTGGGAGACATTTTTAGATGTCTACAATTATCTAATTAGCATACAAATGAATGTTACACTTTTTCACAAAATCATTCACTATTATCTAATTAGCATACAAACAGAGTGAAGAACTACACAATTAACTACCATATCACACTTATAACCAATAGTTGTGAAAATGACCAATTGCATGTAAATTTAAATCTTCACAAACGCACATATAACCAACTGTATTCATGATTTAACAAAAAAAAAAAAAAACTAAAAAAGAATGAAATAAATAAACAGAACAACCCAAAAAAAACCCAAAAGAACCAATAATCAAACATCATCTAACCCAATTAAAGAGGCTCTAATTACATTATTTCTACAGAAAAACAAAACAAGTGCATTGTAAATTATGCTAGTTTGCAAATTATATATAAACAAAAAAATAGAACAACACCACAAAAAAAATCCAAATGAAATGATAATCAAACATCCTACAACCCAATTAAAGAGGCGGTAATTAAATTGGTTCTACAACAAAACAAAACAGTGTATTTTAAATTATTCTAGTTTTCAAATTTTATATTTATACAAACAAAACAAAAATAAAAATAAAACAAAACAAAAATTATAGACACAAAATACAAAAATATTTTATAAAAATTAGAGTAAAATTAGTCACTGTGACTTACAATGCAAACGAGTGTAGTTCCTTAGTTACTCTTGCCGTCGCAATCGCTGCCTTCTTCACTATTTTTAGCCTTGTAGTGTGATGTAGTTTGTTTTTAGAGGTAAAGCTAGAGAGATAAAGATATTAATGGAGAGAGATAAACTAGAGTGAATAGTGACCGACCTGTTTACTCGAATAAATGGTTGTTTCACAAAAGGAAAAAAGTTTGAAAAGTGACGGTTGCAATTGAGTTTGTTTTAAATTTTATTTTTTTATTATTTATTTTTTTACTTTTGGCAACTACATGCACGCAAAATCCGGAATACCCTTTTGTATATTTTTACACTTCAATCTTTTTTTTTTGTCTTTTTTTTATTTATTTATCTATTTTTTTGGCAAAGATTTAGTTGTAATTTTAATTTTTTGGAAACATTAACAACATATAAATATTCTTTAATATTTTTATTTCAAATATTAAGTAATTATTCAATTTTAGATAATACTATTCCTAAAAAAAAATTCATATAACACTTTTTTTTTTATTTTTCTATAAATAATTTCATATAATACTTAATTTTAACTAAACCTGTGCTTTGCTAAAAAAAAATAAAAAAAACAAAGGGAAAATTTACAGTGGAAAACACAGATAATACAACAGCCATATTGTAGGAAATATTTCAAGCGCTAATCCCCTAGCTTGAACCCCACTGTGATCATACACTAAAGTAAGTTGGCGTCCGAAGGGAAAGAAGATAGAGCAAAAGAGTCGCCAACAAGCTTTTTAGGAACTTGTAAACCGTTCACAGGGTGAAGGTTACACCCCTTAACGATCCAAGAGATCGTCAACTCCATAAGGTCTTGAACCAAATAGGGTTTGGGGATGAAGGTACAAATCCAACCTAAAAGAGATTGAATGTTGGTTTACCCTATACATGTTTATCTATGTTGGTTGAATATTAATGCACAAATAAAACTATTATTGGCGATCACATGAATTAAAATCAAATTAACCCTAAACAAGAATATTAATCATCTTATTAAGCGTAATTACAGGTACCGAATTCCCTTTAAACATGCATAAAAGGCGTGATCAAGCAATAACAATAAATATCATCAACATCATAATAAATAATTATAATAAAATTATAATCATAAATCATAATCATAAAATAATAATAAAAATAATCATAATTAAAATAATCATCATAAATTATAACAATTATAATCATAATTAAAATAATAAAATTAATCATAATTAACATAATCATGTTAAATCATAATAATAATAGCAAGATCCTAGGCATGATACTAACAAGATTAATAACAAACCCTAGCATGACTAAACATTAAAAATCAAATCATTAACCCTAACATGATACTAACAATCATAAATATTAGTAAGAACATAAAAGGCATCATATTTTTAATCATACTTGATATTAAAGTTACCCTAGACATGATACTAGGAATCAAAATAATAACCTAAGCATGATCTCTACATCATAATATCAATAAAAACCATTAAATTACTTACTTTGATGCCTCGTACCTCTCTCTAATAACAAAACACACATGTTAGTAACTTCAAGGAAAATAATAAAAACAAACAATTAAATTAAATAATTGAAAGAGAGATTTGGGACTAAACTCTCAGAAATTAAACCTTTCACGTCTAGGGCAAAGGCAACTTCGAATATGGCTAGGTGTTTCTAGATCTAATGAATGAGGAATTTTATATTGTAAAAGGCTAGTTTAGAAAATAGAGAGAATGAATTGATAGATTGTTGATGAAAAACTGATAGGTTGTAGATGAATCCTGGTTGTTTATGAGAATTGGTGAATGAAAACGGAGTTTTTATGACGTTATTTATAAAGAAAATCAGCCAAAAAGATAAAATATTAAAACAGATTTCTGGCGCACACAAAACCTGACTAGCCCCAACGCTAGCTATTGGCGCTAGACGCCACCATTAGCGTCAAGCGCCAATGCTAGCGCCAGGCGCCAAGCGTAGCCCCAGACGCTATAGCTGGCGTTTGGCGCTGATCCGGAAATTCACGCGTTTTCTTAAAATAAGATAGAAATTTCTGTACAGGAGGATAAAATCGTATCTTTTTTCAAAAAAAAATGTTCTAACTCTGAAAAGTCAACAAAAGTCAATTTATCAATACTAATTAAATTAGGAATGAGAAGAACCTTCTAGAAGAATCTAGAAGACTAAAACCATACCTAATTGCATTAGGAATGATAAATCTATATTAGGCCCTCCCCTAGATCATGAAGCCGCATATAAGGCTCAAACCGGGCCCAGTTCAGTAATTTGGCCATAATTTCCTCAATATTCATCGGAATTGAGCTTATAATATATCGTTGGAAAGTTGTTTTCAAGCCCCATATATTTACACTAATATTGGACCCATATCATGGACCAACCAAATTGGATTGGTTGTTTTCTTAAAATAAGTTTTCAAAAACAGAGAGAAGAGAAAAGAAATTAAAACTATCCGCAACACTAAACTTTCCACACTTTCACTTAATTCAATTATGATTCGACGTGAAAGGTACTCATCACCGGGTTTGGTTTTGGGGAGACACAAATGGGTTTCTACAGAAGCCCCCACTTTGACTGAGTTTTGAGAAATGCGAGTTTCGAAAACGAAAGTCAAAGTATCGATAGGGACGGAGAATGATTCAGAACGTTCTGCGATCCTAAACCACTCTTGTAACGCCGATACCTGCAAAACTAGCGTTAGTTAAACAGATAAAAGAGTTAAGAAACGCGTATCTTGCACCGTCTAGAACACGTCTCTAAAAGTAACCGATTTGCTACCGCTTTACTGTTGTTTTGATGACCTTTTGCCAAGAGAATGCCATCCCGCTTGAAAACTGCTACGCTTGTAACTGCTTCTAATTTAGAAGATTACTTCGCTTGAAACGATCCTCTTCCGCTTTATGACCATCTTCCACGTCTAAGGGAACATGATCGAAGATTGCTTCACTTGAAAAAATCCTCAGTTATTTGTTACAACTCTCCACAATTTAGGGAACGCCATCTTGTTGTTTCAATGTTCACTCGTCTCTGAACAAAGAGCTTCTCTTTTTTTTAATATGTTCACGCGCCTCTGAACAAAGAGCCTGTTTATTTTTTTGGATATGTCCACGCGTCTCTGAACAAAGAGCTTGATAATAGGATGCCCACGCGTCTTTGAACAAAGAGCTTGAAAGAAATGTCCACGCGTCTCTGAACAAAAGAGCTTTGAATGATATGCCCACGCGTCTCTGAACAAAGAGATTTTGAATGATATGTCCACGCGTCTCTGAACAAAGAGCTTTGATGATATGTCCACACGTCTCTGAACAAAGAGCTTCATAATAGGATGCCCACGCGTCTCTAGAGCAAAAGAGCTTGTTGGAAATGTTCACGCGTCTCTGAACAATAGAGCTTGAAAATAGGATGCCCACGCGTCTCTAAGCAATAGAGCTTGAATGAAATGTTCGCCCGTCTCTGAACAAAAGATCTTTGAATGATATGTCCACACATCTCTGAACAAAAGAGCTTGATTAATATTCCCACGCGTCTCTAGAGCAAAAGAGCTTAAAGGAAATGTCTACGCGTCTCTGAAGAAAAGAGCTTGAAAATAGGATGCCCACGCGTCTCTGGAGCAAAAGAGCTTGAAATACATGTCCACGCGTCTTTGAACAAAAGATCTTGGAAGAAATGTCCACGCGTCTTTGAACAAAAGAGCTTGATAATTGGATGTTTGTTGCGATAATATTCCGAAGAAAAATTTCCGAAGACCAACGCTTTCCGATCTCTAAAGCTCGCTCAAACTTTGCTTCCGCTAAAAACCAGTATGCCGGTGTCTCCGTGATATGCCAATCCTTCGGCGCTTTAAGCTAAGTGAGACGATCTTTCATCAGGTCGATCACTTAGACTGTAATCAAACCGACTACTTAATCATGTCAAATTGCTTATAGGGGCTAACTGGCGTACCAAGGAACCCAAAATCGCTGTATGAGGTCGAAATCACCTTTCTGAGAGGCTTCGATCTCTGTCGTTGCTGAAATATCTCTGGCGCCAAGAATTGGCTGTGTCGCCAGACGCTGAGATCTAGCATTAGGCGCTAAAACCTGCTACTAGACGCTAGATGTTGTCATCTGGCGCTGGAGTAGGGTCTTCCCCATTCTGCTGCATCTATATTTATTTTTGAACTTTGCCAATCTCTCTAATTATCTTCGAGTTGACCTAAGGTTTAATGTCGCTTGACTCATTGACTTGACACGACTCAAGGTATAAACTTGACTCTCTGTGACTGACTCGAGGTTGACTCGACTCGAACTGAAATGGCACGTGTGACTCATGACCCGTGTGTGCATAGTTTTGATTGTGCGACTCAAAAATGCAAAAAAGCAAAAAATTTCCGTCATTTTTGTGGAGGGTACCGACTTTCTCCCAAAAAAGAAAGACGCAAAAAAGAAAGAAGCGAAGTTTTTGAAGGTGCATGTTGAATGAGCTTAGTCAAATGTTGTTTGATACTATCTCTCGAGGTGCAAGGATTAATCCATCCTAAGCTATCTCAATGGTTGACTCAATGATGAAAGTATTTGGGTAACTTAGACACGGAGGCTAAGCATTTCATACTTCGTGATGCAATGACAATTATGATTGATGAGTGATGTTGATATGAAAAGGCATGCTTCAACGTTGTGTTAAGATTCCATGACAAAGAGTTTCTAATGGAAGGTATATTTGGTCATGTATCTCTGATGTGTGTGAAAGTGACACTAAAGTTAGGCCGCAAGGGCTAAGTGTGTGGAAAGATATTATTTTTAGAAGAGTCAAATAATGGTGACTCTTAGGCTAGGTAGGCTAATGATGTAGGGATCAAGCCCCCAAGTCTAACTCTAAGTGAAAATGGATGAGCATAGGAGATCTTTTGATATGATCATGGTGTAAGTGTGTGAATTTCAATATGAATGCATGCTTAATACGGCGGCACCTCGATGTGAGGTTGCTTACGTATCCGTTAGGAATCAGGCCGAACGTAGCTCTAGCCGAACCTCCCACAAATGTGTATACCTCAAAAAGGTCTTTTTAAGGGTTGTAACTTGGTTAGGATAAAGTTTATAGAAGAAGGGGATAAAGGCTCAAGACCCTAGATAAGCCCCCAAGGTGTGCAACCTCGCTTTTGAATATCTGTATTTTTATGCTTGATGTTTCTACTCTTTTTTTTTCTTTATTTATTTCATTTTAATAATTGTGGGCAATCCCAATCATGCGGTTTATCACTCACTTGGCATTCATGTTTCTCAGGCACGATACCGAGCACTCGACAGAGACGCAATCTGAGACGTGTTCATATCAAAGACATGTTTATGTCAATGACATTGGAACACTTACCCTTTTGTACACTTTTATTTATTTTATTATTTTTTTTAATTTAATCTTTTGAAATCACTCAAGCTTTTGAGGTTGCATAAGTTACACACCATCCCATCCCAAGGTTAGGTAGATATGGGTTACAAAAATGAAGGGTCTATCGTTAGACGAGGCTCAAAGTGGTTTACCAAAAAAAGTATGTATAGTTGAAGGGTGAAAGGTTATACGATGTGGCTACAAGGGGTGCCTCAAATCATTGGTATACCTTGTGCTTAATTCGACATGGATTTTTTTTAGTGCAATATAATGAAATGATCATATGTAAGAAATAAATGCTAATTTTATTAAAGGAAAAAAGAAAAAATATACAAAATTAATCTAAGGGAAAAGAAAGGTGCCTATGCTAGACTTATTGGGGAAAGAGTAAATAAAGAAAAAGAAAAAAATGATGTCATGAAATCTCGTCGTTGAAGCTCGCCTCTTGTCTTGTGTTGTTTGCTCCGACATCATCCAATCTTCTCGCTAGCTAGAGGTGATAGGATCTTATTTGCCTCCATGAGATCTTGAATGAGGTTTTGAAACCTGTAGCATTCATCAGTGGTATGACTGTGTTCTCGATGGTACTTGCAATAAGAGTTGGGATTCCATCTCGAAGATCGATTTTCTAGCGTTGGATCCTCGATAGGGCCAATAGGTTTGATTAATCCTTGATCATAGAGACGATCAAAAGCAGCATCGTAGGTCATTCCAATCGGTGTGAACTCTCTCCTGGGTTTCCTTTTAGATCCTTGATTTTCCATGGCTAAGACACCATTATGGTCAAAGGTACTAACATTATTACTAGAGTGGGCATTTTCAGAAGAAGAAGGATTGTCGTTCTTCTTTCCTTTCCAGCCACGGTGGTTTCTATTGTTAGTAGGTTTTTGTTTTGCGAGGTCATCTTTGATTTCAATTCCGATGTCATAAACGGCCTTGAAAGTTTTCAAATTGTGTTGATATTTTAAATGATTCGAATACTTCTCTTGGAGATTCTTGATAAACATCCTCACATATTCTTTTTCAGTGGGCACCTCAATCATCTTAACGGAAGTTTCCCTCCATTTATTAAAGAAAGAAGTAAAGCCTTCATTCTCTTTTTGTCTTAGCATCTCAAGTTGTCTATAGTCGGTTTCAACTTGAATATTTCACTTGTACCTACCAATGAAAGCGTTTACTATCGATTCCCAGGAAGAGGTTTTCTCTTTGTCAAGGGAGAATAACCATTGTTGGCAAACGGTTTCAAGAGATAGAGAAAATAGAGAATGAAGGGTTATCTGTTGCCTTGAATTTAGGGATGTCAGTGGCATTGAACTTATGCGGAAGAAGTTCCTTGTCCAGCGAGACCCCTTGTGAACTCATGCCCTGAAATTTATAGTCACTAGATAGCTTGCTCAAACTTTCTTGCATGAGGTTCATTTGTTGTTGCTTCACAGGGTCATCAATTTTGAGGGTTAAAGCCTTTAACACCTCAGTCGCGTCAGTCAATTGACTTCTAAATTCATTAACTTCCTCTTGAGTTGCCATTATGTTTTTAGCCTTCCTCTTTTGACGAATTGGTTTATCAAAAAGTGAGGCTGGAATAAAGAGGTTGTCCTTGATTAATTGCCCTTCTCTCCTCGACCAAGTACTGTGGAAAAGGAATTTGGGGATATTCATTGTTAATTATTTGACTCAAAATTTATTCAACATGCAAGGGGTGGAAGAAGTGAAGAAAGATTGGAATAGAATTTGAAGAAAGATGATGTAGATGGAGGGATATGAAGAATTAGGAATAGGATGTACCCCAAACTTAAATGACGGAAAAAACCGACTCATGCATGAACCTAAGACATGGTCATGGTGACTTATACTCAAAGTGTGTGCTAAGACTAATGAGTGTAGGTGACATACTTGGACTCGTGTCACGACTATGTGGCTAGACTATGTGACTAGACTCAATTAATGACTTGCCAAGGTATTATTGACAGCAAAATTTAACCGAATTTACTAGCAAACTGGTTAATTAGACACTAGGTGATGAATCAATAATCCGAACTGTCGGCAAAACGACATGACTGACGTCGCACTATGTAGTGTAGCGTCAGACGACAGAGATGTCGCCAAGCGCCACACTCCACAGAGTGGCGCTACTGTCCTGACTTTGGCGCCATTACTGGAGCTTCAATCTGAGACTGTTTTTGGTGTTATCAATCAATAGGTGTATGCCTAAAGTCGCGCTAGTTCAATTCTGATTAAAATCTTAGACTTTATTTACTCTAATTAATTAATTAGGCAAAGTTCTTTTAGTCATTAATTTATTAAATCTCAACACAAGTCAAACAAACAATTAAGAAATCATAGTATATGCACAACAAATAATGCACAATTAGTCAAGTAAGCACAATATGATGCAATGAGTTTGCAACCTAACCATGACCCTAGTTCTCTAAAGTTCGGGATATGGTTTAGTCAAAAGAGGGTCCATGGTTAATTTTCCGGATGCACCACGCGGAAGCCTAACCGTGAAGGGTTGGCGCGAGTAGATGGGACACCGCGAGTTTTAGAAAAAACTCGCTTCCATGTTTTGGTGAATTCAACATTCTCGGATTTACCCTTTGTTGCTATGTAGAACACATATGGGTTTCAGAAAAGTGAGAAAAACTCAATCAGGAAGTAGGATCGAGAAAACAATACGAAAAACTAGTCGAAATTAGAACGCATATTTCTGGCTCGGTATTGGAAGAGTTTGGCGCCAGCAAACAGAGCTTGGTGCCAGGTTTTAGCTGTAGCGCCTGGCGACAAGCCTGTTGTCTGGCGCTATAGTTAAATGTCTAGCGCCAATGCTTTAGTCGCTGACGCTAATTCCTACATGCCTCAGCAGCTTTCTGTGCTCGACAAAATTTTCCAGTTTCGCGCAGTGTTATTTCGGTCCTAGTTGTGAAAGATATTTCTCAAATTTCCTACGTGTAAAATCATATGTTTTAACTCATTACGGATGGTCTTTCCAATGAGATCTTTTTTATGCATATGAAAATTATTTTAATAAAAATTACGCACATGAAATACTTAGAATCTTTAATATTTTTTTTTCAAATATTAAGTAAGTATTCAATTTCAGATAATACTATTCCTCAAAAAAAAATTCATATAATACTATTTTTTTCATTTGTCTATAAACAATGTCATATAATACGTAATTTTAACTAAACCTGTGCTTTGCTTAAAAAAAATAAAAAAACAAAGGGAAAATTTACAGTGGAAAACACAGATAATATAACAACCATATTGTAGGGAATATTTCAAGCGCTAATCCCCTAGCTTGAACACCATTGTGGTCATACACTAAAGTACGATCAAAGAGATCGTCAACTCCATAAGGTCTTGAACCGTTCACAGGGTGAAGGTTACACCCCTTAACGATCCAAGAGATCGTCAACTCCAAAAGGTCTTGAACCAAATAGGGTTCAGGGATGAAGGTACAAATCCAACCTAAAAGAGATTGAACCTGCCCTAATAATAGGCCTCTACTTTATTCTGATCGTATTCATGTGCGCTTTCTAACTAACATGCAATCAATAGGTTTACCCTATACCTGTTTATCTATGTTGGTTGAATATTAATGCACAAATAAAACTATTATTGGCGATCACTTTAATTATAATCAAATTAACCCTAAACAAGATTATTAATCATCTTATTAAGCGTAATTACAAGTACCAAATTCCCTTTAAACATGCATAAAAGGCGTGATCAAGCAATAACAGTGAATATCATCAACATCATAATAAATAATTATAATAAAATTATAATCATAAATCATAATCATAAAATAATAATAAAAATAATCATAATAATCATAATTAAAATAATCATTATAAATTATAACAATTATAATCATAATTAAAATAATAAAATTAATCATAATTAACATAATCATGTTAAAGCATAATAATAATAGCAAGATCCTAGGCATGATACTAACAAGATTAATAACAAACCCTAGCATGTCACTAAACATTAAAAATCAAATATTTAACCCTAACATGATACTAACAATCGTAAATATTAGTAAGAATATAAAAGGCATCATACTTTTAATCATACTTGATATTAAAGTTACCCTAGACATGATACTAGGAATCAAAATAATAACCTAAGCATGATCTCTACATCATAATATCAATAAAAACCATTAAAGTACTTACTTTGATGCCTCGTACCTCTCTCTAATAACAAAACACACACGTTAAACTTCAAGGAAAATAATAAAAACAAACAATTAAATTAAATAATTGAAAGAGAGATTTGGGACCAAACCCTCATAAATTAAACCTTTCACGTCTAGGGCGAAGGCAACTTCTAATATGGCTAGGTGTTTTTAGATCTAACGAATGCGGAATTTTGTATTGTAAAAGGCCAGTTTAGAAAAGAGAGAGAATGAATTGATAGATTGTTGATGAAAAACTGATAGGTTGTAGATGAATCCTAGTTGTTTATGAGAATTGGTGAATGAAAATAGAGTTTTTACGACGTTATTTATAAAGAAAATCAGCCAATAATATAAAATATCAAAACAGAGTTCTGGCGCACACAAAACTTGACTAGCGCCAACGCTAGCTATTTGCGCCAGACGCCAATGCTAGCGCCAGGCGCCTAGCGTAGCGCCAGGCGCTACAGCTGGCGTTTGGCGCTGATCTGGAAATTCACGCGTTTTTTTAAAATCAGATAGAAATTGTCGTACGGGAGGATAAAATCGTATCTTTCCTTAAAAAAATGTTCTTTGATTTTAATTAAAACTTTGAAAAGTCAACAAAAGTCAATTTATCAATGCTGATTGAATTAGGAATGAAAAGAACCTTCTAGAAGAATGTAGAAGACTAAAACCATTCCTAATTGCATTAGGAATGATAAATTTATATTAGGCCCTCCCCTAGATCATTGGGCCGCATATAAGGCTGAAACCGAGCCCAGTTCAGTAATTTGGCCATAACTTCCTCAATATTCATCGCAATTGGGCGTATAATATATCGTTGGAAAGCTCTTTTCAAGCCCCATCCAACTACAATACTATTGGACCCATATAATGGACCAAAAAAACTGGATTGGCTGTTTTCTATAAATAAGTTATCAAAAACAGAGAGAAGAGAAAAGAAATTAAAACTATCCGCAACACTGAACTTTCCACACTTTCACTTCATTCGATTATGATTCGATGTGAAAGGTACTCATCACCGGGTTTGGTTTTGGGAAGACACAAATGGGTGTCTACACATATATATGTCATTGCAAATAAAATTTAAAAAAAAAAAGGTTGTAAGAGTAATGCGATACTGAATAAATAAAGTAAAAAATGATGATAATGTAATAGCATTTAAATCTTAATGTCAATGCGAAATGTGCTATATAAGGTATTCAAACAGTAGAATTATAAATAATAGCATCCAAAAGAAATTCTCAGTGCCAAAAATTACTGCGATTCTGAAATTACCAAAAAAATAAAGCTCATAGTATGCAATAACATATAGATGAATTGGCCAATACCTATTGTAACTTTATTAAAATAAAAACCTCAATCACCTATTCAAAAACTATAAAAAGTCTTAATTTAAAATTAAAACAAACTATGGCATCTAAAAATCCGTATTTGGGTCCCAATCAAAGATGGTGGGAAACTTTTCAAATGCACTGACTTCATAACAATCGGTCGCGTTTGTTGCATCGCCAATATTGTATGTCCTTGGCAGGCAGTTTCTCAATAGCTCAACGAAACCACCGCTTTTAACAGGTGACGGTTTTGTTTCTTGCTGGAACATTATGAACCACGTGAGTGATATCATGAACATCACGACCAATTTGAACACCCTGGACAATATTTTCATTCCTAGTGGTTTTGATTTCACTCTTTTTGGGTCTAACACTACTTTTTCCTTTATTAACCTTTTAGTCTTTTATGATGTCCTTTTCTTTGAGATTTATTTTCTCATTTTCTATTTCCAACAACATTTTTGCTAACTTGTCTCTCACCCAAGTTGATCGATCATATGATGAAGAAACCATTCTACAAAGTTGTGCACTTAATCGAGCGAGGAATGCATAACGTCCATTTGCTGATGCCTGGTCGTTTCTCTTTTAAAAATCATGTTCCTTGAATGTATTCTTCAGAGGCACCTCGGCTCTGATAGTCCACCTACAAAGAATACAACCAACTGGTATCTCAACCATTCCTTTGAACTTCATTACTACAAACATATGTCAACATGGTAAACCAATGGAGTTGTACTTCATACAACAACAAACCATTTGTTGCAATTTCTGGTTGTAACACACAACATAATTGCAATCATTGTTCACACAGTTGTTTAACCAAAAAGTGGTTAAAGCCCCATTACGATGTCATTTTTCTTCCTTAGTCTTGGTCACAATGTGTCTTGATTTAAAACTTAGTTCCTTCAAAAACAAATGGTACACGTTCCTTGTGTAGGTTCGTGCTGCTTGTGTCTTTATTTCAGGCAACACCCCAGTTATTACTGAAAATGTATGTGTTGAGATGTAATCATCTTTATCTTCTTCAAATCGTATATGCTCAAGGACTTGGTCATACAACTCCACAAAGCGGTACAATATTATTTATGATGTTATGACCGTTTTTAATGTACTATTCATGGACACACATCTTTGGGTACTTCTTATGCCTGCGTACAAATGTGTATTAACCAATACTGTAATCAATAAAATCACACATATTTTCATTTAGAAATAAAGATTTGAAATACCACTTAGGTTTACTAAGGATTACCTATGCAAATATTAATCTGAAAATCTTTAATGTAATCATACATTACTGTACTATAGATTACATTCAATATAATAATTAATATTTATTTACTTATTCAAGTGAATACATATAACCAAAGTGTTATTTGGGTGATATAGGTAGTGATCAAACACTATTAAACATAATAAGCGCTACCAAATTAAAATATGTAATGATAAAAATCAATATATGTAATTACATTAATAATTAAAATGTACTTACCTACATAAAATTGTCCCACCATGAAAGCATCCGCCCTTTTTTCCTTGTTATTGTACAGATCTTGTGCCCACTTTTTATCTCTCACTGCATCGTATGCTTTTATTAAGTCTTCCCAAGCCTCTTCAAACTCAGCTGGTGTACGAGCACCGTCTACACATTTCATAAAACTACTGCAAAACCGTTTGTTTGTGTGGCCCTTGATGTTGCACATAAGATGCCACAGACATAACCTATGATGCACATGTGGAAAAACCTCCTCAATAGCTATAGCCATGGCCTTGTCCCCATTTGTGACTACAATATATGGAGTAACATTGCCACCTGCCTCATTTAATGGTTCTAGAACCCATATGTATGTGTCAGGTTTTTTAGTCCCAATCAACGCAACACCTAAGGGTACAGTCTTCCTATAATGATTTACTCCAACGACAACAACGAATGGTTTCTGGTATGCATTGACTTTGTAAGTCGTGTCAAACTCTATTACCTTCCCGAAAGCCTTGTAATCTGCTTGGCATATTCCATCACACCAAAACATTTTGTCAATCCCATCATGGTCATCTCGTGTGTATCTAAGAAAAAAAGATGGGTCTGAGGCCGTTTTTCCAAGTAAATAAGGCAACACAATTTCTGTATCTCCGTCCTTTATTTCTTCTCTTTTAAACTTCTCACAGGTGTTGTATAAGTCTTTCTTTAGGAATCCTACTTCATGTGTTCCCCCAGCACTTTGTGCCAAATTCCTCATTGTGATGGACGGTTTCAGTCCAGAGTTAATTCAAGCTTTAATACGAATCTTTTCACCTTCGTTGACTTCTCTATGTCTCCTGTCATAAAATTTAAACACTCAATAAATTATAAATAATTTAAAATATAACACATTTAGATATCAAGTTCTTTTCGGTTTAACATATTTTAAAAAACTGACCTTTTGAAATACATCTGATTCATGGGTGCCCATTGTGCTCAGGTACAAAATCCTTCACGTACCATAAATCGGATCTGTGATCCCATTTGAAACTGATTGATGTGTTACAACCGCAGCGTGTTACTACCTTTCCCCTACGCAGCCTATCAGGTATATTCAAATGTTTTTCTTCTCAAAACCCTTCCCTATTACACCAAAAATTTTGGGAAGTTGGATTACCGTCAATTTTGCTTGTTGTTGTATGCTTGTGACAGATTCCAAACCCTTTGACCTTAGCGTACATCCTATAGAACTGAATACACGTGCAGTGGCTTCTAAAGGACAGTTGTTTCATTTCTGCTTAAGTAAAGTCTTCTAGCTTCTTCCCAAGTTTTGCCCAAACTTCAAGGTCTAGAAAACTTACAGGAATCTCATCAGTGTCGGTGTCCGTGTCAACATTACTTTCATTTCCATTGTCAATGTCCTGTATCAAATGAAATATTTGAAAATGTAAGTGTATATGTAATTTCCCATTTAAGATAATTATAATACCAATAAATTAAAAAAGTTAGTACCTCTCCATGATCCTTAGTTTCCGCTTGATTTTTAAGCTTGTCATATGAGCCATGTCAAACAATAAACATTTAATAAGAATAAATCATTAAAATCTATAAATTTATAAAAAAAAAAAAAATTAATGTTTATATAAATTGAATTTATTTAACAAATAAAACATTGAAAAAATGTTACCAACCTCAGATTCAAAGCAATCAGTTTGGTCCAGATTATTAATTTCTGTATCTACCACTTCTTCTCCTCCCGACTCCATTTTTTTCGATTACACAAACCCCTTAGGTGATAAAAAAATATTCTCTGGTGAAACAAAGAATAAAATATTAAGATATTCTGTTTTAATAAAATACAAAAAAAAAACAAGAATATATTTATACATATGAAAACCATGTAAAGAAAAATATTTAAAAAATATTTTACAATTTTAGTTTATTTTAAAAAGATTGTTACAAAATCTTTAGTTTGATAAGTTATGGAATTAAAGATATAGAATTACACAGTTTACCTTATTTATTCTGAGCATGTGTAGACACCCATTTGTGTCTCCCCAAAACCAAACCCAGTGATGAGTACCTTTCACGCCTAATCATTATCGGATGAAGTGAAAGTGTGAAAAGTTTAGTGTTGCGGATATTTTTAATTTCTTTTCTCTTTTCTCTGTTTTAGAAAACCTATTTTAAGAAACAGCCAATCCAGTTTGGTTGGTCAATGATATGGGTCCAATAGTAGTGTAGTTGGATGGGGCTTGAAAAGAGCTTTCCAACGATATATTATAAGCCCAATTCCGATGAATATTGAGGAAGTTATGGCCAAATTATTGAATTGGGCCTGGTTTGAGCCTTATATGCGGCCCAGTGATCTAGAGGAGAGCCTAATATGGATTTATCATTCCTAATGCACTTAGGAATGGTTTTAGTCTTCTAGAATCTTCTAGAAAGTTCTTTTCATTCCTAATTTAATTAGCATTGATAAATTGACTTTTGTTGACTTTTTGGAGTTTTAATCATAATAAAAGAACGTTTTTGAGGAAAATACGATTTTATCCTCCTTTACGGTAATTTCTATCTGATTTTAAGAAAACGCGTCAATTTCTTAGTCAGTGCCAAACGCGAGGTGCAGCGCCTGACGCTACGCTCGGCGCCAGCGCCTGGCGCTAGCTTTAGCACCTGGCGCTAACGTCAATGTTTGGCGCTAACCTGGTTTTTCGCGTCAAAACTCTATTTTGGTTTTTCTATCTTTTTGGTTGATTTTTTCTATAAATAGCTTCCTAAAAACTCCGTTTTGATTCACCAACTCTCATCAAGATTTTCTTGATTACTCTTTTTCTCTCTCTCTTTTCTAAACTAGTCTTCTCTCAAATACAAAATTCCGTATTCATTAGAGTTAGATACACCTATCCATATTCGAAGTTGCCTTCGCCCTAGACGTGAAAGGTTTAATTTCTGAGGGTTTGGTCCCAAATCTCTCTTTCAATTATTTAATTTAATTGTTTTGTTTATTATTTTCCTTGAAGTTACTAACGTGTGTATTTTGTTATTAGAAAGAGGTACGAGGCATCCAAGTAAGTGATTTAATGGTTTTTATTGATGTTATTATGTAGAAATCATGCTTAGGTTGTTATTATGATATTCCTAGTATCATGTCTAGGATAACTTTAATATCAAGTGTGATTAAAATTATGATGCTTCCTATGTTCTTCCTAATATTTATGATTGTTAGTATCATGTTAGGGTTAAAGATTTGATTTTTATTGTTTAGTGACATGCTAGGGTTTGTTATTAATCTTGTTAGAATCATTTCTAGGATCTTGCTATTATTATTATGCTTTAACATGATTATGTTAATTATGATTATTTTAATTATTATTATGATGATTATTATTATGTTGCTTGATATTTATTTTTATTGCTTGATCACGCCTTTTATGCATGTTTAAAGGGAATTTGGTATTTTTAATCACGCTTAATAAGATAATTTAATAATCTTTTTAAGGGTTAATATGATTATAATTCAAGTGATCGCCAATAATAATTTATTTGTGCATTAATATTCAACCAACATAGATTAAACAGGTTTAGGGTTAACCTAATGATTGCATGTTAGTCAGAAAGCGCACATGAATACGATCTGAATAAAGTAGAGGTCTATTATTAGGGCAGGTTCAATCTCTTGTAGGTTGGATTTGTACCTTCATCCCCGAACCCTATTTGGTTCAAGACCTTATGGAGTTGACGATCTCTTGGATCGTTAAGGGGTGTAACCTTCACCTCGTAAACGGTTTACAAGTTCCTAAAAAACTTGTTGGCGACTCTTTTGCTCTATCTTCTTTCCCTTTGGACGCCACCGTACTTTAGTGTATGATCACAGTGGGGTTCAAGCTAGGGGATTAAAAATTGAAATATTCCCTACAGTTTTTGGCGACTCTGCTGGGGAGTATTTCTACTTTAATTCCTAAAATTTATTTTGGCAATGATTTAGAATGAGTAGATGAGACTCGAAACGTTCTAAGTATTTCATGTGCGTAATTTTGATTAACATTATTGTCATATGCATAAAAAAGATCTCATTGGAAAGACCCTCCGTAATGAGTTAAAACATAGGATTTTACACGTAGGAAATTTGAGAAATACCTTTCACAACTAGGACCGAAATAACACTACGCGAAACTGGAAAAATTTTATCGAGCACAGAGAGCTGCTGAGGCATGTAGGAATAAGCGTCAGCAAACAGAATATTAGTGCCAGACTTTTAACTGTAGCGCCAGACAACAGTTCTGTCGCCAGGCGCTACAGCTAAAATCCGGCGCCAATATCTTTTTGCTGGCGCCTAATTCGTCCAATACCGAGCCAAAAATATGCGTTCTAATTTCGACCGGTTTTTCGCATTGTTTGCTCGATCCTACTTCCTGATTGAGTTTTTCTCACTTTTCTGAAACCCATATGTGTTCTACGTATGGACATAACCCTCTGGGAATTCATGCTCCATCTACCTGATTGAACGCTCTGAGCAACAAAGGGTACATCCGAGATTGTTGAATTCACCAAACCATGGAATCGAGTTTTTTCTAAAACTCGCGGTTTCCCATCCACTCACGCCAACCCTTCACGGTTAGGCTTCCGCGTAGTGCATCCGGACAATTAAACATGGACCCTCTATTGACTAACCCATATCCCGAAGTTTAGAGAACTAGAGCCATGGTTAGGTTGCAAACTCGTTGCATCATATTGTGCCTACTTGACTAATTGTGCATTATTTGTGGTGCATATGATATATGTTTTTCTTAACCGTTTGATTGACTTGTGTTAAGATTAAATAAATTAATGACTAAAAGAAATTTTCCTAATTAATTAATTAATTTGAGTAAATAAAGTCTAATGTTTTAATCAAAATTGACCTAGTACGACTTTATGCATACCCCTTTTGATTAATAACACCAAAAACAGTTTCAGATTGAAGCTCCAGCAATGGCGCCAAAATTTGAACTGTAGCGCCACTCTGTGGAGTGTGGCGCCTGGCGACAGCTCTGTCTTTTGGCGCTACACTGCAAAGAGAGGCGCCAGTCTTGTCGTTTTGACGACAGTTCGGATTATTGATCAAGTCATCACCTTATGTCTAATTAACCAATTTGCTAAGTAATTCGGTTAAATTTTACTGTCAATAATACTTTGTCAAGTCATTAATTGAGTCTAGGCACTAAGTCCCATGGTCTTACACAAGAGTCCAAGCATGTCACTTACACTCAACGCACACACCAATACACATACTTTGACCATGTCTAAGAGAGTCTTGTATGCGCGTTTTTCCGTCAATTTTTTAGGGGGGTAAGTCGGATATTAATCCTCCAATTTAAATACCATAATTAGTTCCTAAAAATATATACATTATTTTTGCCAAAAAAATGCACCCATTTTTTTATTTTTCCTCTTTAAAACCGTAAAGTCATGGTCGATTTGAGTCAAGTAATTAAAATGCAAAATGGTTTAAATTATAGCGCGTGGTCAAGAAAGGAAGGGCAGTTAATCAATGATAAGCTTTTCATAAAAGTCCAACTTTTTGATAAACCCATAGCTCGTAAGAGGAAAGCTAGGACAGTAATGGCAACACAAGAAGAAGTCAATGAGCTTAGGAACCAACTGGTAACCGTGACTGAGGCACTGAAGCTCCTAACACTTAAGATTGATGATCCCGTGAAACAACAACAGATGGACCTCGTGCAAGAGAGTCTAAGAAAGCTATCTAACGACTACAAGTTTCAAGAGATAAGTTCACAAGGGGTCTCGGTGGACAAAGATCTTCTTCCGCAGAAGTTCAATGCCAACGACATCCCGAAATTCAAAGCGACCGATAACCCTTATTTTCATTTAAGAGCCTTCAAAACGATAATGATTATGAAGGGTATCGACAAGAAGGTGTTCCCCTCTCTGTTCTCACTATCTCTCGAGGTCGTTTGCCAACAATGGTTCTTTTCTCTCGAGAAAGAAAAGACCTCCACCTGGGATTCCATAGCAAACGCTTTCGTTGATAGATACAAATGCAACATTCAAGTTGAGACTGACCATAGGGAACTTGAAATCCTCAAGCAGAAGGAGAACAAAGGATTCACCTCCTTCTTTAACAAATGGAGAGAAACCTTAGCTAAGATGATTGAGGTGCCGAGTGAAAAAGAATCTGTAAGGTTATTCATCAAAAACCTTCAAGAAAATACTCCAAGCATCTCAAGTATCAAAATAATCTCCATACCTTCAAGGCCGTCTACGACATTGGAATCAATATTGAAGACGACCTGGCTAAGTTGAAAGCTGCCAACAATAACTCCAACAGCGGATGAAAAGGAAAGAAGAACGACAATCAATCTTCTTCCAAAACCAACCACTAACAACGTTAGCACCTTTAACCTAGGCGAAGTCCTTGCTATGAATAGTCAAGGACAAAAGAAACCATTTAGAAAAAACTTTACTCCTATTGGCATAAGTTATGACACCGCATTTGATCGATTACATGCAAAAGGTCTTATAACTCCCATTGGACCATTTGGGGACCCACTAGTCGAAAATAGGTCGGCTAACTAGAACCCCAATGCACACTACAAGTATCACCAAGGTAGGGGCCATCGAGCCGAGAACTATTGGAAGCTTAAAGAAGCTATCCAAGACTTAATCGATAACAACAAGCTACCATTGCCCCATGCCAGTAAGAAGCAAAGTATTGATAATGCGCCTCTCGCTCATTCCTTGGCTATCTCTGATGAGGAAAACAAGGTTGACCCCTCGTCTCTCATCAAACCTATTAAAGAAATCCATGCCATCGAAGAAGAGGAGGAGATCTTTTTCGACGCTATGGATAACCTTCCAGAACCAGCAAGCAAAGAAGACATACAATCGCTCACAATATTTATGATGGAAGGATCGCATTTGCTACGTGAAACTCTCAAGGCTATGAAAGAACTTCAGAAGAAATATGACGAGGTTCCACTCCCGAAAGATGAACCTAAGAGAGAATTCACACCCATGGGAACGACTTATGAGGTAAAACGTTTTTCTTTTCAAGTCACCGAAAAACCCAAGAAGAGTAATAGACTCTACACTCCAATTGGGATCCCATATATATATACAAATGTTGGAAATGCTCTCCGAGAGTGGCGAGATCAAACCTCTCGAACCGAGACCATTTGAATCATTCAAAAGGACAGATAGATATTATTGTCAGTATTATCAATCAGGGGGTCACAATATCGAAAACTGTTTTAAATTTAAGTATTTAATTCAGAAAATGATTGATGAAAAGAAACTAGTCCAAGTTCCACAAGAAGAGGATGCAAGTATTAATGAAGTTTGGGACAGTGACGAAGAAGACGTCTTCTTAAAAGACATGGTAGGATCTCCACCTTCAGTGTCATACGCCATGGATGACTTTTGGGCTGAAGAAGATTCATCGATAGACGTCCTCACAAGATCTGGGAGAATGCAACCTCCCGTTTCAACACAACCCATGCCAACCACACAAAAAGTTCCCATACCTATCATTGAAGATAATGATATCTCAAAAAATTCAAGAAGACGAAAGTTGAAATGAACGTGTGGAAACTTCTGGCGACATCTCGAGAACATAGGTTGGCTGTAATGAATGCCTTGGACAAAATAGAGATAGATTCTGACACCACTCCTGAGGGGTTGGCTAATTTCCTTACGAGTGATATACCTAGTCCCATAAATTTTATCACATTTTCTGACAAAGATTTACCTCCAGAAGGTGACAAACACTATAAGGCATTAAACCTCACAGTAGTTTGCAAGAGAACGAACGTCTCTATGACTCTAGTAGACAATGGATTGGCCATTAACGTCTATCCACTTAGAACTACGAGGATTCTAGGCATAGGGGATGAAGATTTAACTCCGTCAACACAAGGAATAAGAGCCTACGACAACACTCGTCGTCAAGCTCTTGGTAAAATTACCATGAACGTAACGGCGGGACCAATAGAACATGCTACTACTTTCCAAGTAGTAGACATTAAAGCTTCATTCAATTTACTGTTGGGACGCCCTTGGCTTCATGACCTAAAGGTCGTCCCCTCATCTCTCCACCAACAAGTAAAAGCCATAGTTAGGGGAATCCCTCTCACCATCGATGCTTCACCTATGAGAATCAAGTCTATAGAAAATCCAATCAAGAATGTGGAGCACGACGAGGATGATGAAGATTTATGGAGCTTTAACGAAGAGGTCTTCTTAATCCAGGAAGATGAAAGGACCCCTCTTTGCCATGACCCCTATTCTAACATGATTGTAAATGTTATTCTTAAGAAACAAGGATATTTTCCTAGGATGACCCTAGGAAAGAAAAAGGGAATAGCAAAGTCGCTGGAGTCACTGGCCTCCCTAAATTAGATACTTTCGGACTTGGTTTCGAACCGACTCGGAAAGATCTTAAGCGAGCCCAGGAAAAATCCAAGGCACGTAGGGACGCTCGCATCCAAAAGAAAGAAATCCCAATGGACCAGTACCCTCTCACACTTAATGGTCAATTCATAAAAGAAGTAGAGGATTATCCATGCCATGAATTTCTCAAACCATTTGTCGTAAACGGCATAAGGCAACCGGGATTTGAAATTTTATTTTTGTGTTATTTCACATATGAAATCCCAACTCCTGTCCATAAGGAGAAAGCACCCCCATGCTTTGACTTTAACGTCATGGAATTATTATTTGGGCGAGAAAAGGATGAGCCAACTTACAAAGAGGATAACTCCTCGCTCATTCAAACAGTCCTACAAAGGGAAAGCATTGATCCCTCAAAGCTAATCACTCCAACAGAAGGATCACTATAAGGGTGGCGCAAGACCGTCAAGGTGAGTACTCCAAGTGGAAGAAAGATATCCATCACGACAGGGCAAGGACCGATGTTCAAAGAGTCGTCTGAGTCAGAGTCAGAGTCAGAGTCTCTCCCTATAGAGTCATCTAGGTCTTTAGTAGTAGCACCTTCCCCTTCTATCTCTTCTCCTAGAATAGTTAGTGATCAAGTCCTTGAGGACATATCACTCTTTGATGTAATGATCTCAGAGTACAATAATATATCTTCTTCTCCTTACTTCTTGTGTTCTTCTCTAACCCAAGATGACAATTATTGCTTAACTAACAATGAAAAAGACAAAGAACTTATTAAAGCAATGGAAACACTTGAAAAGAAAACATCGGTAATTGAAGAAACTGAGACGGTTGATATCTCAAATGATTCAACCAATAAAAGAGAAGTTAAAATCGGACTAACACTTAATGAACAAGAAAGAACCAATTTAATTAACTTACTTAAAGAATTTATCGATGTATTTGCTTGGTCATACGAAGATATGCCAGGAATTAATAGAGAAATAGCTCAACACACTATACAACTAATTCTAGGAATGAAACCTGTAAAACAAAAGTTACGTCGAATGAAACCCGACGTAGCTCTTAAAATAAAAGAAGAGGTCCAAAACCAAATAACTGCAGGTTTCATCAAGGTATCCAAATACCCCGAATGGGTCGCCAATGTCGTACCAGTTCCGAAAAAAGATGGAAGGGTAAGAATGTGTGTCGACTATCGAGATCTGAATAAGGCAAGTCCAAAGGACGACTTCCCTTTACCACACATCGATATTATGGTAGATAACACAGCAAATCACGCACTTCTCTCGTTTATGGATGGATATGCAGGTTATAATCAGATTCTCATGGCAGAAGAAGACATGGAGAAAACAACCTTCATAACACCATGGGGCACTTACTGCTACACGGTAATTCCATTCGGGTTGAAAAACGAGGGTGCTACTTACCAACGTGCAGCGACTGCCTTACTCCATGACATGATGCATAAAGAAGTCGAAGTATATGTAGACGACATGATTGTAAAATCAAAAGACCGTCCAGGCCATCAAGTAGCCTTAAGGAAATTTTATGAAAGGCTAAGAAAATACAATATGAGGTTGAACCCATCTAAGTGTGCTTTTGGAGTCACCTCAGGCAAGCTTTTGGGTTATGTTCTAAGCTCTAGAGGAATAGAGATAGACCCAACCAAGATCAAAGCAATCATGTCAATGCCACCGCCAAAAACTGAGAAGCAGATTCGAGTATTTATTGGTCGGTTGCAATGCATAAGTAGGTTCATATCAAAATTAACAACGATATGTGAACCAATCTTCAAGAAGCTTAAGAAGAATGTACAAGTAATATGGGTGACGAGTGTCAAAAAGCCTTTGAAAAGATCAAAGCCTATCTCGCAAATCCTCCCGTATTAGCACCAGCACTTCCCGGAATACCTCTTAGGTTGTACTTAACAGTTACCAAAGAGACAATGGGAGCTATGCTAGCACAAGAAGTAGAAGGCAAAGAAAATGCAATCTACTATCTAAGCAAGAAAATGCTCGAATATGAAGCACGTTATACACCACTTGAGAAATTGTGCCTCGCCTTGGTGTGGGCCACAACCAAGTTAAGACATTACATGCTAGTGCATATCGTCTTCGTGGTCTCCCGATTAGATCCACTCACGTATCTATTCGAGAAATCTACACTAAATGGACGCATATCGAGATGGACAGTCAATTTAGCCCAGTTTGATGTAAGGTTTATGCCGCAAAAAGCTATCAAAGGATCTGTGGTGTCAGACTTTCTAGAGGACTTTCCAATAGAAGACTCGACGCCGATACAAGACAATGAATTTCTAGATGAAGACTTAATGGTCACTGAAGATGATACTTGGACCTTATACTTCGACGGAGCCTCAAACCAAAAGGGATGTGGCGTTGGATTATTACTAGTATCACCTAAAGAAGAGCATGTCCCAATCTTTATAAAGCTTGACTTCGACGTTACTAACAACGCTGCTGAATACGAAGCATGCATGGTGGGCCTTGAAACAACTTTGGTATTGGGAGTCAAAAAGGTACGGATATTCGGAGACTCTTCATTAATCATCAATCAAATATCCAAAAGGTGGAAAGTAAAGAGCAAAAGTCTAGCCCCTTACCAAACCTATCTGGAAACTCTTACTAATCAGTTAGAGAAGGTAGAATACACATATCTACCTAGGGAAGAAAATCAATTTGTTGATGCCTTGGCAAGACTAGCCTCGATGGTTATGATTCCCACGGAAATCGAGTAAATGCCTCTAACTATAGAAAAAAGGCACAACCAGCATACATTCAGGCTATAGAAGATGATCAAGTAGTCCAAGACGAAGAAGAAGAAGAAGAAGAACTGTGGTACACGAATATACTCAATTATGTCACCAAAGGAGAATACCCTCCCCATGCTGACAAAAGAGCAAAACGAGCTTTAAGACTCTTGGCTTCCCAATATGTGCTCATAGACAACGAGCTACATAAAAGGGTACCTAAGGGTCGAGCTCTCTTATATATATGTAGGAAAAAAGGATTCTCAAAGAGCAATGAGGATAGTTCACGAAGGAATTTATGGCACTCACATAAATGGTAAAATGTTAGTCCAAAAGATAATGCGAAAAGGATATTATTGGACTACAATGTATAGGGACTTTCATCAATACGTAAAAAGATGCCCTAAGTGCCAAATCTACGCCAATTTACAACATGTTCCTCCATCCTTGCTCTGCACATACACGTCGCCATGGCCATTCTCTACATGGGGAATTGACATCATTGGCAAAATCAATCACCCAGGAACAGGAGGCCACAAATATATTCTAGTAGCAATTGATTACTTCACAAAGTGGGTCGAAACGCAATCATACGCTAAACTCACTGCAAAACATGTAGCACTCTTCATCGAGATAAATATTATTTGTCGATACGGAGTCCCACATGAAATGATAAGTGACAATGGAACTCCCTTTCAAGCCGAATGTGAAGAATTGCTACAATAATATGGCATTCAACGCCATCATTCTTCCCCTTATAGGCCTCAAGAAAATGGAGCAATCGAGGCAGCTAATAAAAATCTAAATACTATCATCGAGAAACTGACGGAAAATTATAAGGATTGGCCTGACAAACTTCACTTCGCAATGTGGGGTTACCGCATGTCAATTCGCACATCAACAGGGAATACGCCATTTTCCTTGGTTTATGGAATGGATCCCGTACAACCTGTCAAACTAGAAATTCCATCTCTACGCATCGCGTTAGAGAGCCAACTCGATGAAGTTGAATGGACTACGGCAAGATATGAAGAGTTAATTCTACTTGATTAAAAACGACTAGAAGCTCTACATCACACTCAATGTTATCAAACTCATATGGCTAGGCATTTTAATAAGAAGGTCAAGACAAGAAACATCAAAGTAGGAGACTTGGTGTTAAAAGCATTAAGGAAAAATGTTTTAGATCCAAGGGGAAAATTTAGACCTAATTGGTCTGGACCCTACATTGTCAAAACAATCCTGTCAGGAGGTGCAGCAAAACTAACTGATATGGATGGCAATGAGTTCTCGAACATGAAAAATCTTGACCAAATTAAGAAATACTACCCATAATTACTTGAGTAGGATACTCAAGAGAGCTACGTTTGGCCTGATTCCTTAAGAAAGGATACGTAGTCAACCCTTTACGGATGTGGCCACTTTATTTTTTTAAAAAAATCTCGCATCCCAGAATTAATTAAAAATTTGACAGAAGATCGACGGAACAACGGCACAGAAAAAATTTTGGCGCCAGACGATGGCAACCATCGCCTGACGCCAGACTACCGCAACCGGCGTCAGTCGCAGATAGGTGGCGCCAATTAACAATTAATAGTCTGGGAATATTTCGGTGTTTTTCGGAAAATTTTCGACTTCCGTACTCGAAAAAATTTCTGGAAAATTAATTTTTCGAATTTCATTGCTTTAAAAAAATAAATTTAAAGTAAATAATTTAATTAAAAGCTGGAATTTCATTAATAAAATAAATTACATTATTGATGGAATTTAAATAAAGCTTAAATAAATTAACTTTAAACAAATAAAAAAAATAAACTAAGTCTAATAATTGGAAATTAAGCAATAATCTTAATCTTCTTTCTCTTTCTTAGCTCTTTTCCAATTTTTGTCTGCTTCTTCCTCCTCATCCATAACCTTAGCTAGTAGGTATTCTTTAGAGGATCTACATTCAATCTTGGAGTAAATAGTTTCCCCCTCAGCTAGGACTCCATGCTTCTTTTCTACCCAAGCTTTCTTTTTTGTGGTGTCAGCTTTCCTTTTTCCCTTATCTTTTGCAGTACTCTTCTTCCTAGGCATTGTAGGTGTTTTGAACTCAATTCTTTCACCTAAGAGTTCCTTAACAGGAATAACTTTGTCACCTAGACGACTCTTCACATCTGTTTTACTCTGATTTTTTTTCATGTCCTTCGTGGGTTTCTTCAGAAGCCACCTTTTCACATCATTGGACAAGGAAGGGGGAACCTTTTGGGTAATTACTTCCCATAAAGGTCTAGCGCTCCAATAAGCATCAAACTTGTCTACTTCCTAGGAGACAGAGAACTCATAGGGACGACAAAGATCTCCGGAAGGAATAGTCTGAAGTAGGCCGTATTGTCTTTTTATCCTGCAGGGATAGTAAAAAGTCATACGGGACAAGCTTGGAAGACAGCATAATGGTTGCTTGTTGACACCAACCATATTTTCTATTTTCCATCAAGGGATGACCCACTTGATGGAAAAATTGCAGGATTCGAAGACCTTCTTCCATTCATGGCGCCCCATCTTAGAGAAGCGTTTCTTCCGCCTCACGAAGCAATTTGGAGTATACTTCTCAATGTTGTCTGGAGGGCTAATTAACTCCAGTCGTAACATTAGCCACATCTGTAAAAAATTGGAGAGCCCCGAAAAGGTGCTTTTGGATTCCTCTTTAATTCATCAAGACTAAGCACAGTCTCTCCAACTATTAAAGGCATTGGGTTTCTCCCTGATTCAATTTGTTCTAATACAGTGGATATAATTGATTGACCCTCGTTACTTTTACCACTAGTAAGAAAAATTTGATTAAGCATAAAAAACAAGAAAGCTCTTCTTCTATAAACATGTAAAGATTCAGAGTAAGGTCTATCAAAATAATGGCGAGCAAATTCTTTCAAATTAACTATATTACCATCTATTATTTTTTATAGATCTCTGTCTTTTAAATTGAAGAAGCTTTCAAAATCCTTATAATAATATGCATCTATTCTAGGGAATACTACAAGATCTATTGCAGGGAAACCTAAAATAGCACAAAATTCTTCCGGCAAAGGGCTAATTTCATCATACCCTATTCTAAAGCAATGAGTATCTACATCCCAATATTCTAGAGCGGTATGAATAAAATCTGAGTCAAGATCTACCCCTTTGGTACCATAAATACTCCCCAAGTAAAATACATCTAATTCTTTTCTTACTTTGGCATTAAGAGACCGACACCATTCATGGGTGTAATTGGTGAAACTCTTGGTGACTAGAGACATGATGTTATTTTTCTAAAAGCTAAGAAATATTTTATTTCTTGAAATTATGAAGAGAATCGGCTGGGCAGGGGGCTATTTATGCACAAAATCGGACCAGTTTTAATCTGGGAAGGATTCGGAGTCAGCGCTCTTTAGCGCCAGAGCCTGGCGCCAAACGATAAGTGTAGCCCCTGGCGCTACACCAAAACGCGTGGCGCCAGCTGGCGCCAATTTGCCTCATCATACGCGCTTTCTAAAAAACCGTGTTTTTAACTTAATTCGAGTCTGCTAATGACTTTACAGCTTCCTTATCTTTTTCTAAATATTCATTTATTCCTCTTTTTTTAATTAATATAGCTATTATATTAATTATATTATTTTTTTGGGGTTTTATTTAGACTAATTTCCAAGTTTTTATAAATCCAATATTTTATTTGACTTTTCCTTTTTCATTTTTTCTTTTTTGGGGGAGAAAACCGGATACCCTCCATCAATAATAAAAATGACGGAATTTTTTGCGCAAAATTATTTGTCACATTTCCTTGAACACACACGCACATAATAATAATAATAAAAAAAAATGAAAAAAACATGTTAATATAATAAACTCATAATAGTATGTATATACAAATATGTCTAAAAAATGAGTCTAACTAAAAGGCAAAGTTCTATACAAAGTCAAAAAATAAATAAAAAGCACAAGACCAAACTACGGCGCCGGGGGACGTAAACCCATCATCGCATAAAACTCCGCTGTACGAGGAGTAACCTCTCCACCAGCTCCAGCTCCAGCATCAGCTCTGGTCTCCGCGGGAGGAGGAAAGCTCAACACAGGACCCGTCCACCCAAGATCAACCTGAGGTTGACGCTGCGGAGGCTGTTGCGATGACGAGCCAACCTCGTACATCCCACCACCTCTAAGAGTCGAGGTAGCCTCTCCCTGGCCTACCGGCGCAGCATGTGCACCCTTAGAGGAAGAACTCGAGCCCTTTATGGCCTCGATACGAGCAGCCTCAGAACGACCACCCCGACCTCCCGAAGTAGTGCGGCGACGTCTCGAGCTAGACCTCGCCGGATCCCTCCGTACCTTAGGTCTCGTGCGGGTACGAGAAGGAATGGGCTGACCCTGCAAAAGAAATTAAAATCAGAAACAGGCAAAATAGAAGCGGTAATACAAAAACATATAAAGGGAAGACTACCTCCTGAACGGCGTCGTCCCGACGGTAAGTAGCCACATTCCTCACCTGGGCAAGCTGGCTCCGGAAGGCATCTATACATCGTGCCATCGCCGAAACCACCTCGCGTGAGAACTGTCAAGAAATAAGTCAGTAAACATGCATAATGTATATGGACAAAAATTGCAAATAAACAAGCTTACCCGAGTCTGGTGGCGAGGAATCGACCACTCCACGAAGCGCTCGTCCTTATGAGCCGGAGGAATCATCTCCTCAATCGGCCCATATGTCCCCTGATAATGGATAGACATACGGGGTGGCACGAACTCAGCAGCATCGTCCTTACAAAGGAAAAACAAAATCATTGAATCATCACCTGGGGGCTACATAACGAAAGATAAAACCTGAAATCGTACCGCCACATCCTCAGCAGGTACAGGGACTGGAGCTAACAACGGTAGTAGCTCCTCCCCATAGCATCGCCCAGGGATCATGTAAGATCGCCAAGGGGTAACAGCTCCCTCTGACATGCTCACCAACCTCGTGGCGTTAAACATGTGACGTGGTGGAGGAGCAGGAACGATAAAGGTATCGGAGGAATGCTGAATAGAAACCCTCTCTCCAAGGTACGCAACCGCTCCATAGGTTCCTCAGAAATACCGACGCTCTGCAATATAATGCGCGGCTAACCCAGGGACTTCCAGGTCGACCCACGGTCGGTACAGCACCTCAGGCTCTTGCAAAGAGTGTCAATCAAGCAAAAATTTATCTAAGGCTTAACAAAATTTCAAATAAGAAAAGAATCATACCGAGATGATCCAATCTCGGACATATGCAGTGGACATCCCCACACGGCGGCTGCCCCACGAAGCAGAGAGGAATTACTTGTAGAAACAGATCTACAAGAAGCTAAAGTTATCGGCAAATGCTAACTAAAATGTAGAGCTAAACTTTATAGGGAATAAGGTTTACCTCTACGACCCTCCAAAAGCCGGACAAAGCAACATTCGACCCAAAGGATCGATGTCGACACGAGTCCCGCAGTGCTCGAATGAAATCAGCATAGGCCAAGCTGGCCCAGTCATAAGTCCCGATCCGGTGTAGATCGCGGACGGCAGGAAGGTAGTAAAGCAGCGCCCTACTACCCTTGTCAGGGGAGAACGTCCCTGACAGCAAGATAAGTGCAAAGATGCACACCCGCTGCTCTCGGGTAGTCGCACCATCGTCGAAAGCCGTTGCTAGAGTCGAGCGGCAAATCCTCCTAGCGCTAAACTAAGTCCAATCTACCTCAGCTCGAGCCCAAATAGCAATCGGACCCAACAGCTCCTCGACCTCAGGAAAAAAGACGTCGATCCCTCTGTCGTATGGCAGTGGCACGGAGCTAAACTCCAGTCCTGTGATGAGACTAAAGTCTGTAGGAGTTACCATCAGCTCACCCCAGGGAAAGTGGAAAGTGTTGGTGGTGTCCCAAAAGAACTCCACCAGAGCACGAACTACATGATGACCCTCGCTAGAGGCAACCATTGCCTCGGAGGTCTCCAACAGCGCAGTAAGACCGCAAGACTCCCATAGAAGTCTCGTATGATCGTCTCTGGCGAGGTACATCTTGTACAGATCGCCCAAGCCGTCACAACCAAAACCATGACAGCGCGTCCTCCCAACAGTGATGCCCCGTCTCACCATCTCAAAAATGTGATGGACGGGAGAAAAGTACAAGGTCCGTTCATCCCACTCGGGGAGTCGGCCAAGCGAAATGGACGGCTCGGCATTGTCCTCTACGGGCTCATGCTCCCGTCAAACGTCTCGGGACCGTGAACCGGAACCTCGTTGTCTAGCCATGATACATTGTGCAGAATTCTCATAAATTAAGGTTCTACAGTATCTAAGGTTCGCCTAGCCGCATGATACTATGTTCGCAAAAAAAAAAAAACAGAGTACGTAGTACTAAAACAGAGCACAAATTCAAATTGAGGATAACGATATTTTTCAAGCAATCAAACAATTTCTTGAAATACTATGGTAATTATTGTGACAAATTCGACAAGAATTGCTAGCAAAAATATCAAGAACAAGCCACGTTGTATTCCCGACCTTAAGAGGTTCAACAATGGCAATATGTTCATTTCTTCACCAAATTGAGTCAAACAAGTCTCAAATTACTCCCAAGACAATATAAAAACATAATCTAGCAATTTCATGGCATAAAATTTGATAAACAAAGATAATTAAGCAATCTAAATTTCGAATTTTCAAGAAATTTGAGAATAAACACATGCAAAATTCATTAAAACCGGTGTGAGTTTGAAGAAAACTTACATAGATCGGGAAAATGGATGGAATAAGATTTGATTTGCAACAAATTTGAGCGAATTTGGTTGAGTAGCGAGCAAGAACGGATCAAATGAAGTTCTTGAAATTTTCGAGCATGAAACGCGACGAGCAGCAGCGGAAATGAGGAAGAGAAGGGTATTTAAGAAAAACCCAACTCTGGCGCCAAGGGTCAGACCTTGGCGTCAATCGATAAGCTTGACGCCTGGCGCTAGCTCCAGCGTCTGGCTCTACAGCCAGTTAAGTGGCGCTGATGTTATTTCAGCGGCGCCGAAAAGTTCAGCCACTCACTACGGTTGTTTTATCCTTATGCAATATGTTTTGGGTTCCTTGGTACGCCAGTTAGCCCCTCTAAGCAATTTGACACGATTTTTAGTAATCGGCTTGATTACATAAAGTGATTGACCTGATGAAAGATTATCTCACTTAGCTTAAAGCGCCTAAGTATTGGCTCATCGCAAAAGGCACCGACATACTGGTTCATTTGCAAAAGGCACCGACATATTGGTTCATTCATTCAGCAAAAGGCACCGACATACATGTTCAAAGCAGCAAAAGCACCAACGTACATGCATAGCGGAAGCAAAGTTCAAGCGAGCTTTTAAAGATCGACAAGCGGAGATCTTCGCTAATTTCCTTTGGAAAATTATCGCAACAAATGAGGGTATCCTCAAGCGAGGATATCTTCGGCAGCGTTCCCTAGATTATGGAGAGTTGTCAAAAACAACTGAAGGTGATTTCAAGCGAAGTTGTCTTAGATCGTGTTACCTAATATGTGGAAGATGGTCACAAAGCGGAAGAGGATCGTTTCAAGCGAAGCAATCTTCGATATTGGAGACAATTACAAGCGTAGCGGTTTTCAAGCGGGATGGCATTCCGGCAGGAGGTCATCAAAACAAAGATACGGCAGCAAATCGGTTACTTTTAGAGACGTGTGCTCGACGGTGCAAGCTACGCGTTTCTTAACTCTTTTATTTGTTTAACTAACGCTAGTTTGCAGGTATCGGTGTTACAAGAATGATTTAGGATCGCAGAACGTTCTGAATCATTCTCCATCCCTATCGATACTTTGACTTTTATTTTCGAAACTTGCGTTCCTCCAAACTCAGTCAAAGTGGGGGCTTCTGTAGACACCCATTTGTGTCTCCCCAAAACCAAACCCAGTGATAAGTACCTTTCACGTCTAATCATAATCGAATGAAGTGAAAGTGTGGAAAGTTTAGTGTTGCGGATAATTTAAATTTCTTTTCTCTTCCTCTGCTTTTGAAAACCTATTTTAAGAAAACAGCCAATCCAGTTTGGTTGGTCCATGATATGGGTCCAATGGTAGTGTAGTTGGATGGGGCTTGAAAAGAGCTTTCCAACGATATATTATAAGCCAATTCCGATTAATATTGAGGAAGTTATGGCCAAATTACTGAACTGGGCCAGGTTTGAGCCTTATATACGGCCCAATGATCTAGAGGAGGGCCTAATATGGATTTATCTTTCCTAATGCAATTAGGAATGGTTTTAGTCTTCTAGATTCTTCTAGAAGGTTCTTTTCATTCCTAATTTAATTAGCATTGATAAATTCACTTTTGTTGACTCTTTGGAGTTTTAATCAAAATAAAAGAACGTTTTTTCAGGAGAAATACGATTTTATCCTTCTGTACAGTAATTTCTATCTGATTTTAAGAAAACACGTCAATTTCTTAGTTAGCGCCAAACGCTAGCTGTAGCGCCTGACGCTACGCTTGGCGCCTGGCGCTGGCCTTAGCGCCTGGCGCTAACCTGGGTTTTCACGTCAGAACTCTATTTTGGTTTTTCTATCTTTTTGGTTGATTTTTTCTATAAATAGCTTCCTAAAAATTCCGTTTTTATTCACCAACTCTCATCAAGATTTTCTTGATTACTTTATCTCTCTCTCTCTCTCTCTCTCTTTCTCTCTCTCTCTCTCTCTCTCTCTCTCTCTCTCTCTCTTTTCTAAACTAGCCTTCTCTCAAATACAAAATTCTGCAGTCATTAGACTTAGATACACCTAGCCATATTCGAAGTTGCCTTCGCCCTAGACGTGAAAGGTTTAATTTCTGAGGGTTTGGTCCCAAATCTCTCTTTCAATTATTTAATTTAATTGTTTTGTTTATTATTTTCATTGAAGTTACTAATGTGTGTATTTTGTTATTAGAAAGAGATATGAGGCATCCAAGTAAGTGATTTAATGGTTTTTATTAATGTTATTATGTAGAAATCATGCTTAGGTTGTTATTATGATATTCCTAGTATCATGTCTAGGGTAACTTTAATATCAAGTATGATTAAAAGTATGATACTTCTTATGTTCTTCCTAATATTTATTATTGTTAGTATCATGTTAGGGTTAAAGCTTTGATTTTTATTGTTTAGTGACATGCTAGGATTTGTTATTAATCTTGTTAGTATCATGCCTAGGATCTTGCTATTATTATTATGCTTTAACATGATTATGTTAATTATGATTATTTTAATTATTTTTATGATGATTATTATTATGTTGCTTGATATTTATTTTTATTGCTTGATTACGCCTTTTATGCATGTTGAAGGGGAATTTGGTATTTGTAATCACGCTTAATAAGATAATTTAATAATCTTGTTTAGGGTTAACATGATTATAATTCAAGTGATCGCCAATAATAGTTTATCTGTGCATTAATACTCAACCAACATAGATTAAACAGGTTTAGGGTTAACCTAATGATTACATGTTAGTCAGAAAGCGCACATGAATACGATCTGAATAAAGTAGAGGCCTATTATTAGGGCAGGTTCAATCTCTTTTAGGTTAGATTTGTACCTTCATCCCCGAACCCTATTTGGTTCAACACCTTATGGAGTTGACGATCTCTTGGATCGTTAAGGGGTGTAACCTTCACCTCGTGAACAGTTTAGAAGTTCCTAAAAAACTTGTTGGCAACTCTTTTGCTCTATCTTCTTTCCCTTTGGACGCGACCGTACTTTAGTGTATGATCACAGTGGTGTTCAAGCTTGGGATTAATGCTTGAAATATTCCCTACAGCATGCCTCCTAATATATCGCATTTTATGGAACCTTCTTAGTTTTGTTAACTTAAAATTAGGAAATATGAGTATAGAATCTCAAAAAAAATTTTAAAAAAAAAATTTATGCTTGATAAGTCATGATTCCTTTTTTTTCGGATAACAAGAACTAATTGTATTGAATAAATAAAAAGTTATTGTGCTGAACATACGATATTTACTAGACTACAATTTAGGGCTATGTATATAATTGACATAGTAGTAATTGCCAGGTTAATAAAAAAAATTAATAATAAATTAGATGAACTATGTGACACTGTAATTTAGGTAATAATACATAAAAATTTTGGTCATCAACAAAATTTAGATATTCTGTTTTTTTTTTTTTTTTAATTACACATTTACACATTTTGGCGCCAAAAATGGTGTGAAAATTGATCATTTTGGCACCATTTTTATTATTTTATATACGTAGCTAAATCTCCAGTTTAAAGCGTCACAATTTTTCACTCGCAATATTTTTCTCTTTTAGTGAATACCTCCAAAATTTCTCTTTATCATTTTATTTTTTTCAGAAATGCCTCCAAGTCCAGAAGCAGTCTTTGATCATGAGTTTGACATATTTGACTTTAGGTTATTTATCACTCATTTACTTTATTGTATTGGGAAAAAAAAAAAGATAAGTGACATATTGCTTGCCTGTCAGCAATTACCTACGGTTGTAAAATGATTTTTGCCGATAAAATTACGGTGTATTGTATGGATAACGGAATGCCCTACAATGACAACCTGGATGATGGGCCTCTTCCCGGAATATTGGGTGATGGTGTAAGTCATGCAAAAGATTTAATCGAATTCCAGATATTTATGAAAAGACTAATCATCGTTTGTGGTGTTACACAAGCCGAGTCTTTGATTGATAATGGTAACCATTTCAAAATTTCTTAAAAATATCTTTCGACTGAGCTAAACTTTTACTACAGAGAGCAATACATGTTCAAAAAGTTGTCATTGAATGATAATGGGAAACGTGTTCTTGAGGTGGCGGAAACGATATATGATATTGTGTTAAATGAAGAAACATGGTTGGCAGATTCCTTCATCAAACGTCCAGAAAAAGTCCCCAAGATTACAAAATATATTGATTTTGTTGATCTTTGACAAGGCAATAATCGTGTCGTTGAGCGACTACACCTAAATCAAATGAATTTATAACGCTCTACTGACCTAATACGTGTATAGGGTAAATAGAGGGGTCGAACCACAGGGAGAAATGCTTAAGCACTGCATTCATTACCTAGGGTCTAAGATAAGAAGTGTGAATAACTAAAAGGTTAAACTAAGAACGAAATGGATTAAAATTAATATAGCTAGGAACCAAGGGAAATGGGTAGGTGAAGTTGACGCTTGATCATGCAATACCAAAGTAGCATATTAATGGTAAACTAAACATGCATGAATACCGGAGTAAGGGGGTCCAATCTAACTGCCTTCTGGGGTTAATTGGTTTCTCCTAACATAGCCTCTATGTTTCCACATTAGAACCATATATTAGAAGGTGCAAACAAAGAATTATCGATAGTAATGAATCTCAACTAAGTCAACTTCCGTTACTTGTTAGTAAAGGCTCATCTTTGATCAACTAACAATGTGCACTTGCAAGAAAGGCGAAAGAATATCAAGCATGCAAAGACTTTAATCACCATTAACATAACCCCAACATTAAAATCATGAACAATTAGCAACTACACCATCCCCACACCCTTGGCTAGGTGACTACTCAAAATCATGTTGAAAACAATATCAATCATCAAATCAATAAGCATCAACATGATTAATAAGCACAGAAGAAAAATCAAAGCAAATAAGCAAAATCAAAAACAAAGGTAAAGAGAAAGAGTAAGAGATTGCTCATTAATTGAAGATGAAGGTCTACAAAGGATTGAACAAACTCCTTCTTCAAAATCCAAGTTAATCAATGAAGAAAACCACACTTTCTCTCTCTACCAATGAAGATTAATAGTGTTTCTCTCTCTAGATTAAGCTAAAATGTAGAAAAATTAAAACTAAGTTAATCTAATCTCTCCAAACGTCCTAAGATGGGACTTATATAGTTCGTACAGAGCCATCTGATAAAAGGAGAGGTCCGACCGAACAATGGGAAGGTTCGGCCGGACTACAAGGTAGGTTCGGCCGGACTATAGGGTAGGTTCGGCCGAACCATGGGTAGGTTCGGTCGAACCTCCCTGATCCTGGTCTGGTCGAACTCCTGTGGTTCGGCCACTCCTGCAAAACTGCCAAATTTCATCTTGTCCCTGCCTCAACGTTCGGCCGAACCACTGAGCAGGTTCGGCCACACCTTGGTCTGGCCACACCTTCAGGAGGTTCGGCCGAACCTCTTCTGAATCATGCTTCCTCCAGCTTCCCTTGAGCTTAGCTTCCTCCTCTTGAAAATCTCGATGGTTCCTACAAAGCGTAAGCATGAAAATCACAATAAGAACAAAGCGAGAAGACTAAGAAAAATGGAAGATAAAGGAGAAAGAAAAGAGGAAGCAAAACTAAGTAAAAATGCTTAGAAAAAGGGCCACACAAGTGCAAATGAGGGGAGAATCCTTAGAGAAAAAGGATAAAAGAGTGGCATAAATGCCACTCATCAAAATCCCCCAGACTTGCCTTTTGCTTGTCCTCAAGCAAGGAATACTAAAACAAAAAGACAATACACACAACAAGCATAATATTACAAGGGTTAAGAAAACCAATCAAGCTTCACGATGGGAAATGCTCCAAATGGGCTCTAACATGGGGACATGAATCAAAGAATGTTTACTTTTCTCAACTCAAAGAGGGGGAACACGTTCTAAGATGCTCATGGTTGAAGGAGACAAACCTAAGCTAAGCGTAGAGAACTAATGATTTCATCCTCTGCCCTAGTTCCAACCAAGACGGTCCGCGTTCTCTCCACTAGCTTCAAATCATCCCCAAGTTAGCTCCTCATGATTCCTCGAGGGAACCGGAAAAATAAATTTTATGTGGAGTCATAAGGTTATCCCGACATCTCAACTATGCACACTCTTTCCATAGGGTTGAAATCTATCTCTCTCCACCGTTCTTTAACTGCACTCCTCCAAGTCCAAGGGTCTTAACTCGGGTTGTAATGTCATGGCTAGGGGTTAAGGTTGGGAATTAATTTGAATAGTTTGGTGGCAAATCCTAAGTGAAGCAAAAGAGTGGCCATCTCTCAAGAACAACCTAAGAATTGAACCTAAATTCAAATTGCAACCGTCAATACAAAATTTCACAACATTACTTCATTTTTCTCATCATTTTCTCTTTCTTTTCTTTTTTTTCAACTCTTCTTTTTTTTCTTTTTATTTCTTTTTTTTTTCTTTTGGTTTTCATACGTTGCATCCTTCCTCACAAACTTTTTTGCAAAAATTTTCTTTCATGAACAACTTTGAAAATCTCACTTGAACCAATATTCATAACTTTCTTGCCCTAAAACCAACACTCTCGAATTCGAACCTCAAAAGCCAATGCTTCACTGACTACAAGGGTTGGTAGAACATAGGCCGATAGGTTTGTAATATGGCTAGATTAAGAAAGGGGGATGAGGTCCAAATTGGTTAGCAAGTGGGTGGATGTAAAAATGAAAACCAAATTTGTAACAAAACACAAAGAAAACAAAGAAAAATGAGAATAAATGCCCTCTTCCTCCTTTAAAGTTGTTTAGTCATGATCTCAGGGAGCTAAATACCAACACAAATATTAAGACATGCATAGTTAAGGATCCAAAGCGCCGCTCACAAGAATGATGAAGGCTAGAACAAATGACCCTCACACGGGATAAAAATAAGCAAATACCAACCAAGGGAATCCTATTCACTACGGAGAGCAACACCATCTTACCACTATCCCGTGAACTAGGGGGGTTCAAACGTCATCAAAAGTTCTAAACCGGGATACCTTAGCTTATAATGTGTCTAATTCAACCTTAAGCATTCTTAAACTGTGTAAACCCTCATCAACTAGGAAGGTAAGCATTAAAAGTCATGTCATCAAAAAGGCACACAAATTCTCGAATCCAAATGAATGAGAAAATCCACATCAAAAATATTTCAACTTTCCATAGTCAAGATTTTTACACAAAAGAGAACAAGAAAAACACACAAAAAGGAGGAAGAAATTAAAAAGGTTCATAATCGAGGCATGTAAATCAAATAAATCCCAATCGACATACAAGTGATCTTTGATATCAACATCAACGATCCAAGGTTCCTTGGAACCAAAATCAATCAACCTCGAACCATTCAACTCTTTCTAAACTAGACCTAAACTAAGCACTCAAATAAAAAGAAAAAGAAAGAGAGGAAAGGTCTCACCGAATGCCGCTTGAAATATAAGACAAGGTAATATATCCAATCTCACCAAGGGAGCTAGTGTTGCTCCTTAACGTCTTACATCTCCGCTTCAAGCTTCAATAAAGATGAGCCAAACAAAAGAAACTACAACAAAACAAGAAAAGGTTAGAAAACAAAGAAAAAAGACTAAAGAAATAAACAAAAGAAGAAAAAATAAATAAAAAGCTATCTACAAAGTTTGGATTAAGGGGATTTGGATTTTCGGGAAATTTGGATTTTTTTTTTCTCGAGAGCATCTCCACCTACAAAAACTTAGGAATCATCAAAGAAAATCATCAGAAATCAGCAAAAATAATCATAAAACATCATCATCATCATCACATCACCACATCAATATCATCACAACATCACCATCTCATCACATCACCATCACAACATCACCATCACAACATCACCATCACAACATCACCAACATCATCACCACCATCACAACGCCACATCAATACCACAAGGCCACTATCCTCACTATCCTCCTTATGTGCAAGAAACTACCCTACCACTCTACCTTCCTATGTACACTTCAACCAACTAAAAGGACATCCTCCCCCACACTATTCTTTTGCTCATCCCTAGCAAAAGTTACAAGCGAGAAGATCGGGGGGGGGGGGGAGGAGGGAAAAGAACCCTCATCACTGGTTATCATCTCCTCGCCCCCTAGGTTGCGGAGGGTTATCAGGATCAAACCAGGGAATGTCCATGAAAGGGTGGAAGGGTTGGTTAAAGTGCTCATAGGGCCACCCTTGGGCACCCCAACCACCATCAAAAGGAGCGGGGGTGGATGTGGATGCCGGGTCATAAGCCGGATCACACCCACCCGGGCGATAGGGGTCGTATGGGGGGGGTGCCAACGGGTTGGTAGGGTCGATGGGACCTTCCCAATAGGTGTAGCAAGGGGGGGTGGGGTGTTGAGGGTCATAGGGTCCCTAATGATTGACCGGACCCTCTTGAGGAGGGTGGTAAGGGTAGTTCACATAGGGCGCTTGAATGCCCGCTTGCACAAGATTGTCATAATTTGCCCTCGCGTAGTACCCCCATTGCTCAATGGAAGCTTTATTGTCTCGACGGATATCATTGAGGGTACTACGAAGATCATTGAAGTTAAAAGGAGGAATGGAAGAAGAAGAAGATGCCCCACCTCCCCCGCTAAGGGGGGGAATGATTTGCTCCTGATGGAGGACCTAGGGAGGTTGAGGAACTCCACCCCGGGCTCTAGTTCACCTCAGCTCATTGGGGATGTTTTGCTGAGGGATCTTCCATTTGAGAGGAGCGGAGTGGTCTACCATAGTGAGGTCGGGGTCCGGGAGGACACACCATTCGATATCCCTATCAACCAAGAGGATGAATCGGCGCTTGCTATTAGTGTAGTTGAGGAAGCGGCTGTGACGGAGGGCGCTTATGGAAAGAGAATAGGGAGGGAACTCGTCGGTGAGCTCTTCTCGGGTTTAGTGCACGGGTGGGAGCAATTCAATTTGATCTTTGTATGCTCCATTATTCAAAGAAAGAGCAATGATAGTAATCATGCCACCCATAAATATCTCATCACCGAGACAGTTATCCCTAGTATCCAAGAGCCATTGGATGAAGGTGGAGGAGCATTGAAATTTTAGTCGTTAAGGATTATCGGCCAAGAATAAGCAAGCAACCTCGTCTTTTACCATGGAGCCGAGGTTGGCTATGAAGAACACGGCATATTGGAGAAGCCGTACAAAATACCTCAAGGCTATATGAATGATGTTGTTGACCTTTGAGGTATTGGTTTGAAACCTATCCTTGGTGGTGATACTCCTCCACCACTCTTGCTCGTTGTAAGGAATGCGATGAGAGGAGGTCATTTCAGACGGGTGATCAAGGCCGGTGGCATGCCAAAAGAAGATCTCATTTAGATCACTTTCCGTTAAAGAGTGATCCTTGTTGAACAATCTGAAGTGAATCATGAGTTGAGGATCCTCATCGACATCTTCCGGCTCATAAACTTCCTTGCGAAGAGAGGCAAGGAATTCCAAAGTATGAAATCATAAAATGGTAACATGAACACCCAACTCATGCATTTCTCAATCATAAAATGGTAACATGAACACCCTAGTATGAAATCAACAATCTTAAGCAAGGACATTGAGATCAAAATAAAACCAAGGCAAACATGCATAATCATCATAACAATATGTTCTACTATCAACAACCAATCAATTGCAACAATTCAATCCAAAGAACCACATGAATCAAACAAGTTATTACTAACAATTTCAAGAATACCACAATTCATACTTAAATATGTAAAACATGGCAAAACTATAAGAAATTGAAGAAATAAACTGTAAAAGCTAGGGAAAACATACCACAATTGATTGGAAGCAAGTAAAAACCCAAAAACACCAAAGCACGTAAACCCTTGAAATTGGGGAAAATGAAAAGATGGGTTTTTTTGTGAGGAATTTTTGGTGGAGATTGTAGAAATGGAGTAGAGGATGGAAAATAAGTGAGAAAGGGTGAAGATTGGAGTGATTTTGATGGAGATTTGAGGTTGTAAGGGGAGGTGTAATGGAGGTTTAGAGTGAGAAGGAGGGTCACGAAAATATAGCAGCATAAAACTTATGGCAACAGCATTTTTTTTTTTTTCTGAAGAATGGTTCGGCCGAACCAAGGGTATGTTCGGTCGAACCACAGTGAAACTTCGGTCGAACTCCCCTTTAGTTCGGTCGAACCATGGCCAAAACTTAATTTTCTGAAATTCGGGCAGAAAGTTCCAGCAAATTCGCAAAAATTGAGGAGTGACCGGACCCAGGAAATTTCGGCCGCACTATAGTATAAGTTCGGTCGAACCATCCAGGGGTTTGGTCGAACCTATGCTGAAACTTCAAGTTTGCAAATTCTGGCAGAATGTTGCTGAAATTTTCTAAAAATTGAGGAGTGACCGAACCTAGGAAAGTTCAGCAGCACTACAGTATAAGTTCGGTCGAACTATCCTTAAGTTCGGTCGAACCTTCTGCCATAATGCAAAATTTTTGTTCTTGGCAGAATGTTGCCATAAATCCTTGAAAATGCTACAGTGGCCAAACATAAAGTGGTTTGGCCAAACTCCCATAAAGAATCACGCAAGTAAAAATAGTCCTTAACACACATCTAAACGCCATACAATCATGCTAGATGCAAAGCCTATCAAAAACCCAAACACAATCAAAACTCAAAAATCCAACAATCCAAAGTTCTAGATGGAAAAATAGAAGCAACATGAGAAGAAAAAGTAGAAAAAGGGTTAGAAACTCGGGTTGCCGCCCGGAAGCGCTTTTGGTTAACGTCGTTAGCTCGACGTTCCTTGAGTTGATCAAGGAGGGTCGAATTGATGATGCACATCAAGAAGTGTCATAGAAATCGGTTCATCACTTGGGAATCCTTCATAATAGGGCTTGAGACGGTGACCGTTGACTTTGAAAGGAGAGTGGCCGTCTTGGGAGATTTCGTAGGCTCCATATGGAAACACTTCCGTGAGAATGTACGGCCCACTCCACCTTGACCTAAGTTTTCCCGGGAAAAGCTTCAAGCGGGAGTTGAATAGGATGACTTTTTGGCCTTTGACGAAATCCTTCTTGACAATTTGAGCATCATGCCAAGCCTTAGTCCGTGCCTTATACATGCTTGTGCTATCGTAGGCATTCATCCTCAACTCCTCTAACTCATGTAGCTCTAGAAGCCTTTGCTCACCCGCACTATGGAGATCAAAGTTGATTTGCTTGATTGCCCAATGCATTCGATGATCCATCTCCACGGGCAAATGACAATTTTTCCCATAGACAAGCTTGTAGGGAGTGGTCCCTATTGGAGTTTTGAAGGCGGTCCTATAAGCCCATAGTGAATCAATGAGTTTGGAGGACCAATCCTTCCTTGTCCTAGCAACCGTCTTCTCCAAAATCACCTTGAGCTCTCTATTGGTGACCTCCGCTTGACCACTCGTATGAGGGTGGTAAGCAAGCCCTCGCTTGTGAGACACCCCATACTTATCAAGTAGTCGAACAAAGGTGTGGTGCTTGAAATGCGATCCCCCATCACTAATTATTGCTCTTGGAACACCAAATCTCGGGAAGATCACTTTCTTGAAAAGATTGACCACCACCTTAAAGTCATTCGTTGGAGAAGCCACGGCCTCCGCCCACTTAGACACATAGTCAACGGCGACCAAAATATACTTGTTCCCATGTGAAGAAATGAAAGGGCCCATGAAGTCTATAGCCCACACATCAAAAACTTCAAGCTCAAGGATGGGGTTTTGGGGCATTTCATCCCTTCTACAAATATTCCCCATCCGTTGACATCTATCACAAGTCTTGACAAATATCCAAGCATCCTTGAATAGAGAAGGCCAAAAGAGCATAGATTGAAGGACCTTTGAGGCGGTCTTTTGAGCACTCATATGCCCACCACAAGGAGAAGAGTGGCACATATGGAGAACACTTTAAACCTCGTCGTTGGGGACGCATCTCCTCAACTAACCATTGACCCCTCTTTTCAATAAAATGGGATCATCCCAAATGTATCTCTTGGCCTCGTGCTTGAGTTTTCGACGTTGTTGCGAAGTGAAATCCGGCGGTATGGCACTACAAGCTAAGTAATTCACAATATCCACATACCACGGCTCCGATTTCACTTCAAGGACATATAGAACATCATCTCTTATAGTGTCCTCTATTGGCAAGCCATCATCTTCAAACCTTGCACCGCCCAACCTTGAGTGGTGATCCGCCACCACATTCTCGGCTCCCTTCTTATCTCTCATCTCATAATTGAAGTCTTGGAGGACTAAAACTCATCTCAACAACCTTGGTTTAGCTTCCTTCTTCCCTATCAAATATTTGAGAGCCGAGTGGTCGGTATACCCAATTGTCTTAGAACCAATGAGGTAGGTTCTAAACTTCTCGAATGAATGGATAACCACTAGGAACTCCTTCTCGGTAGTTGTGTAGTTTCTTTGGGCATCATTGAGAGTTTTTGACAAATAATGTATGACATGAAGTTTCCCATCCTTTCGTTGTCCAAGAACCGATCCAATGGCCTCGTCGCTTGCATCACACATGAGCTCAAATGAAAGAGACCAATCCGGACCTTGGACAATTGGAGCGGTGCAAAGGGCTTATTTCAACCTACAAAAGGAGTTATGACAAGCATCATCAAACACAAACTCCTTACCTTGTTGCAATAGGGATGTGAAGGCTTAGCGATCATTGAAATATCTTTTATAAAGCGCCGATAGAACCCGACATGGCCAAGAAAAGACCTCACTTCCCTCACGTTGGTGGGAGGAGGAAGCATCATCAAACACAAACTCCTTACCTTGTTGGAATGTTACGGGGGCATTACAAATCCCAAAAGGCATCCTACGATACGCATAAGTACCGTAGGGGCATGTGAAAGTCGTCTTCTCTTGATCCTTGGGGTCAATCGGGATTTGGAAAAATCCCGAGTAACCATCAAGGAAACAATAGAAGGAATGCTTTGTAAGCCTTTCCAACATTTGATCAATGAACGGTAGTGGAAAATGATCTTTGCATGTACTTGTGTTAAGTTGGCGATAGTCAATACACATGCGCCAACCGGTAACAAGTCTAGTGGGTACTAGTTGATCATGATAATTTTTCACTACCGTCATGCCCCCTTTCTTAGGCACAACTTTCACGGGAGATACCCAATCACTATGAGCAATTGGGTAAATAATTCCCGCATCAAGAAGCTTAGCCACTTCCTTCCGCACAACCTCTTGCATGGAAGGGTTAAGCTTTCTTTGCCTTTGCCTAACGGGTTTGGCATCTCCCTCTAGATCAATTTTGTGCATACATAAAGATGGACTAATACCTTTGATATCATCAATGGTATAACCCAAAGCTTTCTTGTGTTTTCTCAAAACATTGATTAAGAGGGAGGTTTGCTCCTCCGTTAGGTCAGAATTTACAATCACGGGGAAAGACTCATCGGGACCAAGAAATGCATACCTCAAGACCAAAGGTAGAGATTTCAAGTCTACCTTTGGTTCTCCCTTACCATTGGGGCTCTCTTCACTTTCTTCAACTTGAAAGAGGTCATGAATGTAAGGAGCCTCTTCTTCCATGCTCGCGCCCTTGCACTCCTTCTTGCTTTCCTCAAGCAAATCCTCATAGAATTGTATGTCTTCTTTGTGAGTACCTATCTTTGATTCATTCAACAACACACTTTCAAGAGGATCATAAGTATCATGCAAGTGGGAGCGAGAAAATTCATTAAGAACGGTATCAAGAACATCTACCCTAAAGCATTCACCACTTGAGGAGGGTTGTTGCATGACATTATTCAAATCAAACTCAATAGAATCATTGTCAATTTTCAAGCATATCTTCCCCTCCTTCACATCAATGATAGCTCTAGAAGTAGCTAGAAATGGCCTACCCAAAATTATAGGAATCCTCTCATCCTCATCCATCTCTAGCACATAGAAATCCACGGGGAATGTGAACTTTCCTCCCTAAGGGGAATGTCCTCAACTTTGCCCATGGGGAACTTAACGGAACGGTCCGCTATTTGGAGAGTAATGTTAGTGGGAGAGAGGGTTCCTACACTAAGCTTTTGGTAGACGGAATAGGGCATGAGACTCATACTTGCTCCTAAATCATACAAGGCTTTATCAAATTCAATGCCATTGATAGAACAAGGGATGGAAAAGTTACCCGGATCTTTCAATTTGGTAGGTAGTTTGTTGGAAAGAATTGCACTACAATTGGCGGTCAAACTCACCATCTCACACTCCCTTCTCCCACTCAAAAGATCTTTCAAAAATTTGGAATAGTGGGGCATTTGCTTCATAGCATCAACAAAAGGGACGAAAATATTCAAATTCTTAATGAGTTCCAAAAACTTCCCAAATTGGGCATCAAGTTTAGCTCTCACAAATAGTTGTGGAAAGGGTAGCTTTTCCTCTCTAGGTTGGCGATTTAGGGGCAAGGGGGTGGCTTCTTTTTCCTTGGGCACCTCAACATGTTTTTCCTTTTCAACACTCAATGGCTCATTGGGTTTTTCACCCTCATTCTCTAGCTCCACCTCTTCTTGGGGTTCTTCCTCAATTAAAGGGTCACTCCCTACTACCTTCCTACTCCTAGTTGTCACGGCATACAAAGGTTTTGAGTTGACTCCTTGACTTGGGATGTGAGAAGAAGAAGAAGAAGAAGAAGAAGAAGAAGAAGAAGAAGAAGAAGAAGAAGAAGAAGAAGAAGAAGAAGAAGAAGAAGAAGAAGAAGAAGAAGAAGAAGAAGAAGAAGAAGAAGAAGAAGAAGAAGAAGAAGAAGAAGAAGAAGAAGAAGAAGAAGAAGAAGAAGAAGAAGAAGAAGAAGAAGAAGAAGAAGAAGAAGAAGAAGAAGAAGAAGAAGAAGAAGAAGAAGAAGAAGAAGAAGAAGAAGAAGAAGAAGAAGAAGAAGAAGAAGAAGAAGAAGAAGAAGAAGAAGATGCAAGTTCAGCAATTTGGGTCTCAAGCATTTTCATATGAGCATTGGTTCGTTTTTGGGCCTCTTCATGTTTCTTTTGATCCTCCTCGCGCATTTTTAAAAGAGCATCTAATTTAGCCATCACGGGATCTATTAGAGGAGCTTCAAGTTGAAGAGGTTGTTGAGGTGGAGGAAGTTGGGGTTGATGGAAACCCGGAGGCCTATTAGTTTAGGCATAGTTAGAAACAAATTGGCCCCTATTCCCTGCGGTGCCTTGGTTAGGAACATTGCTTTGTTGATTATTTCCCATGTTACCTTGGTCACCAAAATTTTGATTTTGATGGTCATGGTATCGGGAATTAGGTTGTTGGTTTTGATTACCATACCCCCTTTGGTTAGAGTAGCCTCTTCCATTAAAATTGGAAGGGCCTCCCCCACCATGGTATTGGTTATCATAACCACCACCACTTTGGTTCCAACCACGGTTTCCACCTTGATTCCAATTCCCCATTTTATTGGAGTTTGGCTTCAAGTTTCCTACATTTCCCATTCTAGGAGCAAAATTCATAGCATTGAGATTTTCCATGTTACCATCATGTTCATGGGAAGGGGGTTGAACTTCACAAGAATATACACAATGAGAGGTATCATGATCATAGGTTTCACAATTAGAACAAAACATGCATCCTTAGGGCATTGTATTGTAAGAAGAGGGGGAGGAAGTATCCATACCATTGCCTCCCTTGGTTGAAGGGGAGGTATTACCATGAGGGTTGGACCTTTCTTTCATCAATTCATCCATTTGCTTGGTCATTTTGGAGATTTGGGTAGAAAGGTTGTTGATTGTGTTGGCCTGCTCCAATGCATAAACACCCTTACTAGAAGTAGCATCCCTTTCTCCTTCGTACCAATCATCATAGTGCTTTGCGGCCTCCTCTATAATACACTCCACTTCATTCTCTCCTTTGTTCATGATTGTACCACCGGCCGCGGCGTCTAGGCTTGTTCTTCCTTGAGGTGTGAGACCTCCATAGAAAGTGTGAATGAGTTGATACTTGGGTATCCCATGGTGTGGGCATTGAAGCTGAAGCTCTTTGTATCGTTCCCATGCCGCACTTAGAGACTCACCACTCTTTTGGCGAAAACCTTGAATCAAAGACCGAGCCTCGGCGGTCTTCCTATCGTTATAAAACCTTCTCAAGAAAGCCGTAGTCACTTGGTCCCATGTTGTGAGAGAATTAGGGGGCACCTCCTTCTCTAGCCATTCTAGACCTCTCCCAGTTAGCGAAAATGGAAACATTTTGAGGCGAATATATTCTTAAGTCACTCCATTGGCCTTTATTGTGTCACAATATTTCTCAAACTCTTTTAGGTGCTCATGAGGAGTCTCAAACTTTCCACCCAAGAATTGTTTCCTCTCAATCAAGGCAATCAAATTAGGCTTGATCTCGAAATTGTTGGCTTGGGAGTAGGAGTTAGGATCCCACTTTGCACTCTAAAAGCTTCGGGGGCCCCAAGACGACTCAAAGGCGTATTCTCTCCCATTTTAGAACCTTCTTCACTCTCAAACTTATAGGTTGAGAAAGGGTTGATTTCTTAACTCGAAGATGATTTAGGGCTATCTAACTCTTCACTTGAGGGTGAAGAGGGTGAAGTATCTTCTAATTCTCTTACTCCTCTCGTTGAAGTGTGGGAATTTCTACTCCTCGCTCTTGCTTATCTTCGAAGTAGGGACAAAGACCTCTCTAGCTCTGGATCGATGGGAATCAAAGATCTTGAGCGGGTTCGTCCTCTGTTCATACAACAAAACTAAGAAGAATGTAAGCACTGACAAGTAACAAAAGTAGCAAACACTAACAAATAAAGATGAGATAGTCTCAAACAAGCAATGAAATAGCAATGGAACTCGTCTCCCCAGCAACGGCGCCAATTTGACAAGGCAATAATCGTGTCGTTGAGCGACTACACCTAAATCAAATGAATTTATAACGCTCTACTGACCTAATACGTGTATAGGGTAAATAGAGGGGTCGAACCCCACGGAGAAATGCTTAAGCACTGCATTCATTACCTAGGGTCTAAGCTATCTCGGAACAAGAAGTGTGAATAACTAAAAGGTTAAACTAAGAACGAAATGGATTAATATTAATATAGCTAGGCACCAAGGGAAATGGGTAGGTGAAGTTGACGCTTGATCATGCAATAACAAAGTAGCATATCAATGGTAAACTAAACATGCATGAATACCGGAGTAAGGGGGTCCAATCTAACCGCCTTCCGGGGTTAATTGGTTTCTCCTAACATAGCCTCTATGTTTCCACATTAGAACCATATATTAGAAGGTGCAAACAAAGAATTATCGATAGTAATGAATCTCAACTAAGTCAACTTCCGTTACTTGTTAGTAAAGGCTCATCTTTGATCAACTAACAATGTGCACTTGCAAGAAAGGCGAAAGAATATCAAGCATGCAAAGACTTTAATCACCATTAACATAACCCCAACATTAAAATCATGAACAATTAGCAACTACACCATCCCCACACCCTTGGCTAGGTGACTACTCACAAATCATGTTGAAAACAATATCAATCATCAAATCAATAAGCATCAACATGATTAATAAGCAAAGAAGAAAAATCAAATCAAATAAGCAAAATCAAAAACAAAGGTAAGAGAAATAGTAAGAAATTCCTCATTAATTGAAGATGAAGGTCTACAAAGGATTGAACAAACTCCTTCTTCAAAATCCAAGTTCATCAATGAAGAAAACCACACTTTCTCTCTCTACCAATGAACACTAATAGTGTTTCTCTCTCTAGATTAAGCTAAATGTAGAAAAATTAAAACTAAGTTAATCTAATCTCTCCAAACGTTCTAAGATGGGACTTATATAGTCCGTACAGAGCCAGCTGATAAAAGGAAAGGTCCGACCGAACAATGGGAAGGTTCGGCCGGACTACAGGGTAGGTTCGGCCGCACTACAGGGTAGGTTTGACCGAACCATGGGTAGGTTCGGTCGAACCTCCCTGATCCTGGTCTGGTCGAACTCCTGTGGTTCGGCCACTCCTACAAAACTGCCAAATTTCATCTTGTCCCTGCCTCAACGTTCGGCCGAACCACTGAGCAGGTTCGGCCACACCTTGGTCTGGCCACACCTTCAGGAGGTTCGGCCGAACCTCTTCTGAATCATGCTTCCTCCAGCTTCCCTTGAGCTTAGTTTCCTCCTCTTGAAAATCCCGATGGTTCCTACAAAGCATAAGCATGAAAATCACAATAAGAACAAAGCGAGAAGACTAAGAAAAAGGGAAGATAAAGGAGAAAGAAAAGAGGAAGCACAACTAAGTAAAAATGCTTAGAAAAAGGGCCAAACAAGTGCAAATGAGGGGAGAATCCTTATAGAAAAAGGATAAAAGAGTGGCATAAATGCCACTCATCAATCTTACGTTGGAGGATTAGCTAGTTTTAATCACACTCATTGTCGTTTATTTTGGTTATGTTTTTATTTGATAATGAGCCTATTTAATTTCGATTAAACCATTAGGGTTTTTAATGGTTGATGTTTTTATTATATTCAATAAGTGATTACCTACTTAATTTCACTCATCTATGTCTTATTTTTTTCGTAATAACATAGTGTACATTTTTTATGTTGTTATCTAATAATAATTCTAATTTAATAACGAAAAATAACAATGGAATAAAAAAGTTTTCATCCAGATTGTTTTCAATGAAATAAATACAATTACGGTAGTTATCCCTTAAAGTGTGGCATGTATCACCACATTAGCCGAAAAATAAGGAGTACATTATCATCTATTTTTTTGTATAGATTTTATTTTTCAATTTATTTACTATAAATAATCTAGCAGTTATATAAATTAAGTTGGTTACATTGCTCATTATATTTTGAAATATTATCTTCCCATATTAATATGTAAACTCTTATACTTTAACTTTTTATAAAATAATAAAGGATCATATCTCAGCATAAAATTATAGTGAAGGTGAATCAAATTCGAGAAACGGCAATATAGATAATGATGTTATTTTGTGGATATATTTCGAATATCATATTTTTTTGAAAAGGTAATAACATATAATCGGTAAATCGGTAAATCAAATAATGGTACTTGTAAAAGATATTTACAAAATCTTTACAATATGTTTATGTACATGTGTTTTTTTTTTTGGTATACACTGTTGGCCATAATTATAGGCGCTCAATATGGTTAATGAATACAATGACCGTTTATAATTATAGTACGCACATATAAATTACATTTATGTTCATACCATGTCATAGAAAAACTGAAATCATCCCAAAAGATGAATATAAATATATTGATTGTTGGAATTTATACATTAAATAATTGGTCAAAAAAATAGGTATTGATATAACAACTTGTAAGTTAATCCATATAACACATTTTGAACATTTTAAGATGAACGAATACTCTTACAAACACATATTACAGTTTATTGGTGTTGATATACATATAAATAGGTGATGACTTTAATAATTTGATTTATATTCTATGTTTTATTTTTTTCGTAATAACATAATGTACATTTTTTATGTTTTTATCTGATAATAATTCTAAGGAAAATTTTTAAATTACCACCCAAAAATGTATCCATTTTTAAAATAACCAGCCGTTTATTTTTTTTATTTAATTTTACCACCTCCTAAATTAAAAAACTACTTAGATTACCACTCATTGCAAAATTCTAGTGGATTTCTGGTATGTATACCTACCTAATGGCTAAAAACGGCTATGTCTAAGCATTACAATCAACCATGTCTTCACTCCACCTCCCCTTTAAACCAGTTTATTAAGTACAAGACAACCTAAAACCAAAAGAAAACAACTAAAAAATCAAGAGCTTGTTATCTGAATTGCCACTACTACTGATCATATTTTTCTTGTTACCACTAAGAATCATTACGTGGGGCCCACATAAGAGAAATCCACCGAAATTTTGAAATGGGTGGTAATCTGAGTAGTTTTTGAATTTAAGGGGTGGTAAAATAAAAATAAAAATTTAACGGGTGGTAATTTTGAAAATGGATACATTTTTAGGTGGTAATTTAAAAATTAACCTAATTCTGATGTAATAAATAAAAATAACAATGGAATAAAAAAGTGTTCTTCAAGATTGTTTTCAATCTTTCAATCTATTTACTATTACAAATCTAGCAGTTATATAAATTAAGTTTGTTATATTGGTTATTATATTTTGAAGGATTGTCTTCCCAATTAATACTCTAAATTTTTCGTAATATAATAAAAGATCATATCTCACAATAAAATCATAGTAAAGTATAATCAAATTCGAAAATCAACAATGATATTAGTTTTGGTTATACATAGGTGATTATATTTTGAACGATTTCGAATATCATTTTGTTTAAAAAGGTAATAATATAAAATCATAAACCAAATTATTGTACTTGAAAAAAAAAATTAAAAAATGATAACAATATATTTAAGTACATGTATTATAAAAAAAAACTAATAACTATATACTAAAATTTTGAAATGCATTCATGGTTGGAATTTCTAGATTAAATAATTTTTTAACAAGGCATAGGTAATTACATAAACACTTTTAAGTGAATGCATGTACTTCACTTACATATTTTACTATGAATTAATTCTCTAACAAACACATTCATATTATAATTAATTGGAACTGACATACATATGTGTAGACACCTAAAAATGTCTCCCCAAAACCAAACCCGATGATGAACATTTCATCGCCATTATTGGTCGGGTTGAGTAATTAATCTTGGAGTACTTAAATCCATATTTACATTTCATAAAACAACCCAGTTCCTAGCCCATTTCCCCAAACTATAACTTATTTTCCTCTTTATGTTCCTTTAAACCCAAAATAATTCATTTCGTGTCCTTTAAAATCATTCATTTCGTGTCCTTATTATAAAAACATTTAATACAGTTTATTTTGGTCCATAATCGGGATATAATGATTTAATAATTGGATGGGGCTTTAAAAGATCTTTCCAACGATATATTATAAACCCAAATCCGAGTTATAACGAATAAGTTATAACCAAAATATTAAACTAAACCCAAACCGAACCTAAGCTCACCTTACCTACGAACCAATGATTATGTGGAGGGTCCAAATTATTTAATCCCATTATTAAACCAATTAGGATTAATTGGAAGCTTCTATAAGTTTCTAAAATATCTTAATTATCCTTTTTGAAAAGATAAGATTAAAGAGTTTGAAATTGAATAAAACTTTTCTTTTCGAAAGTCCTAATTCTAGCCGAATTGAAAAACGTTCAAAGATAGATAGATATTATTTTCTTGCCTCATATTTTTTATTCAAATTTTATATGGTTGGATATCCCTTGAAATTATCTTTCCAATGATATATTATAATATCAATTCCGAGCTATAACGGAAAAGATATAAATAAAATATCAAACTCTATCCAAAATTGACATCGTCTCACTATTTCGGCCATATCTTTTATTCTCAAAAATATTTTAACTGATTCTAATTGGGTTATAAATTAGACTTCAAGATCTTTCCAACAATATCTTATTCATCTTATTCCGAATTCTGGATCAAAATATATGATAAAAACAAAAATTGCAAAAAACTGTTGTCTATCGTAAGAGTTTTATCCAATTCGAATTCTTATCTTTTCTTGATTCGACCCCTCTTTTTTCCTTATAAATAGAGTTCATATCTCCCCTTTTTCAATAATCAACAAGCTTGATCATAAAATAATTCTCTTCTCCCTCTTTAGCCTAAATACTAGCCATCCTATTCTCTCAAAATACTTCCCTTAAGTACTCCAAGGAGTTCATACAATACCTGAAGTTCTATACTTTAACCAAGGCATAAAAGGTATAATTAACTGAGGGTTTGGACCAAATTAACTCTACTTTTATTTAGTTTAATTATTTCAATTCGATTTATATTTTTTATTGAAGTTACTAACAATTTATTCATGATGTATCAATTTAAAGGAACGCGCGGAATGTGAGTAATTAGTTAATTTAATTATTCTTATTTTTATTCTTATTGCTAGTATCATGATTAGGGTTGTTATTATTATTTGATTTGACTAATGATATTATTGTTGAATTGCTTTCAATATTAATGTTTATTCTATTGTTATTATGATCACTATATTGCATGTTTATAGGGAATATGTATTGAAAATCACGCCTAATAAGATAATTTAGATGACCGGTTTAGGTTCCTTTTTAATCTTGTTATTTAATTCAAGTGATCACAAATATTTTAGAATTATGTGTTGCATTAATATTCAACCAATTTAGCTTAATAATAGTTTGGAGCAAATTGAATATTTTGTTTGTATGCCTTTGAGATCGCAGGAATCACTTTTCACTATAAGAATCGAGTAGAGGCCAATACGGGCGAATGTGACTCCATGACTCACTTCGTACCATCATCCCCGATCCTCTTTTCGTGGTTCCAAACCACATGGTGTTAGTAATCTCATGGATTATGAATGGGGTGTAACCTTCACGGGTCAATTGTTGTTGCCTTCGTTGTCCCTTATCGTTGTTGCCTTTTTATAATCCGTGAATGGTTTACAAGTTCATTAAAAACTTGTTGGCGGCTCCCTACTTTCCTCGTCCCTAATCACATACGTCAATTCTCACTTCCTATGAGTGCCAAGCATATTCACAGCATGCTTTTAACGTAGGCGCACTTCGAGCGATGCCTACAATTTGGTGATTCCACTGGGGAGGATTCTTAGTTATTTATCGATTTGAGTGATCGGTATTTAATTAAGATGAGTGGATGAGACTTGAAAGATTCTTGAATTGTATTTCTGCGATTTAATTGGCATTGTCACATATGCATGTGCAATTTTAGGTCACCTTTTTAGCCACAATAGTACGTGTTCTAAGTATGTGGCTAGCCCGGGGGATTTAAGCTCTATCAACTCGAAAACGTTCATGACAATAAGGGTTCATCAGAGTTTTTAAATTCACCCAAACCATGGAATCGAGTTCGATTTCATCACGAACTCGCGGAGCTTCTTGTTGGAATACACCCTCAAGGGAGGCTTCCTTGCTAACGCGTCCAAACTCTTAACCATGGTACCCTTTAACACCCTTTTAAGCTTGACCATAGTCGAACATAGAACTTGACTTTAGGTTGCGAACTTCATTGCATCATTCGTGACAATATGCTTATATGTGCATTTTTTGACTTTTATCCATTTATTTATTTATTCTCTTATCAAACCCTTTTTATTATTATTATTAGAGTCGAGTCATAGATTTTTTTAAAAAAATTTTGAGTCACCCGGATTTTTATTCTCATATCCTGCACAAGAGTCAACTTGTTTTGGTCATATCCGGAGTTCTAGAAAGAGTTACATATCATGCAACCTATGGATCTGTAACCCCGAGTTTTATCTTTCATTTGGAATTAGTTTCGTCCCAATCAAAGTCACAGATAAAAAGTTATAACCGAAATACTACAGTCTGTCCAGTTTAGGTGTCTTTTTAGCGTCAATTTTCTTATTTATTTTAATTTAATTTTTTTTTTAAATTTTCGTGTCAAGCTAGTCTTAGCCAAGTCCTTTAATCCATGTCAACTCGTATAACATAGGATTATAGATTTTTGTTTTTATTTATTTATTTTTTTATACCCATGAGTCCTAACTCTTCTAGAATTGTAGTCCTTTTCCTAGTTTCTTGTGATATTTTGTGCTAACCTTAACATGTGTTCTTTGTCTTTGATTTTGGTTGATCTTATTTATTAATAACGATTGCCAATGGACCGTTTTCACCTAGTAAATAGCATAAACATTAAAATTGGACAAAATTAATCAAGTTAGTTTGTCTTTTAGTCTTCCGTGCTATTTGGTCATTGGGTCCTTTGTTTTTCACAACGTCCTCATGTCTAGCCATGCGATCATACCACTAGTCTTAATAAACTCACCTAATCTCACATGTTGAGTCATCGCACACACTTTGTCTTCGAGTAATGCACTATATTGTTTATGATCGTATACTAGGACCATGCATGCATCGCTTTCCGTCGTAATAGGAATGAGTGGAGTATTTCCCATCCGTTTTCAAAATTATTTTATACACTCTTCCTTCCAATTCAAGTATTGAATGAATGCATTAAGTGAGCTCATTTTGTTCCATAATACTCAAGTTCAAGAATCACTAGTTAAGAGTTGGAAGAATAAGGGGAACGTCATTCCTTCCTTCTTTTCTTCCAATCAAAGCATCAGCAATAACAAAATTCTTGTTCCTCTGGCGGTAACAAAAAATTCATAAGAAACCATGAAGACGAAGCACAAGACAAGTCTCTATACAATATTTCATTTTTTTTCTTCTTTCGTTTCATCCCTTTTCCCCTAATAAGTCTAGCATAGGTTCTCCTTATCCTTATGTCAATATGACATGTTCCATCAATGAGAATTTCTTTCCTTTGCATTCGATCATGTCATGCGCAAAAAAAAAAAAAAAAAAAAAAAAAAAAAAAAAAAAAAAAAAAACAATAGTTGAACTGAACACAAGGTATACCAATGATTTGAGGAACCTTTGCACCCCATTCATTCTCCATTAACCATTCAATCACATTCACTTAACCCTGGGATGGGAAGGTGTGTAATTTGTAAGCAAGTTAAAAAAATAAATAAATAAATAAATCAATTACCGAACTAAACACAAGGTACACCAATGACTTGAGGCACCTTTGCAACCCCTGTCATTCCCTATCAACCGTTCAATCACATTCCATTTCTTTATCAACCACTTTAAGCCTCGTCTAACGTTTCTCCTTCATTTCTTCAACCAACATTCACTTAACCGTAGGATTGGAAGATGTGTAATTGTATAATATTCAAAAAGCAAGTAAAAAAAAAGCAGCAAAGCAACAATAAAACAATGTCTAAAGGCAAGTGTTCCAAGGATATGAACACGTCTCAAATTGCGTCTCTCATCGAGTGCTTGGTACCGTGCCTGAGAAACATGAATGCTAAGTGAGTGATGGACCGCATGATCTGAGATTGCCTACATTGATTCAAAAGAATAAAAAAAAAAATTCAAAACAAAAAAATGTTGAAAATAAAACTTGCAAAGTCCAATTCACAATTACACGTCTTAGGGATTCTCTCGAATCTTGAGCCTTTTACCCCTTTCTTCCTTAAACCATCAGCTTAACCACATTACAACCCTTGAAAGACCTCTTTGAGGTGTACATACACATGTGCAAAGTTCAGTTAGAGCTACGTTCATCCTGATTCCTAACAGATACGTAGGCAACCTCACATTGAGGTGCAGCCACATTCATATTCATATCCATGCATGATCGAGTCAAAGAATATCCAATGCTTACCCCTACCCATTTAGAGCTAGACTTGGGGGCTTGAACCCACATCATTTAGCCTACCCAGCCTAAAGAGTCATCATCTTTGATTCTTCTCACAATATTTCCATCACCATAACCTTTGCAGCCAGCCTTAGTATCACATTTACAAACTTCACTCACACATCCATATCCATATCAATCATCCTTCCCTTTAAGAGCCCTTTATCATGAAATCTTGTTTCAACACTGTGCATGTTTCAAGACAACATTCATTAGAAGAAACAGTGTATACTTGCTTAGCTTCCTGGCCTGAGCAATATTCATTGTTTCATGCATCGCATAATGTGCTGAGAAACATTTATATATCAATAATTTTTAATCATACAAAGCATATCGTGCCTAGCTCCTTGACCTAAGCAACGTTCATTATGCAATAATCACTTCATCTGTATACGTGCTTAGCTTCTAGACCTAAGTGACGTTTAAGATCGTTTCTTTACACCATATATGATGCTTAGCTCCATGACCTAAGTTCATTCATTGTGTCACATGATGTAATTGTCCTTAGCCTCCTGGCCTAAGGACATGCATCATGCATACATTACTTTCAAGAAAAACAATTCAATCCATGTGATTCATTTTGTCTTGCTCAACGAGGAAGTTCAAAACTTCTTTCCTTTTTTCGCATCTTTTCTTTTGGGGAAGTTTAAAAAAAACTTTTTCAAAATTTTCTCATCGAGAGAAGTTCGAAAATAAAAGTTCAATTTTAACATCTTTCTTTTTTGGGAGAAAGTCGGTATCCTCCACTCATGACAAAAATTGACGAAAATATTTACTTTTGCATCTTCGTTTGCTTGTGTCTGCACACACACATATACACACACACACTTTCACAAGTCATACACATGTCATGTCACATCAAGTCAAACTTGGTCAAGTCAGTGGTCAAGTCAATCACAATATATACGAGTCCATTGGAAAATTTATTTTTGCAGGTCTCATCTACATCCCACGTTCGGGGACAAGCGAACTAACTACAACCCACGTCCGAGGACAAGCGAACCATCTACAGCCCACGTCCGGGGACAAGCGGACCATCTACACCCCACGTCCGGGACAAGCGGACCATCTACAGCCCACGTCCGGGGACAAGCAGACCATCTACAGCCCACGTTCGGGGACAAGCGGACCATCTACAGCCCACGTTCGGGGACAAGAGAACCAACTACAGCCCACGTTCGGGGACAATCGAACCACCATCATTTCACGACGCAAGGTTCTTGATACACAGAGACTTGCAATCTCATCATATGTCGAATTTATTCAAGCATGGAAAGTATTATCTGGTGGATTTTTTCAAGCATACAAAGCTGCCAAAATCATCTGTCGACTTTCCTCAAGCATGGATAGTATTATCGGTGGGTTTCTAAAAGCATATAAAAACACCAAATTCATATGTCAAAACTTTCCTCAAGCATGGAAAGTATCATTCGGTAGATTTCTTCAAGCATAGAAAGCTACAAAACTCAACTGCCGACTTTCCTCAAGCATGGAAAGCATTTCAACAAAACGTCATCCGGTGGATTCCTTCAAGCATAGGAAAATACCAGACTCATTTGTCACCGGTACACTGGTGTCAGATAAGAATTCTATTCCTTTACTCTTTTATCTGTGGAACTAACATTTTTCTGCATGTATCGACGTATACAGAGTTATTTAGGATCGCAGAACGTCTTAAATCATTCTCCGTCCCTATCGACTACTTTGACTATCGTTTTTGAAACTGACATTTCTACAAACTCGGTCAAAGTGGGGGCTTCTGTAGACATCTAAAAATGTCTCCCCAAAACCAAACCCGATGATGAACAACATTTCACCGCCATTATTGGTCGGGTTGAGTATTTAATCTCAGAGTGCTTAAATCCATATATCCATTTCATAAAACAACCCAATTCCGAGTCCATTTCCCCAAACTATAACTTATTTTCCTATTTTTGTGCCTTTAAACCCAAAATAATTCATTTTGTGTCCTTTAAAATCATTCATTTCGTGACCTTTTTATAAAAACGTTTAATACATTTAATTTTGGTCCATAATCTGGGTCTAATGATTTAATAATTGGATGGGTCTTTAAAAGAGATTTCCAACTATATATTATAATCCCAAATCCGAGTTATAACGAATAAGTTATGACCAAAATATTAAACTGAGCCCAAACCGAACCTAAGCCTACCTTACCTACGACCCAATGATTATGTGGAGGGTCCAAATTATTTAATCTCATTCCTAAACCAATTAGTATTAATTGGAAGCTTCTATAAGTTTCTAAAATATCTTAATTATCCTTTTTGAAAAGATAAGATTAAAGAGTTTGAAATTGAATAAAACTTTTCTTTTCAAAAGTCGTAATTCTAGCCGAATTGAAAAACGTTCAAAGATAGACAGATATTATTTTTGTGCCTCATAGTTTTTTATCCAAATTTTAATGGTTGGATATCCCTTGAAATTATCTTTCCAATGATATATTATAATATCAATTCCAAGCTATAACGGAAAAGATATGAATAAAATACCAAACTCTATCCAAAAATGACACCGTCTCACTATTTCGGCTATATCTTTTATTATAAAAAATAATTTAATCTGATTCTAATTGTGTTAGAAATTATACTTCAAGAGATTTCCAACGATATCTTATTCATCTTATTCCGATTTCTGGATCAAAATATATGATAAAAACAAAAATCGCAAAAACTGCTGTGTATCGCAAAAGTTTTATCCGATTCGAATTCTTATCTTTTCTTGATTCGACCCCTCTTTTTTCCTTATAAATAGAGGTAATATCTCCGCTTTTTCAATAATCAACAAGCTTGATCGTCAAATAATTCTCTTCTCCCTCTTTAGCCTAAATACTAGTCATCCTATTCTCTCAAAATACTTCCCTTAAGCACTCCAAGGAGTTCATACAATACCCGAAGTTCTATACTTAAACCAAGGCATGAAAGGTATAATTAACTGAGGGTTTGGACCAAATTAACTGTACTTTTATTTAGTTTAATGATTTCAATTCCATTTATATTTTTTATTGAAGTTACTAACAATTTATTCATGATGTAGCAATTTAAAGGAACGCGCGGAATGTGAGTAATTAGTTAATTTAATTATTCTTATTTTTATTCATATTGCTAGTATCATGATTACGGTTGTTATTATTATTTGATTTGACTAATGATATTATTGTTGAATTTCTTCCAATATTAATGTTTATTCTATTGTTATTATGATCACTATATTGCATGTTTATAGGGAATATGTAATTGAAAATCACGCCTAATAAGATAATTTGGACGACCGGTTTAGGTTCCTTTTTAATCTTGTTATTTAATTCAAGTGATCACAAATATTTTAGAATTATTTGTTGCATTAATATTCAACCAATTTAGCTTAATGATAGTTTGGAGCAAATTAAATATTTTGTTTGTATGCCTTTGAGATCGCAGAAATCACTTTTCAGTATAAGAATCGAGTAGAGGCCAATACGGCGAATGTGACTCCATGACTCACTTTGTACCATCATCCCCGATCCTCCTTTCGTGGTTTCGAACCACATGGAGTTAGTAATCTCAAGGATTATGAATGGAGTGTAACCTTCACGGGTCAATTGTTGTTGCCTTCGTTGTCCCTTATCGTTTGCCTTTTATGATCCGTGAACGGTTTACAAGTTCCTTAAAAACTTTTTGGCGGCTCCCTACTTTCCTTGTCCTTAATCGCATACGTCAATTCCCACTTCCTATGAGTTCCAAGTATATTCACAACATGCTTTTAACGTAGGCGCACTTCGAGCGACGCCTTTAATATGCGTAGGTGATTATCGGCATTATCTGAGTTATATGTGTCCTTTTTTTCCGTGCTAAACTAATGTACTTTTTTATGTCGTTATCTAATAATAACTCTAATTTAATAACTAAATATAACAATGGAATTAAACAATTGTATTCAAGATTATTTCCAATTTAAAAAAAAAAACAGTAACGATAGTTATCCCTTAAAGTATGCCATGTACACAAAATGAGACAAAAGTTAAGGAGCACATTATCATTTTTATTTTTATTTTTTTGCAAGATTTTAGATTTCAAATTATTTAATATAAATATTCAAGCAATTATGTAAATTAAGTTTAATTTATATAGGTCATTATAATTTGAAGGATTGTCTTCCAAAATAAATAAGTTTAAGGGATATGTAAATTGTTATAATCTAAACTTTTGGTAATATAATAAACAAAAAGATCTTATCTAACCACAAAATTATATAAAAGTAGAATTATATGATATTAGTTTTGGGTATAACTCGAATATAATTTTTTTTAAAAAGGGTGAAAATATAAATCAAAAAAATCGGTTACACACATAATATTATATAAATATATATAAAAACAAGATTTAGGATTAGCAATTTAAGTAATGTCAATACAATGCATAGGTCGTTGCACATTAATAGGATATAATATTACAACTACATAACAGAAAATTAATTATAGTAATGTCAGCACAATGCATTACACGTTACATATTTAAAACAATATTATAACTTCATATAAGGAGAAATACTTTTTAGACATTATCTTAATAAAAGATTAATTGACATTAAGGATAGTACATTTACTTGTTATGTAGATGTTGTAAATTCAGAAGTCTGACGTAATTCGGCTTTGGCCTCTTGATTCTGTGTTCAGCGCGATTGTCATTAAACCAAGTTCATTTACGACGCACAGCAGAATCATTCACAAAGAAAGGTATTGCCCTACCCCATTCTCGATAGACAAGCATGCATTGAGCAACCCTTTTTTCACTCATTTTTTACCAGATTAACTCCATCACGGACTTCACTCTACCGATGCAAGGACTTTTAGCATCCATGGGTTGCACATCATGAAATCTGCACAACTGAAACCACAATGCTTTCGGCAATGGAGGAAATGACCACTGAGGATCCCATATTTTATCTTTCATTATATTCTGCAGACAATTGCAAACTATTGTGTCTATTGGTCGGTTTTGTTCATCTATTATCCTCTTTCTTCTCAAATGCCATTCCTCGTGGAGTGAGACATCATTTACCTTTTGTTTTTTGGAAGGTATGGTGTTGCTTACTTCATCGTTCAATGGCCTTTTGCGTTCGTTTCTAACATCGTGTCAAGTACATTATGTAAAAACCAGAGTCAATGTGTGTCCACACACATTTTACAAGAGTATAACTCATGCGTCTTCACTATAATAACTCTACAATATAGGATAAATACAAATAATAAATAATTTTTTTTAAAAAAAAAAGAAATAGAAAACAAATGATAAGTTAAAAAAAAGTACTTAACAATAGAAGACATGATTATATGATCTCCTCTTACATATGCTCTAATAAATGAATCAACTATAGGAAATGCAGTAATTTCGAACTTTACTAAATGAAAGATATTCTATAGAAATTTATGTAACAATATCTTTTATTTAGTACATTATTTACAAGTTTAAAAGAAAATAAAGTAAAGTAATGAATAATAAATACAGTAACAGACACATACAATTTCTTGATCACCTTCCATGTTGTGTGGATTACTCTCTTCAAACTCCATTTCCAAATGTGATGAATATTACTAGAGTTATGTGAAAATAAATTAAAACAGGGAGATGCACAATGTAATGCTTTATATATAAGTTAATTGTTATTGTTATTGTTTTTCTTTTTTCTTTTTTTTTAAACGATTGTTAATGTGATATCATTGTAGTGTAACCGTTTTTTACCACACTACAGTATGAAAGTATACTCTTTTTTTTATATATAAGTGAATTTATAGTTTTTTCCTTTTTCTAAAAATAGAAAATAAAAATAACTTCCCTCAACCAAAAAAAAAATAACTGTAACATTTTAGGTTTATTAAAAAAAATTTTAAAACGTTTATATAAAATTAAAAAAAAAATATTTTTAATAAAAAAAAGTGTAACCTAACATATATTTAATAAAACCTTGTTTCATAGCAGCTACTTAATATTGGAATTGTAGTGAATAATGGCAGGTTTTCTGTATATTAATGTAAACAATTTATACCCTGACATATATTAAACAAAAATAACTAATTCATTAACGGAAATTGTAATTTTAAAGAAAACAAAACCACCATATATTAATGGCATGTATTCTATACAAGATATTGCATAATGGCAGGTATCCAATATAAAATATTGCCTCGTGTTGTTATTAATGGTGATTAATTACTTATTGGAAAAATGATCTCATTACAAATTCTAACAACTTTCTTAATTTGGGTACAAATCCACATAACTGATTACATCAGTTCATTTTATTAGAAATCTATATAATTAAATTTATTGTTAAATCAATGTATAGCTAAATATAACACAAAACACATTAATAGATGGTAATACATACAATTAACATAAATCAATGGCATGAGCACTCATATGCTACATGTGCCACGCTCAACTAATTATTGTAGTATAAAATTACTCTTGTTTTCAAATATTTGCATAAAAAAATTTTGTATACAATATATTTCCTTCATTTAGAATTAGAACACCTAATTTAGATTACCAACTTTATTAATGTGTGATTGGTAGGTATTAACCTATATAATAATGAACAATTACACAAAACAATGAGTTCATTTTACTTAGTCAAGTCCGAGCACGATCTCGAGCTTTCAATCGAGCTCAAAAATCTATTCAAGACCGGCTCATTTAGTATAATGTATGTTCACGAACAGTTCATGAACATACATTATAATAAACGAGCTTTTATACTAAACGAGCTTTGTACTTTTGAGATATGAAAATCTCATAAGTAGCATAATAATTAAATCTTAATTGCACCGTATAAACTTAATAATTAAATAAACAAATGTGAATAAATAAAAAATCCATGAACGTAAATAAACGAGTTGTTTGTGAAAATAAATAAACGAATCGGATTGCAGCATAAAGGTGTTTGACACAAATTGTAGTAGGATATCACCAATTAACAGTGCAAAATATAAGGAATACAATTTAGCATTGTCACATTTTTTTTTAAGAAAGCATTGTCACATTATTACAACCTCACTTAGATTTTTGTTACATCTTCTAGACATATAATTATAAAAAAAATTTAAAATAAATATTTTGCATGTCATCATTATCACATCCACCTAAACACTCAATCTTACCCCAACCACATACACCCATCTCGGTTAGAGGGAAATTGAAAAAAAAAATCAAAAAAAAATCAAAAGAAAACCGTCAAAATATGGTGACTACCAGTTTACCTATGACAGTCACACTATATATATATATTTTTTTTTTTTTTTTTTTTGCAATGACTAAAAATTTTTGTATCTTTGGGTATGTACATCTTATGTTTTTGTTGGCATTGACATTTGGGTATGTTAGTGAATACCTATTATTCTTTAAAAGTAATGTCAAGGTATATACATACTATGTATTGTGTTTGTGTTAGCATTGACCTTTAGGTATATTGGTGAATACCTGTCTTTATTTAAAAGCAGGATATAATCTTAATTTTGTGTTGGCAATGACCTTTTGGTAAATTGGTGAATACCTGTCATTCTTTAAAAATAATGTCAACATGTTAGGCCCTTTTTTTTTCCTTTATGTGTTTTGCTTCTTATTATGCTACATTTATTTATTTATTTATTTTCCGTAAAATGGCTAGAGGGAAGCAATCAGCAAGGCGACAGAACCCGTGTAAGAGAACAGGGTCGCATACAATCATTGGCATTCAACCAACCAACTCTCCAACCACAAGGTCAAGAAGGCAAGCTTCTGTCGCTACTACCCCACCCTCTCCTGCTGCATGAACTGATGATGAAAGGTTCAAGTACCCCCTATATTGTGAATTGTACTTTAACACATTCGCGAAATGAAAAATATGTGAAGGGAAACATGTAGACTTTGACTCCCTTCACTTAGCCCATGCTGATTTTTTACGAAAGTGGTTTAAACACCAAGGATGGGCCGGGAGAAGTTGCTTACAAAAAATTACCCCATATACCCCGACCTTGTTAGACAATTCTACACCCTCTTCGATCATACAAACAAACAAGATGGAGTAATATACACTTAGGTGAAGGGGAAGGAGATAAAGTTGGATGAAGCTACCTTGAGTAGCATCTTGAAGATTCCCAGACAAGGGGTGCAAGCTAAGCACCCGAGGAAAAAATGGAGTACACAAACGGAATTTGATGTTGAGAAATGCCTCAATCTTGTGCTTATGGAAGATGAATCTGGAAGAGATAAAAAGCCATAAGTGTATGAACTGCGGCTGCAAACTCGTCTTTTGCATTTAATTCTCTTCACGTCTTTCCTTATGCGAAAGGGGAGATTATATTCCTTAACATACCTAGACATGTTGGTCATGTACTTTGTCCTCGCCGATGTGAAGATGAATATGCCGAGGATGATGATTGATTACATGATTACCATTCAACAGGGAACAAAGGTAGGGTTGTTCCTTCCTTATGGTATGTGGTTGACCAAGGTGTTTGAGAGATTTGAGGTCGATTTATCCGATGATGTGAATGAAAGTGGACCAAAATAACCATTCAACTCAAATACAATTCATAATGTTTTGGGTTATGTATATGATGGAGACAATGAATGATGGGTAAATAAAGAGGTGTCGCGTGTTCCAGTTCAAAAGTGGCAGCATGTTAAGGAAGAAGAGGGTAAAGATTTATCTGAGAAAAATGGTAAAGGAAACCGTTATGCGACATCCTTTGAAGCTTTCATGCGTGAAAGCATGACTGTGCAAGAAATGCTTAAGCGCATTAGGTCAGATATCTTCACTAATGTTGTTATACTTGAGGTCCAAGAGACTGTACAGTCTCGAATATATGCCCTTAATGAGAACTCAGGTATCTACTATCCTCAAGTTTCATTTTCTGTTGAATTTATGGCATTGTTAACCTTAATTTCATGTCTAATTACATATGTAATTACATTTTATGCTGTTGTACGTTGCCAATTATGTATTGTGATGTTAAGGTTTTCTCTGTTTTTTCATTTGTAATATATTTTGTAATGTTAGGATATAACCTAAATTGATGAATGCATGTTCCATTTCTATTTTGTAAAACCATGGGTAATCACTAACTATATTTCAAGTTATAGCCTTTTTATATTGTCCTTATGCTTAATTTTCTATGGACATTCTGGTAATGTCGGCCTTAAAATCATATATGATCCTATATGTAATGACCTTATATGTTATATTACATTGCCTATTAGTTTGTGATCTGGTAATTCTATGTTTTATCACTAGTGATTACCTGATTTTGGAAATTAACTATATTGATGAATGCCTGATAAAAATTCTATGTTTTAATATTAAACGGGTAATTACTAATAATGTTTCGGGTCATTACCTGAAATTTTTTTATGTTAATTTCAGTTCAGTGACATACTGGTATTTTTTATTTTTAATCTAATGCACTTATTCAATCTCACGTAATGACCTTATACATAGTTGTATATTGTACCCTTCAAAAATAAAAAATAGTTGAAGAGTACACCTATTTTGTCATTTATATAATTGAATAAGCGCAGTTTGTAATGTACTTGTATTGCTGAATTCTACATAACAAGTTTGTTTTGTATATTAATGGGTAATAACCCTATGTGTTTCGTTTTATTACCATTTTAGTTTACAGTATCAATTACTGACATTTAACCGAATTACATTTGTTCTTTGGTGGGAAGATGAAGATGTTGGTGACGATGAAGATGTAGGTGAGGGTGAGGGAGACCACTTAAGAGAGTACAAAAGGCTCCTTCAACACCTGTTGAGGAAGATGATGATTCTGAAAATGAAAAATTCTATGATACTTAGGCTTCGTCTATGTAACTATGTATGCCAAGCAGCTATATACTATTATTGTTGTATTTCTGTTTTCTCAACTATGATCCTAAAACATTTTAAGTAGTAAATTATTATGTGGGTACTAGCATGTATTTTGGCCCAATGTGGCGAAACTGTTATGGTGGCATGTAGACATTTTAATGTATGGTAACTAATTTCTACGTAACTAATTTCATTTATGTTAAAGCACTTTATGTTCATACTTTGAATTTTGAATTAGAAAGCTCCCTATTTTCACAACCTTTACAATATTAAAGGGTCTATATTAGGGGATTATTCTTAATGTTAAAGGGTCTCTATCTGTACATGAAAATAGTATTCTTTGTAAATTGTTTTAAATAGTTAATTTTGAAAAGTTAGTTACCAATTAAATTTAATTAACATATGTTACAATTGGAAACATATCAATTGATATCCCCATTTTATATGAGCTCAATTAGGATATGTAAATATTCTATTATATCTACAAAGTATATTAGGTTAGTAATAATACAAGTACTGATACATAATAAGCCATTTTTCCTTTGATAACTCAATGTATTCAAGGCAATCAAGGCTTACTTTTTAAAAATTGTCATGATTTGAATTGATGTATTTTTTATTTTTTAAATAAATTTTAATTAATGTATCAAATGATACGGAGAATTTTTTTTAATATTATAACATAAATAAAAAAAATACGGAGAATGATATTAAGAATTAACCAAATCCTCAAATAGTAATTCTACAATGCATTTTATTCAATTATCTTCACCACAAACATTGCCCATGAAATAACCCGTGCAAACAAAGTCATTGATATGTATGAAATGTATATGTTCTTCTCCATGGTTTATTGACATAATTGGCTTTTCAATTCATATGTTTGTTCCTAAAACTGTTATTTTTTTTATCTTCAATTTGTTTAGCTTCATAGTCAGAGATTCAACTTCTTTCTCAATTGCATCCAATCTCTTTGACATCATTTCGCACTCGACGCGTCCACCAACACCATCATACAACCATTTGAAAAATCTACAGTCCGCCTCCTGCAATTTATAAAAATTAAATAAACCCTAATTGTTACTTGGAACTCTAATGACAGATTATTATATTTACTCATATACATTAAAATTGAACAGTAAATTATAAATGGGTTTAAAATAAAGTACCGGATATTTACCACAACAACGAAATTTCCTTCCTTTATTATGGTTAGGCTTGTTCACAGTTCGAATCTTAGAGGGAACGCCACATCAACATTTCACCATGCCCCCTCCAAAACTAGAAGATGAACCACGAGAAATGGAATTTTGTGAATCCCCCATTTTTTTTTAGGGTGTGTGCGTGGTTTTTTGTGTTAATTAAAAGTTTGAGAGTACGTCAAGGATATAATTGAGCTTTTAAAAACTAACCTACGAAAAACAAGGACGGTTAATAAAAAATTTTGAATTTAATTTGAAAATTTCAACGAATAAATTAATTAAAAAGGATACTGCGTCACTACTGATTTTTAATAAAAATATAATATGATTTATCCTAACCTTTTTTTTGTTATTACCCGTGTTTTATATGTCTCTTTTTCTACAGCTAAGGTTCATTTGAATAACAATTTAGTACTTAGACATTGTGCCTTAAACAACATAACATTATCATTGGGTAAAAATCATATGTGGAAAATTTATAAATGTAACATATAATGTTAAATCACATAAAGTATAATTAAATTCTTAGTTACGGTTCTTAAATGATTATGCCCATGGAATTTTCTAAAGGTTGATGTTTAATTACTTATATATGTTGAGGAATGGTGGATGTTTTAATTACTTGTATTGAAGTATATGCTTACATAATTAAAACAGCTAAAGTAGATGTATAATTCACCTTTGATATCAAACTTTATCTTAGTAACATATAAAATGTAATTTGCCTGGGGAAGACCAAAGACATATTCACCATCAATTAATAATATAAAAAAATATTAATAAATGAACAAACAGTATTTGGTAATGTCCAAAGTAACAAATGGTCGTACCCAATAACTTTTAGAAATGTTCCTTAAAGGTAATGTCCAATATATAGTTCTGGGCATTACATTTATGACAAATATATTGGAAACTATCCTTCGAAAACAAAGGGCGGACAGTTGAGAAATTTGAAATATGAATTTAATTTGAAAATTTCACCGAATAAATTATTTAAAAAGGATACCGCGTCGTTGCTGTCTTTTAATAAACATATAATATGATTTACCTTAAATTTTCTTGTGTTATTAGCCGTGTTTTATATGTCTCTTTTTCTACACCTAAGGTTCATTTGAATAACAATTTAATACTTAGACATTAGGCCTTAAACAACATAACATTATCAATAGGTATAACTCATATATGGAAAATATATCAATGTAACCCATAATGTTAAATCGCATAAAGTATGACTTAATTCTTATTTACAATTCTTAAGTTTAATATTTTAATTATTTAGTCATAAAGTATGACTAAATCGCATAAATTATGCCCATGGAATCTTCTAAAGGTTAATCTTTTGATTACTTATAGTTGAAGATAAGTGGATGTTTTAATTACTTATATTGAAGTATATGTTTACAGAATTAAAACTGCTAAAGTAAGTGTATCAGTAATCATTCATATCAAACCCTAGCTAGGTATAGTAGCATATAAAATGTTATTTGTGTGGTTAAGACCAAAGTCATATTTACTATCAATTCATAATATTACAAAATACTAATGAATTAAAAAGTAGTGTTTGATAATGTCCAAAATAACGTGTGGTCGTAACCAATAACTTATGGAGATGTTTACTTATAGGTAATGTCCAACATGAAGTTCTGGTAATTACATATACACAAACAGATTTAAATTAACAAATGCGTTTTTTAGATCAAACTGGTTGCGCAAACAAATTGCATCGATTTTTTCTTAGAACTTATTGTAGAACCCAGATTATGGAAAACTTAAATTTTGATTTAGATTGCATAAAACCAGTGATTTTGCATCAATTGTTGGACTTTGTACAATAAAAATATATTATTCATGAATTAAAAATCAACCCCATTTGCGCTCAATATCAAAATTCAAGAAAATTTAGATTTCGAATTTATTGTTTGAATCCGACCTTGTCTTTGATGTCAGTCGTTGCGCAATCACGGCTAAAGGAAACAGATGATTAATTACATATTAGATTGAACCATAGATGAAAGACATTGAATAAGCATGAAGAACACGAAGAACAATAAAGAACAATTTTTGATTTTTTTTTTAAATATAATTTTATTTTTGGATTTAATTAAAAGTTGTTTTTTGTAAAATAATTTTCAATTTTAAAATAGATTTTCAAAAAAAGAAAAGTAATTTTCAAACAACACAAAAGAATTTAAAATAGGAAAAATAAAAAAGGAGGTTTGACCAACTATTTTAGGAGAGATAATATTAGCCAATCAAATTTAAGAATAGTGATGGTCATAAAGAAGAATGACCACATTAGAATTTTTACAATTCTATAGCCATCTTCTCCACATGGAAATAAAAGTGGCTATGGTAAAGCCATGAAACTGGGGTAGTTTTCTGATATCCTTCGAAGTCCGCGACGCTTTTCTTCAACTATGACATATCATTGACCTCCTTCACTTTCTCCATTTCCCACAATCAAAGCTACAATTAGTTCATTACTAGACATTATATTGTACAGTCTACCATCCTTTGAACATGTTCCAATCAGGCCAACTTAAATAGGTTGCATTTCAACATTAGATAATCGTTCCCTGGCCATTTCGAACACTTTTGCAAGTTAATTGTTCCCATATAACATTTTTGAATGTCCATTAACTATTTCAGGGTCAAGGTCGGTTGCTGCTAGTGAGTTAATTATATTCTGAATTTCATTATCATTGGTGTCATGCACATAGAGTTGGGTGAAGCTAGGTTGCTTCTCATTGTGTGGTAACAAAGATCCAATATTGTGGTAATAGTTTTTACCATGGATTATGTATACATAATGACCCATTCTTATATTAATAGTGTTGTCCACTTTGTCTCCAATTGACGTGAATGCAAATATAGAATTGTAAGTTCTTAATGCATTCCTTGAACTTTGTTGAGCGTGACCCAATATTAGGATCGGGAAGCGACTTTAAGTAGTCTTGTGGTTCAGTAAGCAGTGGGAGTATAACCATCCATTTTTGACAGCATATGTTGTAATTCGGGTAGTCATGTTTCTTTTCTCTTTTAATGCTTTCCTCTATCAAAACCTTTGCACCTCAATCTCGACACGTGTTTTTTGGGCCACTAAAGTTCCTATTTTGTGAATTTTTTCCTTTTAAGAAGTCATATAGGAGTGACAAAGTTAGGTTTTATTGTAGGTTTTTGTAAAATTGAGGTATTTGTAAACTTACGTTAATGAAGTGTAAGTGGTGTTGAAAGTGCTCTTTAATTTGGTCGGCATTTGTTGAGTTATTGCTGACTCCTGTGATAGAAAACAATGTCCAATATACATATGTAGCAATTATTGGTTTTAAATTTTGTAAAATTAGAGTATATAAAATCAAATTACCTCTTATTAAGTTAGGTTGGGGAGGTATGGAGTTAGACTCTCCACTTTTTGTGGTAGGCCTCAATGGTGATAGTGAATTCATTCGGCGCCTAGATGTAGTTAGTTTAATGTCTTCAGTTCTTTTACGTCATCTTAAAACACTACCAGATATATGTGTATTGGTTGGTGCAATTGTTTGTCCTTTAATTGTTTTTTATTAAGCTATGCAACATGCATAAGTCATTTAAAAATCTTTTTTTTTTTGTTATTTTAGATTTTAACACCACACAAAAACACGAAAATTGTTTTTACCACCCCCATAAAAAAATGGATTTTAACACCAGATAAATTTCCAAAAATTTGGTATTACCACCACTTAACTGATTGTGTGTAGGAATCCGTTAAGTGGGCCCATAAGCCACGTGTCGTGTTATTATTGGCCAAAAAAAGAAAAACCTAAAACTACCCAGCCACCACCACCGCGCCACCACCGCGCCACCACCGCCCTCTCCCCAACCCAACACTGCCTCCCCGAACCCACCATCAGCGTCGCACCACCGGCCCCAACCCACCTGAACCCTCCCCCTCCCTTTACCGCAACCTTGTCGCCCCCGAAAAAATCGAAACCCAAAACCCTCATTCCCCAAAACGACCACGAATCAGGCCACAAATGGCCAAAATCGGCCGGTTTTGGGGCTCAGTGGCCTTAACCGGCCCATTTCGGCCTTTTAAGGCCGGATTCGTGGTTGTTTAGGGGGTACGAGGGTTTTGGGTTTGGTGGTTTTTGGGGGCAACATGGTTGCGGGAAAGGGAGGGGGAGGATTCAAGTGGGTTGGGGATGGTGGAGCGACGCAGGTGATGGTTTTGGGGAGGGCAGTGGTGAGTTGGGGGGAAGGCGGTGGTGGCGGGGGTGGCGTTGTGGTGGTGGCTAGGGTAGTTTTAGGTTTTTTTTATTATTTTTTAATTTCTTTTTTTTAAAACAAATAAAATGTTGACACGTGTTACTGTGGGCCACACTTAACGGAATTTTTGGATGGAAATCCTTAAGTGGTGGTAATACCAAATTATTGGAAATTTATCTATTGTTAAAATCTTTTTTTCTTATGGGGATGTTATAAATCAATTTTCGCGTTTTTGTGAGTTGTTAAAATCTAAAATTTCCTTTTTTTTTTACAAAAAAAAAAGGTGTTACCAACCTCTTGTCGTTTGTGGTTGGTGTGCTCTTTGTACTGCATTCATCATTAAGGTAAATGTATATTTTGGCCAAACAATTGGCATACATAGTGGTTTTGCAAATATAGCATTTCAATTAGATGGTTTATTATTTTCAGCCTTGTTTCTCCTTTGTATAAGGATGAATTTTCGCATTATCCTTCCATACCTTGCTTGATCTTGTTTTGCATACGTTTCTCCTTATAGCTTTATTGAAACTTTAAATTTGTCTGAGAAAAATTTCTTTGCAAGGTATATTTTTTAATGTTAATACAATAATTATTAAAATATATTGAAAGAAGTAATTCAAAACATGTTTATATAACCCTATAAAAATTTCTTTGCAAGGTATATTTTTTAATATTATGATACAGTAATTATTAAAATATATTGAAAGAATTAAACTCAGTAATTCAAAACAATAATTTTTTGGCTTTCCATCTTCTCTTAGGGCTCTATTCTCCCAACACATATCCATATAATGGTGTTTCAAAATCTTGAAATTCATTTCCTCTTAAACTCAGTTTTTGCATGCATGCATTGTTTTTATTTTATCTTCTATTCCAAAGCTGCACTTCTTCCTGTGATGTGAGTAGGCCTCCTTCAATTATAATGATTAACCTTAGATATAGTTGTCTTTTAGAATTGGGGTTATATGTTAGTTGGGAGGTTGAGAAATTAAAATGTTGAGTATTGATCTGTGTGTCATGAGGTTTTTTATTCTTTCTAAAAATTGTCAAGAATAATATAACCTTTCACAGTCTTCCAATAATAAAATGACCTTTTGATTATTCCAAAATAAAACGACTTTTGACATGCATCTGTAACACCCTAGAAATTCCTTTCTTTCAAAATACCTATTTTGCTCTTTTTGAAACACAAAATAGGAAAATCTAACACATTACCGCCACCGTGAAAACGGATAAGGCAATTATCAAAGACACACAATGGAAGACTATCTTTAAAACCATTCAAAATAAGTCAACTTAAAAGTCAACCAAACGAAAGTAAAGTCAAATCAAAGCTAAACGAAGTCAAACTACAACTTGAAACCATTGTAGGCCCTTATCAAAACCAAAAAAAAAACTTAAGAATCTTTGCGTTAGTCTCACAAGCATAACATACAATAATCAAAGCAGTAAACCTCATCATAATCTTATGGAAACTAAGCATGATTCGCTTTTCACTCATGCCCATCATGAATATGCTTCATCACCTGAAAAGCTCCTCTCTACTTGTCCTCACTACTCACCATTAGAAATGGGTCATCGTAAGGCCAAATTAAATATAAGGCCAAACAAACACACAAATACATAATCAGCAATGCTGAGTACATAAGTGTAAATAAAACACACTAACATGCTTTCATCCTATCATCACACAACTTACCTTAATGTACCTGTTTACAAGCATACAACATTCAGCATGACTCTATAAATAAATAACTATAATTTATATAGCTTGATTATGCATCGAACGGGTTTCCCCCTAACCTACCCCAAAAAAGGGGTAATAACACAGGAGCTAACAATGCCAGTATAAAAGAATCACTCGTAAGTGGAGGAATTCCTACGCATAATAATAAAAAAGAATATATAGTGTCCTGCACTCCCTGTAGAAGTTATGGTCAAATATAAGTCGCATAACTCCCTCCATATGTTCATACTCAAGGTATATACTTTCCAAAAATTTTGGTGTGTTCTCTTTCACTACTTTACGTTATTTACATTTTATTAAACATGGTGATGACTCACAAACCATAACACAATCAAACATTATAATTATTCAAACAATTAAACATTCAAATTTAATTCTTGAAAAATTAGTGACCACGTAATATTTAATGTTGAACCCTTTTTAAATCTACCTCGGTGTCAAAGACACCTTAAACGCATAACACGTCATAATTCCTATCCCTCGGTGTTAAAAACACCTTAAGTGCACTAAGGCACCAATACATAATTTAATCCTCGTGTACATGGACACTTAAATAGCTCTTTCCTCATGCTTATGGCATCAATAAAAATTATATGAACCATAATAAAATTCTTTTTCAATATTCCAAACCAAATTAAACATTTAGTTTAATTAAACAAACCTTCAAACATGTCAATAATAAAAATATGGTTCAATTACAATATTCCAATATCACCAATTCCAATAAATAATTTATTTCAACCAATCATGCTTCACAAATATTTCACCAAAACCATTCTCAATTCAATCAATCCAATTCAAATCACCAATCTCATTTCAATTCAACCATTCCAACCAATTTCTAGCATGACACTAACTTGGAATCAATTAAATAAATCCAAACATGTTTCTACACGCTTAATAAATTTCCGAGTACGCCTACGTACCTCAAATAAGCTCTTAAAATTGCCGAGTACACTACAACAATTCCCGAACCAAGTATCCTACATAAAGGGACAATAAGTCAATAATACAATATTAATTACACTTGCATACACAATTTTCAGCAACTTAAACTCACTTTAAACTACTTAAAATAATCTGAAAATTATTTTAAAACCCTTAATTAGTCTCTCTTTCAATGGGTAATTAAACCCTTTTATTAAAATCAAAATTTTATTACTTTAAATAAAATTCCAGCAAAATTATTTGATTAAAACTCCCTTAAAAATTTTAGGAAAATTTGCCAAGAATAATACCACCTTTCAGCCATCTTCTAAAAATGGAACCACCTTTGATTTATCTCAAAATAATACGACCTTTGACATAGATCTGCCAAAAATGGAACATAACCGGTTGGTAACCTATTCCAACGGTTTTTTTGTGACATGTGTCACACTGTTATTAGTAAAAAAAAAATTTAATAATTTTTTTTAAACAAAAACTTAAAATTTAAAAAATAAAATAAAATCCTTAAACAAAAAACTCAAATCCAGCCCCTCCCCACCAAACCACCTACCCTCCACAGGAACCCACTAGTGGCCAAACGCCTATTCCCATTTTCGGTCGACCGACCACCTCCCCACCCTCAATTCTGTCCCCACTTCCCTAACATGCCCCCGAAATTCTGGCAGCCTCCCACCTCGATCATGCCTGAAACCATCAATATAAGCCCCAAAACTCCCCCAACACTACCGAAACCACACCAGTAGCCCCTGCAAACCACTTAGCGTCCCTCGAAAATAACTCACAACCAACTAAAACCCACCTAACCTATTCCCTAACACCTACAAACCACCCGCAATCTGAGGTATGGGTTCTGGGTTTGCCTTGAGGTTCGACGGTTTTTGGGGCAGGATCTTGAGGCTCGCCGACGGTTTGTTAGTCCTAAGGTGGGGCAATGTCTAAAGGATCACCAATCTTGAATTTCGCCGGTAGGAGGCCTAAACGGCAAGGGGAGAGGATTTTTTTTATTATTAATTTTAGTTCTTTTTTTTAAAAAAAAAACAAAGATTAAAATCATTATTATTAAAGAAAATGTTAAAATGAAAAAAGAAAAAAGAAAACATAACTAATCACAATGTGACACGTGTCCAATGTAACTTACAAATCAGGTTGCCGGTTTTTTGTTCCATTCTTTGAAGATTGGTGTCAAAGGTCGTGTTATTTTGAGATAAATCGAAGGTGGTTCCATTATTGGAAGATGGCTGAAAGGTGGTATTATTCTTGGCAAATTTCCCAAAATTTTATCAAAACATACTTTTATGGCCAATTAATCAATAGAATCATTAGGTATACAAAAGCCTCAAATTAATTTGTGTAAGAACCCTAAAAATCACATCTTTAATAATTTTAAAACCCCAACTTTATTTCTTATAATCTAAAACATAAACTCCAAACTAATAATCTGAAATTATAATTTGACAACATTAATTAAAACATATTTGATACCAAAATAATCGTGTTTTAGACAATTAAAATAAAAAATCCAAACTAATAAATTAAATTATAAAATAAAGGGGAGAGAGAGAGAGAGAGAGACGGATGGTGGTCGGCGGTCAGCCGACTGGGTCGCCAGAGGTCGATTGGCCGCCGGTCGGCGGCAATAGGTGCTGTGGTGGCGCCACATGGTCAGTGTTCCCATGAGTCACGCACTACATCAGGAAAAAGAATAAGGAAAAGGGAAAAAGAGAGAAAAAGAAAAGAAAGAAAAGAAAAGGAGAAATAAGGGAGAAAATAATTACCTTGACCAATTGACTTTTTGTGTGGGAAATTTTGGGTATTAGAGGAGTATTTATAGTGTATAGTAGGTTAGGGTAAATTTTGGGTTTATTAGAATTATAAGCTTAGATGATGAAAAAGTTGGTCCAACTATAAAAATAGGATGATTTGGTTTATAATGAAAATGGGCTACATTTGGATTAAATACTTATTGGCCCAAATATTAATACTTGATTTATTTATCATCTAATAATTAAACCCAAAATATAATTTATAATTATAATAAATAATATATAAAATCATTAAAATACGAGGTATTACAACATCTACTCAAAATGAAACAAAAAACCGGTAACTTGTTTAATAGGTTAACATTAGCCACGTGTTGCATTATCATTGGTTAGAATTTTTTTACTTTTATTTATATATAAATTTCTTATTTTTGTAATTTGATTTTTAACTTTAAAAATAATAATAATAATAATAATAATAATAATAATAATAATAATAATAAATAAATAAATAAATAAAACACTTCCTAAAATCCCCTCCCTGACTTCCCTGCTCCCTTTCGCGTTCCCGTTCTACCACCCCCTCCCATCCCTAAACCTGTTATGCCACCCCCTCCTATCCGGGTCCGAATCCTCTATCCCACTCACATTTCCCATTCCATGTCTCATTCGTTTTGATTGGTCCACGTCACTTTAAATATCAACATTAATATTAAAAAAATTTAATAGCAAATTAAATTAAATAAATTTTACATAATTTATATTTTAGTCCTTATCTTTTTTTTTTTCTCCTTTACACAATTACGTTTAATTCAATTGCATCATTTTTTTCCTGTATACTACCTCTATAACTCTAGAAGAACCCTAATTTTTTTTAAAAGTTACCTCAATTTATACTTTCTCTAATTGCATCCATAAATACTAAAGCACTACAATTCACTTTAATGGATACTCCACGAGAAGTATTGACAAGCGATTTCGACAATTTACCATACGAGGTATGATTCTTATTGAATTACGTATCTAAAATACTATATGCATATGTTTTGTTTGTTTTTGGTCATTAGGGTAGCTATTAGAGCGCATATTGATAATTACTATTAGTATAAGCCATAGCATTGTCAAAATTATACTGCGTATATAGTTGTTTAGGTTATGGATGATTGTATTTTTATTGATTTTTATATGCGATTTCTGGTGGTACAGAATTGTCATTTTGATAAAGAAATTGGGTCATTACAAACTAGTCGTAGATTATCTTTTGAGGAGCATGAGCAATTGAATGATAATGATAATGTGGTCAATAACTCTAAAAATAACTTTGAAGATAATAAAGTTGAAGAAGATAATTTTCTGCCAAATATGAATGAAATTCACTCAAAGCTGCCCAATGAAGCCATTCCAATGATAGGGATGGAGTTTGCATCAGAGAATATAGCTTATGATTTCTACAACAGATATTCTAGAGCTATTGGATTCGGAATCCGGTTAAGTAAATAAGTTTTATTTTTGTGTGTGTGTTTTCTACATTTTCAATTTCCTAAAGGTTTTGAATTTACAATGAAGTTGTATCTTTACTCAATTATGAATTTTTATAATAATGATTGATATGCTCAGATTGTTTTATCATGTCTATCAAGGATTCTTCTAGAGTTATAGAGGTAGTATACAGGAAAAAAAATGATGCGATTGAATTAAACGTAATTGTGTAAAGGAGAAACAAAAAAAAATAAGGACTAAAATATAAATTATGTAAAATTTATTTAATTTAATTTGCCATTAAATTTTTTTAATATTAATATTGATATTTAAAGTGACGTGGACCAATCAAAACGAATGGGACATGAAGTGGGACATATGAGTGGGATAGAGGATTCGGACCCCTCCTATCCCCACTGCCCATTCCGTTGACTTCACAAGATCCTTTCCATCGTTTGGGTATTGGGCCGAGGTTGGAGGAAATGTGGGGACCGCGTTATGTTGAAGTTTCGGCAGTGATCTTTGAGGGCAGCAAGGAAGAGTGGTTATTAAGGTTACCGTCACAAATGCCCCTACAAAACTAGAAATCACAACATGACAAGTGTCATGATAACTTGTTAAACCGATTGGTGACTATTTAGTTTTTGAGCAGATGTAACGTAAAAGTCGTTTTATTTTAGAATAATTTAAAGGTCGTGTTATTATTAAAAGCCCGATAAAAGATCATGTTATTCTTGACAATTTTTCTTTAATTAAATAATTTGATATAAAACTAATAATTTTGTGTAGCAACACGGGCATATACTAGTATAAAATTAAATCCAATCAAGAGTGAAACACATTCTCCAAGGAAGTCCATGGATTGTAAGAGTAAAATCTGATTGATTCAAGGATACATAGAGGTAAGCAGATGAACTGATGTCAACTGCAGTTGTAATATGCACAAGATTATACATCAATTTAGCTCTGCGGCCAAAAAAGGGGGGTAAAGAAAAATCTTGGCAACAAATAAACCACTGTCAAGTTTGGTAAAACATCTTGACAGCTAATTCTGCTGTCCTATACCAGGAGGTAGCAGCCATAGCACCAGGATCTGGAACAGAAGATATAATATCCCAGGAAGTATAGGTTGAGTGGCCGAAAAAGGGGAAGAAAGAAAACTTCGCAACAGATGGAGTATACTATGTAGTCTGTTGAAGCTTCTTGACAGCCAAAGCTGATGCTTTATACCATGAAGCAGCAGCCATAGCACCAGGATCTGGAACAGAAGCTAGAATATCACTGGAGATATATGTTGAGCGGCCAGCCTGCAGAAAAGTTCCACAGAATCATCAGACACATTGTAAGCAAACAAGAATATGATGAGAACAAATAATTTAGAATGACCTTTTCCAATGTTGCACCCTATTTTTAAAAGATTACTGCCATATACTCTGATATTTATTAAAGTGAAAAATCCCTCTAAAAGTCGAAAGAGTGACTACTAGATCATGATTTTGTTGCACAAAATACAGTATTAGTAGGAATAGGGAATCCAACATGTTCAACCTCCATCAGTAAACAGAAATTTAGTAAGATAGTTCATTCACAAAGACAACTTTTAGATTATAAGGATCGTCTCTTTTCTGTTATCTATGTAATTGGGAGGTATCTTCCCTCAGCTAACATAATCCATCAATCAATTTGGTGCCTTTCTTGCTACCTAAACAGATTCTTTCTTGACATAGTTGCACAATACATAGCAAGTGGCTCTTTTGGAGGTTTAAGCCCATAAATATGGTCAACTCTCACCTTCTCACATGTTAGTTATGTACTTACATCCTCACCACAGTGTTTTGTCAAGAATATGATTAGCAGAATAGATTCTGGTTGTACGATAATTTGCCTCAAGTTACCAGTGTCCCTTTTTAAACATATATTAAACTCATCAATCTGGAAGGCTTGAACATTACAAGGTTTCAAATTTAAAAATTAAGTTTCTCTAGTGTAAACACTTCTCACATGTCCATATGCAGCACATATAATGAACCAAAAGAAAAATCACTAACCAGCAGCTCAAATTGATGACCCTATCCTTCTTACCTTCTAATTTACAACCGTTTATCATGTGAAAAGAGGAGAAAAAAGGGAGAGCTAAACAGGGGTTAAAAAAAAATGTGTGTTCCTTTTTCTGAAACAAGTAAATCACTTCACTATCTCGGCTTTTACCCATCAATTTTTAGTTGTCCTTTTATTGTAGAAGAATCAATCTTGACTAGTTCCAATTCTTGGACAGGATACAGTACCTCTTCAACATAAATAACCATGCTTAAAAACTGTATTTATTTGCCTTTTCTCCTCTATCCTTTCTTTCCCCGTCTATCTCAAGCAAGAGCCTCACTGCCACTATCCTATTGGCAAGGCAATGGTAACCAACTAAGTCCTCATCCTCTTCATAAAGATTCATGACTTAAAATCTCACCTCTTCCCTAAATATGCACTTCGGTCTCATCCTTTATTACAGCTACCGAAAATTGGCCATCAGTGGGAACAACAAATCCACTCAAGTATAGAAAAAGCACCCACACTCAATTTGTGAATAATGCTTTTCATGCAAGTATAAACCCTAGATCTGATCTGTAAGAAGAAAGTTCCCATTGGTTGGCTACTTGGCTAGACAAAAGAAGATGACCACATTGACCAGTACCCGTATGACTCTTTCAAGTGTAAGAACTGTACTTGCACCACTTAGCTTTTATCCCAAATCAGATCAATCAACAAATGATAAACCCAGTTTTAATGCATTCGTGTAACATAAGTAATATAGAATCCTCCTGAAAGTAAACAAAACAAGCCCCTCAACTAACCAAGAAAAAAAGGCAAGAGTACTACAAAGATGCCCAAAACACTGCAGTAAAATGGTTTCACTCAGTTTTATTAACTATTATTTATGGGAATACATTTAGTCACATTGAGCCATGTACCACTTTTGCACATTCATATTACCCAAAAAAGTAAAATTGTTTTTACATAACTATAAAAGGCAAACAAGGTATTTGATGAATTTTATCTCAAGTAAACCCAAATACAAGGTCTGATGATGGCCGACTTTCAACATGTGTGGTCTACACAACCGCACAATGCCCTGACAATTGGGTGCCCATGATATTAGACAATGGTTTTCATTAAAAAATAATATTTAAAAAATATTCATACATGATCATATACAAGCTTGCATACAGAATTATTTTGAAATCAGATATCTCTAAATCAATGGTACATTGGTACTGTTCTTAACATCATAATGAGCAATTTAGTCCTCTATCTTACAGAACCTAAACCATGCACCGCAAACTTTTTATTTCATTTCTTTTAAAGACCCCATATTATCTATGAAATTAGTAGATTATATAATTTGCAAAGTCAAATGGACTAAACAGAACTAGATGTTAATGTAGAGTCAAACGGACCTATAAACTAAAACCAAATGATCAAATAGACCAAACATAGAACCAAATAATCACTAGGTTGTGTATGAATCTCACAAACTCTCAAGAATTATATCACAGAACTTTAAAGCTATAAATCTCAATCACTCACAAACAAATTAACATATAAGTCTCTTTTTATAAGCAATATAATTCTAGAATAATCTAACAAAAAATTCTAAATCATGTAGAATATAAATAGTCAAAAACTTAATTAGATTAGGAACCTAGCAATAATTAAATACATCTTATTTTTTCTGCAAGTAAACTCCAATTCTATTGCAACATTTAAGGGGTTAATAGTCAGATTCCTAATACAACATCTATACATGACTTATCTTAATGAAGTTGTATTCAAGCCCAATAGCTTTTTTACACACCAAACATCTTTAGCTATCTTACCACTCTCATATCTACATATATCACAATTATCTCAAAAATGATGTTGACTTTAATTCCTGACCAATGCTACTTAAATAAAATAAAACAATAGATAGACTTTTTACAATATAAAAAGTCAAGGATCAAGTTATTAAATTCAATTCCATAAATATTACTCCGTCCGTTCAAAAATTGGTTGAACAATTTCAGCTATAATTTGCCCCACAATATTTTGAACACGTTCTTTTGGGATGATCATAGCAATTATCTATTATTTCTCACGTTTCTTTAAAGTTCACTAACTCCTTTTCACGCCCACTTTTTCCGTTAGATTAACCATAGAAATACCCCACTAAATTTCATCAAATAGATTTTTCAGTTAAAATAATACTTGATAACCTAACAGCAACTATGATCAACTATTTGTAGTGATAAGAGTTTAAAATAATGTGAGACAAAGGAAATAAAAATTGAAAGATTTATAACAAAATATCTCTTCTTTTTTTTCTGGCATTTAAAAGACTATAAGTACAAAACCTCTAGAATTTTTAAACAACTCTGGTGTGATTAAGGTTTAAAAAATCAAGCCATTTGAGAAAACAACCTGTGCAGGCATGTCCTTAGTAGACATTGCACCACTAATAGCAGCTTCAGATGAGAGAACAAAAGCATCGACAGGATCATCCCCAGCATTTAGTCTCTGCATGTAATGACAGAACATTAATTCAGCAGGGAAGGATCTAACTTTAATGGTTCAAAGAGAACACATTCAATAGAAACCCAACCTCTTGAAGTAATTCTGAAGCTGGAATAAGAGCATCTAACAGTGTGCGGTAGCCAGCACTCGCCCCTCCATACTTACTCACAGCAGCGATAGCAGCCTGAAGTGCCGACGCCCCTAATAAATAGCAGTTGTTAATGAACTCATATCTATGATTGACATATTTAAACAGATTTCAATCTTACATTCTTTAGATGTAACTGTGCCCTGGTTGGTAGACTTCAATTCAGCATATGCTGCCTTGAAGAGGATGTCATATCTGTTTCAAGAATAAAGCTCAAGTCTCAGTGCTTAGAAAGACCAAGAAAACAAAAAACAAACACGAACTTGCCGCATGTGATAAGGGGAAGCTAAGATAAGCAGAAGGGAAAACTACCATACATTATACCACTTGTCCCTCCCATGACCCTTCTGATAGAAGATCCAATCTCCTTTACAGTCTCTGTTACATCATTCAAAGGATAACTAGATAAAAGTACAAAATATATAAAAAGTTAGAATTTGCGAAAAATTCTTATAAACTATTCATGATAAGAGTTTTTATAAATAACATGTTACATTCAAAAGAGAAAGGACCAAAGGCCCACTGAATTTTTGGAGGAAGTACGTAAATGATATGCATTGGATTAAAGAACTACTAGTAATAAAGAGTTGACACAGTTACCAAAAAAAAAAAAAAAAAAAAAAAAAAAAAAAAGAGAGAAGTCAATAAAAAATCACAAGGCACTATCTTATACTGTTGCTACTCTGCTAGCACATAGAACTCCTACCAGCTATGAAACTCAGGCTAAGAAAAGTGTAAGAATCAATAATATAGCAAGAATCTGTAATTTAATATACTGGGGATAAGGCAGCATGAACCAAATTAGGATCTAGAATTATGCAGGAACATCATAGGACATCATCAAAGATTTATTTATTTATTTTAATAACTAGTTAAAATTGATCTATTAGTCAAGATTCAGAGAATCTAAAAATTTCTTCCAGGTATTTATGTCCTTTTTTATAATATGTTTCTTAGCTTATTTTATACATGTACACTTTGATCAAATTCTCAATCAAAATAAAATATAGATGAATTATTAAATTAATCAAATCAATATAACCATCTAAATATTGATGCATTTAGAGAGAAAATTTGAACTAAAACGGCCACTTTACCAAATAAAAAAATAGACCTGTTCTATTGTTCTCAAAACCTATTATTACATTAAATGCATTGACTGATGGATTTCACTTCCAATCTGAGGCCAACTTTCCCCTCATAAATTCTTTTAAACATAAATCCTACCCTAGTCTACTGGTATATGAAAAGAAAAGAGAGAAACAAAAGATTTGATGGTAAACAAATATAATACAACACTCTCCAAGGCTTCATGTAATCCATTGTTTGCCTGAGCTTTCTGCTATCTAACACAAGTTTGTCGTATCACTTTTCCCACAAATAATACAACACAAGTTTGTCGTATCACTTTTCCCACAATCAGCTTAAGACAAACAATTAAAGTGACAGCTATAATAACCCTCACAAGTAAATGACTTTTCTCACTGATACGTCTAAGCTAAGTACCAAAACATTGACAATCAAATGCTAAGCTCATTCTTGTTGTTTCAAAAACTTACATTCTTTTGAAATCAAGATGAGAATATATGGACTTCCTTTATCTTTTATTCTTATAAGGATCACTGCAATACTAAGCAAGCTTCACCTGAAAAATTCCCCTCCCCCCCCCCAACCCACCCACCCCCTCTTCGTATCCCCATGCATAGTTGGCTTCCTCAACAATAAATCGTAGTGTAACAACACCAAGCATAGAAGTACAAATACCAACTATCATACTGCAGCAGATTAAATCTTCCATGATAAAGGGCATCATGAATGCATAAAACAGAAAAAAGAAATGCGAAAAATAGCAGCAGGAAAATCAAATATGAATCACTTATAGCTTCGTAACACAAAAAAGATATTTCAAGCAAGTCAAAAGTAACTTACTATTTTTTCATGTCTTCTAAAATTGCAGAAGCTCCACGAAACATCTAGAACACTCAAGTTATTAGAACTGTGTGGTGTACATCTCATACTTGCAAGCATGTAAGATACATAGAAATTTAGAAGGAAATACATACAGTAGATCCACAATCACCATCACCAACTTTACTATCCCATTCATTAAGAGCATCCCTCATGTTGATCAATTCACTGGCTGCAGCTTCAATAGCCACCTCAAGAGTATGACAATGTTCACTTAATTCTTGTGGCCGAGTAGAGAGCTGGTGAATCAATACCACAGTCAGCTTCATTAATAGATAAATTAAAATGGGTATTTGAAAATCATGGTACATAGCTTGCTAAAATACTTTCAGTTGATAGCATTGCATGAACTAGTGCGCACTAGTGATGAACAGACGACTGCAGTTAGTTTATAACACAAGTCCATGGTGGTCAAGAATGGAACTGTCAGAGGCTCAAAGAGATTGGTTTTGCTAGGTTACGCAACAGTATAAGAGCCAGTGTACAGCTTGTATAGAGAGAAAAGAACACAATCCACTTTTAAAGCTGTAAAAATTTCTACCAGGTGACGTATCAACTTTGGATTACAATAGAATTATAAAACTTCCAGGTCTATAAATGCAACTTATGATTAACGGTATAGCCATCAGAGCCTCCTAGAAATCTTTAAAACATGGATAAAGCTGCATATAAATGAGCCTCAGGCCACCAAACCTGGAGGTTAGTTTAAGAAATTGGAAAAATAATACTAAAATAAAATGGATCCCTGACAGGAAAATGTGAAGACAGTGACCATAATATAATTATAGACTCCAAAAAGACCATTCAAATATGACAATGTTTAAACATCTCCCTTGCTACAAATCAAATAAAATATGGAAGGACTTAAGATACAGTTCCAAAAGCTCGTATATTTTAAACAGCTTCTATGAATTCCTTCCTAGAACATGACAATTGTAATTTGCCAGAAAATGGAATATATTCAAACCAACACTGACAGGAGCGTCAAGGAGGGGCCTATAACCTCAGGCACTACTCAATTTCTTAAAAAGCATGACATACCTCATTGCACTTTAATAATGGAGATTGCGGAACTGGGACAGGAATCTTTGCAGGTGGACGGTTACCTGAAAAATAACCACATGTAATGAACTACATGGAAAGGACCTGATTTATTGATTTTGCCAAATCAGCTAGTGGGTTTTGACAATGATTTCTAATCAAGTAGAAGAAAATTAACAAAAGATATATCTGTCTTTATCTTAAAGTTCAAACCACTTACCATCCACACCAACAGGCCAAGCTAGAGCCTTTGTTGGAGCATCTAGTCGTTGCAGAATTCCTTCATCAACCTTCATGACAGTAATTGACAATCCTGACAGCATTGAAAAAATCAAACACAAAAGAATCATCCAAATAAAATACTCCTTTGCTTCAATAGGGCCCTACCTGCCATATCAAGGGAAGTCATAAAAGAACCAGTATACACTCGATCAACAGCAAGTCCATGCTCCAACTGCAACCTAGGAACAGCTTTTCCTGCAGCGACCATCAATTCCATCACAGGAGTGGCACCCAACCTGTGACATAAAGAACAGTGTCACAAAATGTAATGCAACAGCAACAAAAAATAATATGATAACATCATCAATGCTTTCAAAACATTAAACGAGTGTTCCTGTCTCCGTGAAGTAGACCAAATCTAGAAAGCAATATGCAAAGGACTAGCTATCATAAATGTGACAAGCACATTGAGGTTCCACATTAAACAAACCTCTCAGCAGATATCTCTATAATAGAGTTAATCAGGATAGTATTCATTTATTCACAGATCAATAAAAGCAGAATAAGTCACGCTAAAATTGTCTTAACGAGAAATATATCAAATCATTATAACTTTTTAACAAATAAAATAAAATCCACACATGGCCCCAGTAGATCAGTAACATTGTCCGAAAGGTGGAGACTCCTACGCTCCTCTTAACTAGTATTTTCGTGAAAATTCGTTCATTAAGGAGAAAGAACAAAGACTTATACATAGCATATCAAATCTATCAATACCCAAATTTTTATTGAGATTGTAGATGACATATACAGCACAAACAGTCAAAACACTTCAAACCACCAAAGGCCCATGAACCTACCCATTAATCATGAGGACTACATTATTTCCGCGTTCAATAGGCACGTAATTAGTTTCCTGCAATGAAAAGTCTATGATGAGGCAAGATATGATATGCAGGAAAAGATACAATAAACAGGCCCACCACAAGTTTGAAGCCAAATACCATATGAAGGTAATCATTTCATTGAGCTTCTACAGGGCTTCCCCAAAGTCATAGGTCAAGTGAAATAAAATGATAATAACTGAATTCCAGACCAATGAACATGTTCTACACAAATTTATCAAACAATATCTTAAAACTACTAACAAAAGACTATGCATCACCTTAGAAAAAAATCAGAAGCAAAGTGTCACTAGGATAAGTGGTAAAAAAAGGGTGAAAAATAATGAATTACGTGTTCCCCGTTTTTTGAAGCTCCGTAAGGAAGAATCACTTAAAAAAACCCACTTAGAGGCATAAGAATTTTAGATAACCAAGCAGAGACAAATAAAAGAGAATGATAACATTTTTCTCAAAATCAAATGGACCACACACATAGGCAAAAACACATCACACCCTACAAGATTCTAGTCACTAGTCAGCTCTCCCACAACCCATTTGATGAAAGTTGCACATACTCAGGATTTTTCTTTTCTTTTTTTAAGCATTTTTTTTATATGTGATGAATGAAAATTGTGATTATATAATTGTCAGAAGAATGAGCTGTCCTCAGTAAACAGCAAAAGTTACAAAGACCCAGTTTCTCTAAATCTCTGAAATTAAGTAACTCTCAGTCTCTCATAGCCCAATAATGTACTTAGTACATGATTGAGAGGATCAGAAAAGATATGCAAATCTTATTCCAATGTCCAACGAGAAACAACAAACTTAGATTTCTAATTTTGATCCAACTAATTAAGAAAAAAAAAATTGATAATAAACAATTTAAGGTGAATTTTTCCAGTCAAGTCATTTTTAAAAATCCCCATCAGCCTTAGCAAACAGAGACACAATAAGTAATTTTACCCTACTCTTCCCAAATGCATCTGTGTATCCCAGCCAGATATTACAGATTCACCACTAAGCCTGGTAGGACTTGATCTGAACTTTTTTGCTCATTCTTAAGTTATTCCCCAGACCTTATCCCCGTCCATTACCTCAGCCTTATAAGCAACCAAGGCAAGCTTTTCAAAACCAAACTCGTTGAACACTTGAACCCCCAATGCCAAAGGTTACAAAACAAATATGCAGCAGCACCAAAACAGTGAAAGTGAAAACCCAGCACTCCCCATACACATCAACAAGCCTTCACCAGACATTACATTCCACCTAAGCATATCTAGCTAATGCCAAAGTCAAACAAAGCTCTCACCATAAGAGTAACTTTAGCCTTCCAAGTAAAAATGCAAATTGTGAAAAGGGGGAAATCCAGGGCATATTTTAGCAATGCAAGAATAATCTTAAAACAAAGCTTCATCATGAATCACCCGCTCACCTTCCAACAAAAAGATGGGACAGAACCTTGAAACAAGCTATGCACTCCAAAACTTAGAAAAATTCACCATGTACCCTAATTAATTTCTTCCGTTCTTCATTAGTTGACCCGTTTCATTTTGGCGAGTATCTTAAGGAAGGAAGTAAGATATATTTGCCCTCCACTTTACTCCCTCACATTATTATTACCCCACCGCTTTTTTTACTCCTGGACCAAATGTGGTTATCATCTTCATTGATTACTGGAGTCTCTTCTTCTTTAACAAGAACACTCACTGCACTAAATTCCAGAAGTCGTATAGATTAAATATTCAAAATAAATAAAAAATCCCAATCAACTAAATTAAACTATAAAGTTCACAGTTATAACATCAATAAAACATTGATTATAATTGTTAATATGAAAATCCATTTACAGAGGAGAGAGTCAAAAAATATAATGAAGCTCAAGACTTAACAATGGCTACCACTATTATTCAAGCAAATCCTTTGATTTTTTTTCTCAAATATTTCCATAATGCTTCAATTATTAATAATTGTATAAAATTGGAAACCTTTTTCGTGAATGATTTTTGGCTTATTTATAATGAGTGGCGAAGGAGCAGATGAGATGGATATGTAAAAAAAAAAGAGAAATTCTTTCCATTAATTTGCATATAATTGAGGGCGATGATGTTTTATAATTTATACGGAGTAAATTTCAATCATATTTGTTTGATGATTTTGGAGAGAGAAAATCATAGGGAGTAATGAACTAATGAATTGATGAAAGAAGCATAGAAGAGAAAAAGTGAGTATGTTTATTTCATTTGGGACAAAGGAGACAGATGGGCACAAATCGTGTACGGAGGAGAGAGGATAGAGAAGTGTATATTATCAGGGATGAGAAAGAAGGGTATAAGACCATCTCTAATGGTGAGACTTGCAGGAAGTTTTTTTAGGAGAGAGTATTTTTTTGCAAAGGATACCAATAAGTTGATATCTAAACTTAGCAACTCCAATAAAAAGTTGCTAAGTTTAGATACTCCACTTTGAGTCTCATTTGACAAAAAGTGTGGGCCCTTTATCAATATTATAATAATTTGTAATTTATTTAAGTTTTTTTTTTTTTTTTTTGAAAAACTTATAATATGGATTTGGTGGGTCATAAATTGAAAGTGACATTAGTATACTTTAGATAGTCTCGCCATTGGAAAATTAGACTTCACATGAGTTGCTAATTTGAGAAGTGGGTTCGGTATCACAATTAAAGGCAAAAAACAACTCATTTTGTATTTCAATACTCAAAGTTGAGTCTCACCAATACAAAACTTACCCAAAAAGGAGATGTTCTAATTGTCATCTTACAATACTCAAAGGAGATGTTCTAATTGTCATCTTACAATACAAAACTTACCCAAAAAGAAAACGTGTCAACTAAACAAAAATTTCCAAAAAAGAATACATGTCAACTAAAAAAAAGAGCTAGTATGTAATTCCCAAATTACACTCACACAATGACTCCATTTAACTCCCATGGAATTATTGTGAAATGTGTTTATAATCTATTTGATACCCCAATATTAACCATGTTTATGAATTTTATGTTCCTATACTACCATGGTTCGAAAATGCGGTTTCGGTCGGGATCGCGGAAACGGTCGCAATAATTTGGTAACGGAATTGATGCGTTGATCACGGAACGTGTCGCGATTGTCACCCTAATTTATATTATGGTAGTTTTATAGGTTTTATAATAAATTCTCTCATTATTTTTGAAAATCTTATTTTTCAATATATATCCCCTTTTTATATCTTGTACAGTACTACAATAGTGTGGCGCACAAGTATATAATATACGTAGTAAACTTACTACATATAAATGTAATTAAAAAAAAGTATAAAAGAGTAAAGTAGTAATTAGAAAAGGAAGTCACGTGGGGGAGAAGGAAGAATAAAAGAGGGAAGAGGAAGAGTGATGGCTGATGGGGTCAGGTGAGAAGTAAAAACAATAAAAAGAGGTAAAATACAGTTGTCACTATTCATTCCACGACCCACTTTTTATTTAAAAGACAAAAGAGATGTGATAGTTTTCATCGACTTTCATGGAGAAACGGATCCCTCACCGGATTACTTATACTTTGGGTTCTTTTTCCTTAAATTCTCCGTCGGGAACGCTTGATGTGGCCGATTTTCAATTCATAACGGTCATAACAGCCGAAATTGCGGAGCATTAAATGCAGCGTGCTGAATCGGAAAAATCCGGTTCTGTAAAATTCAAATCCGTTACAAAACGGCCGGTACGTCACAATGCGGCCGCATTTTAAAATCCTGTATACTACATCTCAATACCATCTATAAGTACTCTCTTTTTTTATTTTTTAATTTGTCCTTTTGTTTTAAACATAGTTTTCAAAGCAATATTATACTTTAATATAAAAATACATCATTTTTAAAAATCATAAAAAATACAAGATTAAAAGCCAAAAACAAAAATTAATCTAACAAGATCACACATATTTATATTTTGAAATACTAAAAACTCAATTAAATATTACATTCCACTTGCATTGGAATCTCGAAGATACAAATGAACTAAAAAAAATTAAAAAAAATTAAAAAAAAAAAACAGAGGTCTTATTATGTTACTTTGACAACCATTTTTGGCTCGTACTCGAGTCAACCAGACGCGACAAGGATCCAGGATTCCGTACCGGATCCGCGGAGAGAAGGAAAACTAAAGACGCCAATTGGCTTACCAATGCTTACTTATTCATAGATGAATTATATCAGGGAGGAGCAATAATTTAGGATTTCAAAATTGGTACTTTTGTTAAATGTACAATACCGAACATAAAAATACATTTTTGGCGCCAATCAAGGAAGCCACGCTGGTCTTCTATTAGTCTCTGTTATGTTTTTTCCCCTTTTTTGAAACAATCTTCTCTCATATTAAGATTTCTTTCCTTTTTTTTTTTTTTTTTTTTGTTTGGGAAAACATGTACGTCAGCAAATGTTAGTTGACTTCTATTTCCTATTTTCCCATCCCCCATTCCCATCCCCGTAACCGTGAGGGTTAGGATAGGGTCCCCGTGTATTGAAATTTCAGTTTGTCGGGATCCACTCTGACACATGTACCCAAGTCTGAGTAACCCTGGTGGTGCCCATTTAAAAACAGAGGGTTATAGCCAAATAAGCTCTCACGTTATGATGCAAAATTTCACCCATGAAATTACAAAAAGCCAAGTTTAGCTAATCCTATAAAGATTCAACAACAAGAGAAAGAAAAGGTTCTTGAAATTTCATATTTTTTTTCTCCCTGTAGTTCCGTACTTAATCTGGCATTGACAAAGTAGTCAGAAATTAGAGGTCAGGAGCAATAATTGCATCATGTGTCACAACAATTCAACAAAAAAAATAAAAAAAAATTAATAAATAAATAAAAAGGAAGTTGGTCACCCATGGGGCCATGGCCACAAGAAAGAGAGAATTGAAGCTTAAACATTTCCTTTTGCAGAGACGTACCGGTGATAATATTTGCATAAGAACATGAGCAACAACCACATCGACAGGTTGCAAATCAGCCACAGCAGCACCAGGTTCTCCATGCTGTAAAAACCATAAAACTAGCTTAGTGAGTATTCAAAATAGACAAGATTTCGTATTGCCTTACTTTTTAGTAAATATTAAATATGTATGAGACAAAAAGAATGATAAACCAGCATATTGATAATATCAGCAATTCAGTACAAAATATTTTCAGCCAAAGGAACCTGCCAAGACATAAGCACATAACAGTAACAACTAATAAACCTAAGCTTTCTGCTGTATATTTCTTTAATAGGAATAGGCAACATCATTAATAGCCAAGTAAGTATTTCCCATAGAGATGTCAATAACTTACCCAACCCAAGAACAACCCAATAAAAACCGAAGTGGAAAAAGCATGTTTGGGCTATAGCTCAACAGCAAGAGAATTTATGGGGGAAATGGGTTAATTCTACCTGAGGACTCAAAATTGGTTGGATTATCAGCCTAGTAAAGATACAAGCTGGTATTGGAAGCAAATATGTGCAATCAAGGAGAAAAATGAAGACTGTAATGAACTGCCATAAAAGATCAGCAATATATATGAAGTTTTCAGGCCTCATCTCCCAAGGTGCAGCTGTATAAAAAGGCTCAAGGCACACCAAGGCGTTTCGAAGTACCTTGCACCTAAGGTGCACCTCAGTGCGCCTCCGTGCGCCTCATTGAAGTGAGGCGCATATAATAAGCAATACAAAAATTCTGATAAAAAAAACTCTTTGTGCGCCTCAGGCTGCGGCTAGGCGCGCCTCTGTGCGCCTCATTGAAGTCGCCTCGCCTAGACCATAAAAAGCGCGTGACCTCTAACGCCTTGCGCCACTGGTACTGCAGCTGGGACAATCTTGTTTGGGAGAAAGAGGCAGCTCATAAGCATATGTTTATAGCTTGGCTTGCTGTTCAGAGCAGACTCAAAACAAGGGTAGAGTACTTAAAATTTGGGGCTGATAATGATGGGAGTTGCCTATTATGTGAGGATAGTGAGGAAAACCATGAGCACTATTTTAAAAAAAGGAAAAATGGAAAACAATCATCCCACCCTTGCCTTGTCTTTCGAAAACAATCCCACTTTCATTTAATTTAGAAATAATCCGACCTTTGACCACCGTCTTCTTTTAACGGTCCTTTTAACCTACAACCTGTTTTACAGGTTACTTTTATTTTTTAAAAAATTTTGTTTGCTCTTTTTTCTTTAATCTCTCTCATCTCCAACCTCACTAACACCACCACCTCCACTATCGACACCTTAGAACACCTCCCCACCCTCTTCTTCCTATCATTGCCCACCATTCCCACCCCCAAAAAAACCCACACCTAGTCAACCACAACAACCCCACGCATCCAATCTGCATCACACACCAACTCATCTCCTCACTAATATTCGTCACCCCTTCGCTGTGACCACCACCAACAACAATGCTCCCTTGTGAAATCCACTACTCCTTCCTGGATGCATAAATACCAAGCAGCCCTAAGTTGCTGCTCTCTACTCATCCACTATCAAATTACTCAAAATTTTATTTATCATACAATTCATCCAAAATAAACTTTTTAGTTGTTGAGAAGATAATTTAGAATAATTGAAGGAAAAAGCTCCAAAAATATATACGGAGTATAGTTTTTTTTTTTCTTTTTTTTCATAATTGGGGTTAACTTGCTCGTGTTATGGGGGGTGTTTTGGGATTTTGGTGCTGTTGGTTTGTTGTTGGCATGAGACGAGATAGATTGATGGTGATTGTCAATTTGTGGGGCAGCGTTGGTATAGTGTTTCTTTGGAAGAGGATGGTAGCTGGGAAGCCATAGAAGGAGGCGGGGAAAGGGAATGCTGAGAGGGAAAAAGGAGTTTTTTTTTAAATAATTTTACCAATAAAAAAATCGACACGTGACATGTTACCCTCTCCAACAGGTTACCAACCCATCAAAACCGGTCATGTTCTGTTTATAGAAAATTGATGTCAAAGGTGGGATTTATTCAAAGCTGGGATTGTTTTGAGAAGACCAGACAAAGGTGGGATTATAATTTCAATTTCCCGAAAGTGTGAAAGCAGATGATGTGGTTTCAGAGCCAACTGAAGAGTCTGACAAGAGCTATCAGAGCTGCTAGAAGAATGAAATTGGGATTTCAGATATGTCTTTTCAAAGCTTGAGGAATGTAGCATCCTTGGATTTAAGAATTTTGTCCTTGTATATCAAACCTAAATTTTTTTGTATGATTTCGAAGAAATGAAGTAGGGAAAAAAGGAGGTGGTTGGAATAGATAAATGTTAAGCTTTTTGCTGTTTTAGGCTTTTGCCAGGGAAAGAAACACGAAAGACTCAAATAAACTAGATCTCGCCTTCAATCTGCATGGACACACTATACCTTGCATAACTATTTCATAGTAGACCCAACCCGAGATCGGCCCACAGACCCGATTTGACAGCTCTACTTTTCAAATAAGAATATCAAAGAAGTAAGGTGCACACCATAATTAAGCCAAAACAAAGCACACATAGCCACATAACAGCAGCACTACACAATTACAAGTATTGGCTTACTATTCCTAGACCAAGCTCCATTTTTCCTGGGCCCAAACGGTCTGATGTGACTTGGCCAGGAAGGGTGCACACAGATAATGCAACACCCATAGTTCCAACCATTTCAGATGCTCTTCTAGCTTCAGCTGTAACTTCAGTTAGGGAGCAACCATCAGCAGCTGCCGCTCCAGCAACCTACACCAGGTAGGTATCAAAACAAATAAAATAAAATAAAAGTTAATGAAAGGCCCATTACAAAGCACTTTTTAAATAAGTACAGCAAGATAAACCACCCATGGAATAAAAACTCAGTCATTCTGCCATATAACAACCATTCTGCAGCAAAGTATGGATTTGCCGTTCAGCGAAACCCGGCTATATATAACGCCGTGGCAAAAATACATAAATTTTGGGTTTTCCAATCAGCGAAACCTGGCTATATGACGCCACGACAGAAACCACACCTTTCTCTCCGTGTTATCCATTATGTAATGGTGACTCGTCGTGCATTAGAACGTTTTTTTAATCCGTTACATCCATTCCTTTGTTTAAATTGACAAAAAAGCATTTTAGTAATTATTTATATAGTCTTTACATAATATTTTGTAATTTTTTGTTTGCCAAATATGTTACACTTTTATATTGATAAATAAGGTTATAATATGTTCAAAGAATGCTTTGTAAACTTATATATGTAAAAACATAACTTAACCCAATGCTGTGAATTTTTTGAAAAGATTCACACCGCGTTTGCCGCGGTCCGTTTTATTATTTCTTCACAAGCCATTTGATCAAAAATGCATCCATTCTGCAAACACCTAATCACGTAAAGATATCAAAGAAGACATCCAATCTCAAGTATCTTATCATTCCTTTCTAAACACAGCACCTTTAAAATAGCAAAACATGCACATTGCCACATAGTTTGTGTACTTCACACCTTTTCCAAGTCCTCAATACTTCTCTTGACAAAGATAAAAAGAAAGAGGGAAAAGCCAACTAATTCTACCTTATAAAAAGCATCATCCAAAGTAAAAATAAATAATTTCACAATCTTTCTTTAATGCAATAAATGGCCAACAATCCTGCAAATTCTCACACATAAAATTCTCCAAACTAACAACCTAAGCAGAAACTTTGACTGGCTTCTAAATCTTAGCCTTCAATAAAGTTGGAGACAGGACAAGGCTGCAAATCAGGACAATATGTGTGTGGCTACAGAAAGAACGACAGTACTGGAATCAGAAGCCTGCCAAATTTTCTAAATTTAACATAGAATTTGCTAATTACAAGGCTGAAAAACAAACAATCTCTCCCTGGTAGAGGGGGTCCTTCTCCCAGGGCTAGTTGGGCCCAGCCCCCTGCAAATGATTTTGATCTACTAGTTATTAAATTTAAATAACCCTATTTTACTTATAAAATGTTGCTGCATAATTATTAATTTTGACCAAGTGTTAAGAGATTCAACTCTCATCCCCTCTTATTTTAGGCCAAGACCCAACACTGCTCCCTGGTCTAGTTACTCCTAAGTCTTGCTATTTTCAGGTGTGCCACTCTGGCAATATCTTGACTATTGGATCATACATTTCCTATCCCTGTTACATCCAGTCTATGCGACATAATTACTCTATGTTCAAAAATTCCTACACATCATTGCATATAAGTTCCATTCTTGTCAGATTCAATGCTGCATTCATGTTTAAGGTCAATTTGACGGTTATACAGCATTATGTTCTTATAATTTCAAAAGTTCTCAGAGATAAATAGAGATACAAAACAATTTCACTTAGCTCTAGCCAGAAGGGAAATTTTCAAAACATTTTATCTTACGTCAATCCATTACCCATCACTCCATAAGTACAAATGTGTAAGTCTCATGACTACCATCTTACATAAACCTGTTTGCCTAAAAAACAAGACACTTGGTGTAGACTACACCAAAACCAAATGCAGTGCACTTCATTCTCATTTTTGTCCATGAAAGGGAATAGCTACTATGAGCCTTATAAAAGTGGTAAAGAAGGTACTACTAGAGAATACAACAGAACCCTTATGGGTGTAAAAGAGACTCCCAACAAGTGCACAATCAGGAGAAACTCAGAAACAACCTTATGGACGAAAATAGTTCCCGCCAAACCTCGACGTCCAGCTATCCCTCTAGGAGGTAAAGCACAATCATCTCCTACAATGACCATCTACAAAGAAAAAGTATAATCCATCAGATAATTCTTGTTAAAATAATACATAGACAAGAAAAATTAGTCATATACCTCGACTTTGTAACCTTCAGATTTTGCTTGTTCAGCTGCCAAACCAAAATTAAGGCGATCCCCTGTGTAATTCTGTTATAAGAATATATTGTTAGATACTCACAATCAGACCTTTAAGGTGAAGATGTGTCCATCTAAGAGACAACCATATAACGGAGTGAATGAGGAAACATTAAATGTGGTGCTCATATGTTATGGACTGGGTCAACACCGCAAGTCAACCACCAATGTTGGTGTATACGAGGCGCACAAAGAGAGGGCAACAAGGGTCCTGTAATAGACTGAAATTACTCGATGTAATAACAGTACAACGAAAGAGAAAACTCAGAAATTTGATCAAACAAATTAATGGTTTTACAACGATAGTAGTAGGTTTAGCCTACAAAGCTCCAATAGTGACTTTAGGTCACAACTCTCCTAAGAAACTACTCCAAAATTCTGCCTACCTTCTTCTTCCTACCCTCCCACTATTTATACTAAAGCTACTGAGTACTGACCAAAACCTAATAATAATACTAGACTTCCCAAATTACCCCTCCCAAAGCCCATCTATTACAATACCGGCCCCGTAAACTTCCACCTTGTCCTCAAGGTGGATAATAGTCTTCACTCGAAATCCGGCCATGGCAACAATGATCACTATTCTAGCTCTTGAATGGGCTATAACTGAGAGCGAATTGCAGTGAGAAAGGCTGCACATTGGCGAGTATTAGTGCTCTCTTCATTAGCATTGACATGGCAGAATAGCTTAGCAACTTGTCATTGGGGACAATTAGCTTTTGGGCGGTGTGTGTGGTGTCTGCGTTGAGATTAGAGGGGTGCAAGTAGGAGAAAAAAGAACAATTTTGTTTGAAAACTTTGATTTGGCTAGCAGACATATCATGGTTGTGGGGTGGTTGTGATAGGTTAGGCCTAAAGTGAGTAAGCCCACTGACTTTAAAATGGGTTAGCCCAAAACTTTGTGCAGCTACTACATTAGGCATAACTGGATTGCCATCCAGGTCATGTCTTACCCCTTTGACCATAATACCCTTACTATTACTTACCCCTTTACTTTCTAGAAATTCCTTGTCCTCCAAGCCAAACTCAGTTTCCACAAAGTTTCCCAGACACTCCATTTCTGAAATCTGCAACTGCCATTTCTGAAATCTGCAGTAGCAACCCAGACCACCACGAGACTTTTCACCGGCATAGATGGGTGAAGCGGTACATATGCAATGGATCAGCACAACACAACTCCACCGATTCAAGTTACTCAAGGAGGCGCAAAAATGCAGGGGCAGGACAGCAGTAACAGCAATTTGGGAAGCAACAAAAAAGACAGCAGCAAAAGAGGACAAAACTAATTATTATTCCACTATGAAGAGTGGCAAGGGAATGTGATTGTGTAGAGCCACTCTGGCAGAATAGTACAGCTTGTTTTAATTGCTAGGTTACATGAGGGAAAGGGGAATGCTTAGTATTTAAGGGGAAGGAGAGAATGAAAAAGATTCATGTGAGTTTGATGTTAATCTAGTGTAGTTGTAGTAGTAGTGTAGCCTCCAAGTCTCCACCTTTAGTGGAATAGCGTTAGCAGTAGCTTTGTAGCCGTTATCATAAACTTCAATCAAAAAATCTTCAAGCTTCCTCTGTTTTCTGGTGTGTTAGTGTGTTACTGTTCAATTAATCCTTTCCGAGTCTATAGCAAGTGATATCATAGCAGTTCCGATCATGGTGAGCAGGAAGCAGTGGAGACTCAACTCGCAACCATTGAAGGGAAATGCGATTTGCAGGAAGCTCACCTTAAGAGCATTGCTGACAAGCTCGGAACCCAAGAGACCACCATAGAGAGAGCGGTGCAAGCAGCAGTGGCTGGAATATTGGAGGCAGAGAGGAAGCGGACGGAGGAAGCCTTAACCAAAACCACCACGCGTCTGGAAGAAAGGCTCGACCACTTCCGGATCGATCACGATAGGTTGGCGGCGATTGAGAGGGAGAATAATCAGAAATTTCGGGAAGAGATGAAGAGGACCGCCGCTGGAAGTTAGGGACTCAGACCACCTCTACAACCACAGCCTATCATCCAACCCATTAACCTTGATGCTGAAGGAAGCCATAACCAAGGCCATGGAGAGAATGAAGTGCGCTCTCCGTTGAGGAGAGGCTGCAGAGGAGGCGGCCATGGCGAGGAGCAATTCGAGTTCCGTCACTGGCCGGGCGGCGGTGGTGGCGACGGCGACGTCGATAACAGAGGCCATTGGAAACACCGTAAGCTTGACATGTTGATTTTCGAGGGAACTGATCCCGACAACTGGATATTGAGGGCTGAAATGTTCTTTGATTTTTACCAGTTGCAAGAGAGAGAGAAGCTCGAAGCTACGGTGGTAGCTATGGATGGAGCCGCCCTTAAATGGTATCATTGGGAGAAGAAGCGGCGACCAGTTACGGGGTGGTTGGATCTCAAGCAAAGGTTGTGCGAATTTTGACCCTCTCACTCCGGGTCGCTGTACGAACAATGGTTGGCTGTGCAACAGGTATCGGTGGTGGAGTATAGAAGGAGGTATATTGAGTTGGCTGCTCCATTGGAATGGATTCCAGAAAGTATTATGCTAGCCCAGTTTATAAATGGGTTGAAAGAGGATGTTAAAACGGAGCTCCGAATGCTAAACCCGTTTAATTTGGAGGGGGCTATGGAATTCGCGGGTCGGATAGAGGATAAGAATCGGGTTAGTCAAGGCAAGAAGGTGGGTCAAGAGAGTTACAAGTATGGGGCAGCAAGATTTCTATTCATTCCTCTGCCGAGTAATACTTCTATGATTCAAAAGGGGAACGGTCTGGGCTTGTTCAAACGTATGGTACTCCTAGTCACACTGGATCTGGAATTAGACCAGAGTAGTCTCAAGCCTTAGTGAACATGGTGAATTCACTTGGAAGTTGGAAACTCGCAAGGCAAGAGTGCCACCTTCACACGGCGCCTTACCAAGGCGGAGCTATAGGAGAGGAGAGCCAAAAACCTTTGCTTCCGATGTGATGAGAAGTGGGGGTGGGCCATAGGTGCAAAAGGAAGGAATTGAGTGTTCTTGTAGTGGCGGACGGGGAGGAGTCGGCCGAAATAGAAGAAAACGCAAGGGGTGAGGTGGAGGTCGAGGCGTCACTGTGCTTAATTACCGGAATTTCTAATCCAAAAACTATGAGATTGAAAGGGGAGTTAAGAGGAAACCCGGTGGCGGTAATGATTGATTCCGGGGCCACACACAATTTTATTGCGGCTCCACTAGTGGCGAAGCTGGCGATGCCGGAGTCAAAAGGAGGTGACTTTTCTGTGGTGTTGGGAACTGGGGATATGGTGAAGGGGAAAGGGAGATGCAGGGGAGTTGAGTTGAATTTAAATGGTGCAATTTCAATCAAAGAGGATTTCTACCTCTAAAATTGGGAAATGCAGATTTAATACTGGGTGTGCAATGGTTAGAGAAATTGGGGTCCGTATCGACGAACTGGAAGACTCACATAATGAAGTTTCGGTGGAAAGGCATGTAGGTGACTCTCAAAGGCGATCCATCGCCGGAGACAACTCAGATTTCTCTAAGGGCTATGGTTCACACCTTATGCAAGAAGGAGCTGGGCGCCCTGGGGACAAAAAATTTGGAGGAAGGGAAAGGCACCGGAGTTCGAGGCAATGTGGGAGGACCTTGAGTTTATTAACCATGCGATTCCATCCTTCCACCTTGAGGACAAGGTGGATATTCCGGGGGGAGTAATGCAATGGATCAGCACAACACAACTCCACCGCAGGGCAGGACAGCAGTAACAGCAATTTGGGAAGCAACAAAAAAGACCGGCAAAAGAGGACAAAACTAATTATTATTCCACTATGAAGAGTGGCAAGGGAATGTAATTGTGTAGAGCCAGTCTGGCAGAATAGTACAACTTGTTTTAATTGCTAGGTTACATGAGGGAAAGGGGAATGCTTAGTATTTAAGGGGAAGGAATGAATGAAAAAGATTCATGTGAGTTTTGATGTTAATCTAGTGTAGTTGTAGTAGTAGTGTAGCCTCCAAGTCTCCACCTTTAGTGTAATAGCATTAGCAGTAGCTTTGTAGCCGTTATCATCAACTTCAATCAGAAAATCTTCAAGCTGGTGTGTTACTGTTCAATTAATCCTTTAAGCCCCGAGTCTATAGCAACATACCCCTGGTCCACCGCCAGACTTGTTCCTGATCCACCCTTCGCAAAGCCACCGCCCTTTCCGTTCAGGCCACCACTAGCGGCGGTCTTACCACCCCTCTCAACTCTCCCTGGCTAAAACTCCTGGACCACCGTCAGATCCACAGCAACCAGCACCGCCCTTCTCAAAAAATTCTTCCTAAACAACCACCACAAAAAATACCCGCCCTGTTCCCTCTTACAATATCGAGAGCACCCCCAATTTCACGAGTTCCACCACCAAAATCGCCACCTGAGCCACCTTCAAAAACACTCCCCCCACCACCAAGACCACTAACACCGATTAATCCACCTGTCAACCTGCCAGCACGTCCACCAGATTTGCCGGCGAAGCCGCCTCGACCCCCACCAGTAAATCCCGCTCCATAATCCCCAAGCCTTCCACCAAATTTAAACTTTCTTGTGACACCTACAACTCCGCAATCTAACTCGCCGTCAAGTATTTTGGAGCCATCTTGTTTTCTGGCCGTCACAAATCTGCCCTCTTCTCGGCCGCTAAGATGAGTGGGTCGTCCTCGGCGTCTTCCTCACTCTTCTTCTCAACTTCTAATGTGACGGAGCAATTCTCTACCTTCTGGGCTGCTGCGACCCCTTGAGTTGCGGGATGGTAGGCTCCTCTAGGGATCTCGATATGCCTTCCCTGTTCCGCTGCTTACGCAAGCCTTTGAAAGCCTCTTCAAAATTCTTCTTGATAGCCTCCGTTGTCTGGGCGATCGCTTCCTCCACAATCCTTTTAATTGACTCCTCAAAGTCTGTCATTTTTTTTTTAATTCGTAGTGGTGGTTTCCGGCACCAGACAGCCAGGAACACCGCTCTGATACCAACTGTAATAAACTGAAATTACTCTATGTAATAAAAGTACAACGAAAGAGAAAACTCAGAAATTTGATTAAACAAATTAATGGTTTTACAACGATAGTAGTAGGTTTAGCCTACAAAGCTCCAATAGTGGCTTTAGGTCACAACTCTCCTAAGAAACTACTTCAAAATTCTGCCTACCTTCTTCTTTCTACCCTCCCTCTATTTATACTAAAGCTACTGAGTACTGTCCAAAACCTAATAATAATACTAGACTTCCCAAATTACCCCTCCCAAAGCCCATCTATTACAGGTCCAAGGAGTTGGGGCAGCCAAGGTCAGAGGAGGCAGGAAACAAGGAGCAACAAGACAAAGGCCATTAAAGGGAAATTAAGGAAAGAAAGCAGCTTCCTTTAATCATGGTCATTGTGGGTTTCTATTTTAGTTAATTAGTGTCACGTGTATTATCTAAGTCTTGAGTATAAGTATTGTAGTTTAGCAGCAATAGATCCAGAAATTGAGTGAAATTCCTTGTGAGATTTGTGGCCTAAAGTCACTGAGAGACTCATAGCCTAAAGTTATGCTTATCCTCGTTAGTTTGTAATTCAGTTTGCTAATTAATCAAAATACTCAAGCTTACCACTTAATTGTGTTGATTTAATATTAATTACATTGCAAGAATTTGGTACATAACATCATACTATTCGGCAACTAAATCAATGCAGGTTAGCAATATGTTACTTATCCACTCAACCTCAAGATCCTCCACCATTCTCAGTTTTTCTTTCTTCTTCTTCTCCATAATAAACTATTTTACAGCCAAAACAAAAACATTGAGCCCTCTCGTTATTGTCAGATCAGCAGTCAGTTTCTGGCAGACCTAGCAAGCGTCATTACTACAACAAGGTAGGGAATAATCAAAGTTAGAAATCTTGCTTAACTTGTTGTGATACAATGTTCAAGATGCAAGCAACTCTTCCAATAATTTTTTTTTCCAGAATGAGAAAATTTATACCACTTAGACGTCGCAGAGATAGAGGTCTAGTACTCTACCATAATATATAACAATCAATTACAGGCATACAGCATTGACCTTTTCTACATACATTAGCATTAGAGGTGGGAATCGTGCCAGGCTATGCCTGCTCGGGATAGGATGGGACGGCCGTGCCCGGCCTGGGTGGTAGAGGGACGGGCTGGCAGGGCCATCAAATTGCACACCCCAGCCCACAGCATGGCGGGCCAGCCCTTCAATTTTTTAAAAAAAATCGATATGTTGGTTAAATAACTTTATTATTTGTATTGTTTTTATATTTAGTATTTAAAGTTCATTATATTATTATGGTTATTTTTATTATTTATGTTCTTTTTATCATTAATCCCTCCATGTTTTAATAAGTGTTACTCTCTGACCGGCACATAGTTTTTAGATAATTTAATTGGCTTAAATAAAATAAGAGGTCCCGTCAAAAAATAAATAAATAAGAGGTACATTGGGTATTTGGAGTATTAAAAAATTGAAAAAGAAATATAGTAGGGTTTATAATTTATTGAAAAGTAATGAATGTGAGGAAAAAAATTTAAAAAAAAAATAGTAGTGAGTTTGGGTGGAGACCATGAGATAAAAGAGAAGGAATATTATTATGTAATTTTTTATGAAAAAAAAAGTGTAATACTTATTAACAACACGACCGCATTTGGTTTATGTGCACAAGCTGCTAACATAATGTCTAACATAATGTCTAAGTTTTCAAGTAGTGAATCATCGTCTAGGAAAACACAAAGCAATGTTTTGGAGTTGCAACTGTACTTAAGTTACGACTTCATGAAAGGCATGGACGAAGAAGAGAAACACGGCCTCGACATCCTCAATTGGTGGAAAGCACAAAGCACGAAACATCCAATTTTGGTTGTAATGGCACATGATAATTTCGCTATCCAAGCCTCCTCTTTTACCTCCAAAAAGATTTTACTGTGTCAAAGGGTTTTAGACAATTGAAGAACAAGTTTAAATCCCGAAAAACTTGAAATGTATGCGTTCAAGGATTGGTTGGTTGCCAAAAATCGCTTGCAAGATCGTACTTATGCACAATAAGACGACACTGATGATAGAACGTGAAGAAGAAGAAGAACGTACCCAATATAATAAAATAAGTTATTTATTAATTATTGTACGAATTTTATCATTATTCTTCCATTAGATTGGAATGATGATATATTTAAGCGTTACTCTAGGGTTTGGAATTCAGTTTAATTAAACAATCTTTTAAGTAATAATAATATGAAATATGTATTCCATATTTTTAATTACTATACTATACTTAGATCCTTGTAAGTAGTACTCGTAAATGTTTCAAATCTATGCATGGCCCGCCACTACCCAGCCAGGCACAGCCCGCCCATCCTCTGCGGCGGCACAGCCCGGCACGATTTCCAGCTCTAGGTTGAGCCCTATAAATCTGTCTTATGTTTTACCTTATACACTTGCACATAAAGAACTTACAGTTTATAATTTCTATCATTCCTGCCCAATTAAACCTGCTACATACAGGATAGAGAGCTGATACCAGTCAATCAGTCGTACTACAATACTCTTCCCCCTTTAAAATACCACAGGTCACATTCTAAAATTGTAAGAGAGAATGGGCAAATAACATAAAAGCCCACTCCAAATATCTAGTAACAGTAAGTATACTGTGAGTAGTGCTATGCAGCGCCTCCGTGCGCCTCTTTGAAGTGAGGTGCACTATAAAAACAGTTAAAAATTTTGGCAGAAAATTGCTTCAGGTGGGCCTCATGTGCACCTCAGGTGCACCTCGGGCGCGTTTGGTGCGCCTTATTAAAAACACCTAGCCCAGGCCAAAAAAAAGTGCTTACCCCCTATTGCCTTGCGCCTCAGCGCCTTATGCGCGCTGTTTCAAACACTGCAAGAGAGACGGTATCATACTCTTGATCATGCATGAACCAAGTTCATGGGAAATGAAAGAGATTCAGTCAGCCAACCCCACCCCAACACACATGCACGCAAAAGTGGGGTAGAAGAAAGTCAAGAGTCTCAAGACAAAGAAATAGCATAATGGACCTGATTTTAGAAAAAGTTTCAAATGACAATATAATTAATGGTAATTCAAATAATTGTTCAAAATATAATCATCAGTGATACCAAATGAACAATTGAATTCCCAGCAGCCTGCTTATGATGTCAGGTGACACCTTAGTAAGTGCCCACTTGAACGGGCCAAATCTTCAGTAACGCCCCTACCCACCAGCTTTCTATTCAAGGGAAGTGGATGAATGGGATATTATCAATCTCACATTCAAAATCAAAATCTTAGGCTACCTATACGTCCCACGATAATAATTCAGCAAGCTGGAATAATGACAAGAAGTTTAAATACCTTGACAATTAGAAGGCATCCCTTGGGCCCAGTTACAGCTCGTATGCCCTGCAGAAAATTAAGGTATTCAACATGGTGGATATTGAGAAATAAGTAACAAACTTCTATAAATCTATATTTCTCTATGATTGCAGAAGAGAGAAAATATTTAGCTGGTGAACTACAAAACAGAAGTGAACGAAGGTTATACTGCCAGAATTGAATCCACTGGAGGAGAGGCAAAAATATCCCCACATATAGCAGCAGTAAGCATTCCTTGACCCACAAATCCAGCATGAGCAGGCTCATGACCGCTGCCACCTCCTAAAGGAAAAATACATTTTAAAATTAATAGGAAAAAACACCCCCCACAAGACTATAAGATAATAAGTTGTGCAACAAGACCAAAGTTTTTTGTTTAAAAAAAAATAAAAAAATAAAAAAGAATTGCATCTATATCAATATAATAAATAAATAAATAAACTTCATATCAGCCAAACCAATTCCCTGCCAGTAAGATGCCAGATGAGATAAGATTTACTCAGGCAGTTTGAAGAGGTATTCAATAGACTTTGAAGCCTTGTTCCTCAACCTGGTAAGAAGCACGCAATTGAAGGAAGTGTCCTTAATCAAGTATAATAGGATTAATTAAGAAATAATAATTTGTTTATTTAGGGGTCGTAGTGTTTTGCTAGAAACCAACAACAGCATGTAAGTTTATTGTAAATGGGCTTAGTCCTAACTATAGCCGGATCCTAAAAGGTCACACATATAAACATGGGTTGGATCAAAATCACGCTAAGCCTAATAGGGCTAAGTGGCAGGCAAAAGATTAGGGATTGACTTCCTATAACCTAATTTACGTAAAATATAAGGATTGGTTTTATGTATATGATAATGTTACATAACATTTGAGTAAGCACGACAACCCTAATACTACTACTATACACGAACACGGCCACCCATACAAAGAAAGAAAATGACAATTTTCTTCCTCCTTCCGTACTAGCCTACGTGGGGATCTATCTTGTGTTTGTGGACTAAGTAGAGGAATCACAATTGAGGTTCTTGATTTCCGAAGGAGGGTTATGCTAGGAATTAGAATCAAATCAGACAATCAAAGGCAAATAATAGAGAATCGGTTAACCAAGATAGATTGTATTGATGATCAGTGAAATCCTCAATACTACTCCCTTCTTTTGAGAGGAGAAGATTCTCTCCCAAAGCTACTGCTCTCAACTTTTCTGAATGATGCTACTCCCTTTCCATCTCCTCTATTTCATACATTATTCCCCTGTAACAAACTATCAGTTTAGAATACCAAACTCCTCTCAGAGTACTTAATTGCCTTTTTCTTAACAAACTTCAGTAACAGAATTATTCCACATCAGCTAGCAAGTTACTGCTACAGGTTTGGCCTTCCTTCGAGCATAAGTGATGTGAATATCAAGCTTGTTGCAGGTTATCAAAGGCTAGAAGTGATTACATGCAGCAAAGGTATATCTAACTCCTATTATGTGATTTGTATTAATAATATCCATGAGATACTTTTTAGATGTTTAGAAAGCGATCCTCAAATTCTGCTATCGCAGCTATTAAGCTCCTACAAAAATCACTCTTAACTCTTAAGACAAGTGACAATCCAATGACCGTACCGCTACATCACCACCATTATTCCAGAAGGATGAAATTGAAAGTCTTACAAAATTGATGATGACTGTTGGGATAATACAACCTTTTACTACCCCCTTCTACTGTTACGTGAAAAAAAAAAAAATGGGCTAATGCAGTTTTGTGTGGACTACAATGCTTTGCACAAAGAGAAAAATAAGATAAGGTTGAAAAATGCTAGGGCAACTTTTTAGTTTTTGCAATGTGTTCAAGCCTTATCTCAGGAGTTTTGTGCTCGTATATAAGTATATATTGACGACATCTTAAAGCCATGAAAACTAGACCGCAGTCAGGCCAGTCACTATCTAAGAAAGAATGGCAGAGATTTATAGGCATAACAGGTTACTATCAGAAGGTTGTGCCCAATTATACACGAATTGCTCTTTCATTGACTGAGCATTTGAAAAGGGCCTGATTTGGTTGGAGCACTGCAGCCACAAAGTCAATCGAATCTCTCAAACATGCCATGGTGTAGGCACCTGCTATTGCCAAACCTAATTATGTGTTGGAAATGAATGCTTCAAATTAAAGAGAATAAATTCAAGGAATAAAGAACATGAGTCAGAAAACATAAGTAGAGAAATCTTTTATTACTTCATTCATTTCCTTCTTCCAAGAGACTGTACACCACAATTTGATTTGCTTGCATCTTCTAAAAATTTGTACAGTAACTACAGTCAACTACTTTTTTAGAGAAACTTCTAACATTTAACTACCTTGTTTTCAACCACTTTATCACCATGCAACTAATTACCAATGTACTCCATAATTTAGGCAAGAAAAAGCACCCTCTTGGGGAAGCCTACATGGCTCATCCCTGGCCATTTAGCAAAAAAGGCCTCTTAGGAGTAGGTGAAGGGTAAGGAATTCCCTACCTATTAAGTGCCCTTATTGGGGTTTGATCCCATAACCAAGTAGCCACTAGATTAGGTTCTACTTCCTTCGCGACTTCTGTCTAAAAGTTCTTTTTATCTCCTTTTTGGCATATATTTCGATGAACATTTATAAGTGTTAAAATATCCAAATACATGTTAGTAAAAATTAAAAAAGTTTGATATGCTAATAGGTCACACTTTGAAAAGAATTAAAAAAAATTCTATTTAAGTGTCAATAATAACAGCAAAAAGACATGGAGAGAGTACTTGGTAAATTAAATTATATATTTGTCCTTACCTAAACAAAACTTGAAAACATTTTGATTTTTTATTTTTCCATGAGATGAATCAAATGCACAACGACCGGATCAAACTGAATAGGTTTGGGTGAGGAAACTCAACTTCAACATAAATAAAAGCAAAGACCGACTCTAATTTATTTGCTCTCATCTTCTCCGTATCAAAATAAGCATGGCGGAGAGTATGACCAAGAATTTCACGGTGTTATATTGCTCCCCTCCACCCCCACTTCCCCCATTTTATTAATAAAATGAAGCTTAAATTGACTTATTATTTGAGAAATTGGGATCACTACATAAAATTTTAGCAAACAAACATCATTCGCACCTGATATAACAGACACATAATTGTAAGTTGAGCTTGACACATCAGCGCGCAAAACAACCTTTACCTATACAAACATAATAACAAAATGATATTATGATAAAAAAGCCGAAAACCAGGGAAAAGTAATTGAATAAAGGATTAATTTGAATAAAGACCTCTGGAAAACCATCCAAATACTGCAATCCAGGGTAAGTTTCCACCAGTCCCTCGATGAATTCTGTCACCACAGCTGTGAGAAAAAAAAAATGTCAGCACTGTTTCAGTAAGAACCTACTCAACTCTTTCATAGAAGATGAATAGTAAAACCATGCCAAATCCTTAGTGAAGAGGGGTGTAATTAACACAATGTGACAGCTAATAATGGATAGAGGAGATTAGTATTAATTCTTCAATGTACCATGGGACTCCTTAGTAACCGCTAAATTTTAAACCAACGTGATTGACGTAAGCCATCCCAAACAAATTGCATGAAACACAAGCCCGACATTAGAGGACTAACGGATTTGGAAGCACTTAGGGCCTGTTCTCATTGACTGAACTCAGCTCAACTGAACTGAAATGAATATTTATAAGAGAAGGAAATTAGGAGCTAAATTGAACTGAATTTCAACGTATGAGAACAGGTCCTTACATTGCCAATCACCATAATATCCTAATAACGAAACGACAACTCGACAAAACACAGCCCCAACAAGGCACGGGTTATTAAATTACAAAGTATGACATTCATTAATAGATATAAAGCATAACCATGTATCGAATAGGAATCAAAATCATATCCTAATAACGATATGACAAAGCACAGCCCCAACAAGGCACGGGTTATTTTAACTACAAAGTATGACATTCATTCAGAATAGGTAAACAACAAAACCATGTTTCGAATAGGAGTCGAAATACGCCCATTTGACATTGCCAGCACTTTCAAAAGAGGAAGCTCCGTACTCGATTATTTGACTATTATATAAATCAAAGTGCTAGTCTAACAGAATTATAAACAAGCCATTTAAAAATAATTTAAACAAAAAAAATTGATGTCAAAATAACAACTATCATCAAAAATAAGGCTTCTGTAACTTTTAAACATATTAGCAGCTAATTGAACACAAAGTAACATGCAAACACTAATATATCTGGTTTGTTCATAATGTATTAACATTGTTGAAGTTTCACGATTCGCGAATTAATTGTAAGAATATAAAAAAATAGAATGAATTAAAATGTATATGATTAATTCGAGAAAATTGAATGGTTGCGAAAAACTGACCATTGGGATCATTTATGAGTTTCTTGCCTTGAAACGACATGATAATGGCAAGTGAAGTTGATAAATTTCTAGCAATCAGAGAAGGAAGAAATCAGTACGAGAAAATTTGGGAGAAATTGTTGAGAAAATTTGGGAGAAATAGTTGAAAAAAATAAAAGAAATTTTGGCGAAACCTAGTTTCTGACTTTTGGTGGGAGAAACGGGAGAGAGAGATTTAATTCAAGTATTCAACCTCAATAATTTTGTTTTTTTTATAACTTT